>NC_053122.1:24248213-24606963 GCF_010015445.1 Perca fluviatilis | reverse complement strand
ACAAACAGAGAAATGTATCTTTTTAGATAAAACAGATGTTGACAAAATTTCCTTTTGGGGGACATATTTTGAAATTGGGAAAAATTTGAAGTTGGAAAAAAGGTACTAAATTGCAATAAATAGCCGAATATTGCAATGTGTTTAAAATCGCAATAATATCGTATCGTGACACAAGTATTGTGATGATATCGTATCGTGAGACCTATGGTGATTCCCACCCCTAGTGAAAATGAACTGCTACCTTCTCTGTCAGCTCTAGCCACTGAAAAAAAATAAGCAGAGAAATCAGGCCAATTACAAAGCTGGTCAGTCTGACATCATATTGCCTGAGCTCATTACTATTCATTAGCTCGCCCAGTTGAGCTGGTTAAAGGATTCTGACAGCCAGGCTCTCATTGGCTAGCTGTTAGCAATCAGCTTCAAACATCTTAGCTTGTTGAATATTAATGAGAACTGGCAGAAATTGAGCTGAGTCTTCCTGTAGGCTTTGTATACCACGCTAGAATGGCTTGAAACAAGGTAACCACAAAAAAAGAAAATTCCACAAAAAATGTTACAGAGTCCATGGTAGAACTTCAGACATTACACAAAGTAATGAAATATGTGTAGCAGGGCACCTTTTAAGTTAATTTGCAGTGAGGGATAAAAAGCATTAGCAGACTGTCCTTGAAACTGTCAAAAGGTTTTAACTTTTATAGTTCATTTGGGCTGTCTGACTGTTGCAAATCAATTTACAGCCCACTAATTGAATTTACTTTTATTAATTTAAGAGTAGCCAACATTGCTTTGGGTATAAAATAAAAAAGCAGGGATCATTATCTTCAGACTGACTGTAGCAAAGCAGTATTTGTAGTAAAATGTTAAGATTTATCAATGGTTGTTAAAATGGTCTGCTGTTTTTAGGCCTGTTTCAGTCCAGCGTTGCCTTCACTGGGGAGATACAGACGGGAAGCACTGCTGGATGTACTATTTCTGGCTGTATAGAAAAAACAATACCACTATGGATGTTGCAGGCAGGATTGTGGTGATTCGACTGTTACACCGTGAAATGGGCAAGTTTTGCCTTGGCAGCCTTGGCTATTGCACTATTACATGTGCAAGTTTTAAATATAATCTCAAAGCCACTGAAATGAAATTACAACTAGCATGTGTGAAAATCACTTCCCAGTTACTGCCAAATTACAAGATGCAAACACAATCTGCCTGGTGGCCCATGCTGCCTGTGTGTCAAGTCATACTCACACAATTCGGGTGAGAAACAATGAAATTATTAGAGTAATAGTAAAACGTAGACCGTTTGTGTGAACAATCAGCATGCCACTAAATATATTAAAACAAAGGTGGCAAAAAAATCGAGTGTGTTATAAACAGACCAAACATAGTACAATGATTTTAGATTGAGTTGGTACACCTGATATAAACTGCTGTTGATTTTTTTGTAAATTGAGAGGTAATGTTGTGTTTTCTAGTCTCCAGTATAGTATTCAAAGAAACCAAACCCATAGATGGATGATATACAGTATGCTGTGTCATTGTGTATATGTAGTGATAGACACTTTCTGGGTTCCCTAGTAGCGATCACTTAAATGTCCAATGTGTAGGAATTTCTCCCATCTAGCGTTGAGATCATATATCATACAATCAACTCTCTCGCACCATGCAGTTCAAAGTACGTATTACAGCTACGGTAGCCTTCACGTTTCAAAACTCCGGTCTCTTGCTCTTTTCAATATCCTGTTTCTTTTTCTGGTCGAAGAAGAAGACTCCTGTTCCTGAAATTTGGATTTTGAATACGTGTGGTCCTCTATGTTTCCTTCTTCAGACTTGCCGGGGCCGGGAAGCTACGATACCCATTAGCAGCATTAGCAGCAACTGTGAGTTTATCATGTGACAGCGAAAACTCGAAAGGCGGAGCAGTATGTCTTGTATGTCCCTTACCGGCTAACGTATTTCAAGATGGCGCATGAATATG
Organism: Perca fluviatilis; assembly: GCF_010015445.1. Taxonomy (NCBI): domain Eukaryota; kingdom Metazoa; phylum Chordata; class Actinopteri; order Perciformes; family Percidae; genus Perca; species Perca fluviatilis. Next base: position 24,604,991 of record NC_053122.1, on the reverse strand, counting down.
GAGCGTCTGCCCCAGTTCATGCGAATACAAATGTAAAATTTCAAGCCAATAGGAATGCTTGGAATTGATGGTGGTCGTAATTATTCATGAAAAAGGACAAATTTGTGAAGGGGCAACACAGATTTTGATAATGAACAACTAAACACGTTACACACTGGACCTTTAAGGTACTTAGACCACTGATTGACCTCTCATTTTTAGTCTTCGGAAGAAACACTCAACCCTAATAAAATGCGGCTATTATAAATTCTTTCTGTGGTTTAGCTCATGACAGGCTGTCAAGCAGTGCAGCCACAAGGACAGAAAAGTGACAACAGGAAAAGAGAAGAGAGACAGCGAGGGGGTATAGAGTTAGACAGCTGCATGGTTCCTTTCTTCTCCTGGATGCATCATCAATCAGTTTTCATGATGCAGACTGCGCACTGACACAAGACTGACCTCCATTGAGCCGCTGCCACAGAGGAATAATCCTAAATGATGATTGCTTTTACATTGCTCTTCACTTCCTCTGTGTATTTCGTACTATGCTTCTGTGACTCTTTTATTTTCTCTCCCTTCCTCTCTTTGTTGCTCTCTCTCTTCGCTTTCATTGAGATTCCCTCGACAAAGACTAACACCCATCCATGCACACGCACCACCCACTGCTCCGCCTGTGTCTTCCATACGTCTCCTGTGATTCTTTAAACCCACTGTCTGTACAACATACCTGCAAACTTGTCGCTTTTCAGCGAAAATCGTCGTTTTGAATGGGAAAATGTCATTCACGTGAATCGTGTAGATCCGAAGAGTTTTTATTTTGGGGGGGGACCCGAGACCCGGTGCTAATACGGCACCAGTGCCTTAACGACCGTTATCTGCCGGACCGAATAGCAACTCGGATTCCGGTGCCTTATTTAGATGCCTCCGCTTCTCTCTGATGCTCCAAAAACTGACATTAGAGTCAACTGAAACATAAGGAATGATGAGTCACCTTTTTCAGCCCTTCTGTGTTTGCAGGTATGGTACAAACAGGGGCTCTGAGTTCTAGGGCTGAAAGATTTTTGAAAACAATCTAATTGCGATTTTTTTCCCCAAATAATGCGATTCGATATTCGATTATTTTTGTAAGCTCTTTGTCTTCTGTATTATTCAACAAAGATAAACAATAAATCATTGTATAGTATGAACAACACACGATTACACACTAGACTAGTTAAATAAGTAAAAATATAGTGTGTGTGTGTGTGTGTAGAGGCTGTCGTTACGTTAGTTTCTGGTGGTCTTGCCGTGGGATTAACTGTACTAATAAAACCGTTGAAACACCGCGGCCACGCTGCTGGGAAAGCTCCCCAAACGTCATTTATCAGTCTGATTGTTACCCCTCTCAGTGGCAGCTCCTCCACCCATATCTTTATATCTTTATAACGGAGCTAACCGCTAATCAGAGCTAATTGTTGCTATCCGAGCCTTCAGTTCTGCGTGCCTGTATCCATTAACTGCATGTATGGACTCGAGCCCGAATAAAACCCTTCATTTTATTAAAATGGCTGTAAAAATTTTAAACTTCAACTCAGAGTTGTTTGAATGACAGAAATCAGCTCAAGGTACGGCGTAGCGTTAGAGTGCCAAGTTGATGCTTTCTCTGCGGAGTGCAGACTGATTTGCTCTCGCGAGTCATGTGACCAAATCACAGCCTTTACGATTAGGAAATCGCGTTTTAACATATCGCGATATTATCGCAAATGCAATTAATCGTTCAGCCCTACTGTGTTCTCTGCTGTGCTCCTGTGTCCTTGTCCCACTGTCCCACAGCTCATTGACCAGGACCAGACCATGGGTTGGGTGTTGGTGATGTTCTTTTGAAGAGCTTCACAGAGCTCGTCCTTTGAGATATTGGTTCATTTGTCATCTTCAGTGTGCATACAAAGAAAAATATGGATAATGAACTTGACGTATATGCACTCTGACAGCTGATTGAAAAAGAAAAACAACAATCAGTGACATTTCTTCAAAGTTCTCCATAGTTCCTTCATGCCAAACACTGCTGCAGACTACTGCTTACTCTCAACTGCGGTTCTAGTTTTCACTCCCCTCACTTGCCTCTTCCAAACACACCAATTCAATGATGTTGTGTAAGCGACAGTCCACTCTATCCACACTTTACATTAAACTATTGCTATACTGTGCTCATCCTGCCCTATGCAAACACATTCCTGTTTTGTTGAGACTGTCCTCCCAAGAGAAACAACTGCATCAGTCTTTTTAGCTAACAACGTATGTTAATGTTCAAGTGACAAAGCCCACGAGTGGCCTTAGTATTATGATGGGAGCAAGGAAGTCAGGTGATGGAGCGAGGACGAATGGGTCAACAAATGGTCAGACTTTAACAGACTTTAACGCTGTTATTTATTTATTTTTTCACAATGTTTTTATTTATTTTCCATTGCACACACAAACCGCACACCCCAACCCAACCCATGACCTTTTCCCAACATTATTAGAAGGATATGTTTCCTAGTTTCTGTTTTCTGTGCCGTGGGTGCTGTTAGATTGTGCTTCTTGCTCAACTGAGTTTCTAAAGTCCTTGTTTTTTATTTGTCTGCTTGTCTCTTATTCCTTTTTTAATCTCTTCTTCAGACATTGATGCTCCTACCAACCTGGTCACCACTGAAGTAACAGAGGACACTGCCACAGTTTCGTGGGATCGTGTCCAGGCAGAAATAGAGGGCTACATGTTGAGCTACACTTCTGCTGAGGGCTCCAGCACCGACATCCCCGTAGGACGTGACAGCACCTCGTACAGGCTGGTTGGCTTGAAGCCTGGAGTTCTCCACACTGTCTACATCTGGGCCTTCAAGGGAGACAAAGTCAGCAGGAAGAGTTCAACAGAAGCTGAAACAGGTGAACTTTGAATGGGACCCTGAATGGGAATTGTGTGTCTATAATTAAATAAGGTAAAGAGATAAATTACTAACACTTTTGTTTAAACACAGTTGTAGATGTAAAAACATTTTAACCTGTGATTATCAGAAAGGGACAGTTGCGGGTTACATTAAGAAGAGGTGTGGTCGTTTTGTGTTTGGTTTCTGTTGTTGGGTTTCGTTTGCTTTTTTCGTTTTTGTTATCTCAAGTGTTCCTAGGCAGTATGTTGCTTTTCTTCTTTACAGCCTTAGAGCTAAGGGAAAGACTTTTTAAGTGGCTCTTTTTCTTACGCTCCTTTGTGCAAACGCTCTTATCTCAAATAGCGCCTGTGTACAATGCAATCAATCATTTCCCTTTGATATGCTGTGCGTTGGTTTTCTGCACAATTTCCTGGTCTATTTTGTGGTAGCAAAAAGTAAAATATACATTTTACACTTAGGCAAAGAGGGGTAAGTGTGCTATCTACCAACATGGAAACTTGAACGGCTATTTAACATAATTAGGCACCTCATTTTAAGGTATTTAATTTAGCCTGGGGCTGAATGTCTGAAAGAGGTTTGAGATGAGCCATTTTTGCTTTGTTAACAAAGCCAGTGATTTTGCTTCTCCTGTCTCTTTATCTTTGCTGTTGCGAAGGGTAGCAGCTGTTGCAGAAGAACACTTTTGAGGACCAACTGGCGCATATCCAAATAGCTCTAGAAACCAAAACCTTTGAGACATTTATATATCAGCAGTAAAAGAAGAGATAGTTCTCACATTTGTATTGATGTGACTGTTAAATACCAATAGTATAAATGTTTGGTGTGTGTGTGTGTGTGTGTGTGTGTGTGTGTGTGTGTGTGTGTGTGTGTGTGTGTGTGTGTGTGTGTGTGTGTGTGTGTGTGTGTGTGTGTGTGTGTGTGTGTGAGAGAGAGAGAGAGGGGTAAAAATGGTTTAGTGCTTTGAGTTTCTGTTTGATGAATATACCTGATGTCTTTTCCCCTTCATGTTTATACACATTTTAAATTAGTTTTTCATTGTTCCTGGTCTCTTTGATGAGCAAAGCAGACATTTTAGCTCCAATAACCTCACTCATACATCAACCAGCGGGAGTGCTCCCTGATGCAAATATCTGAAGTGGCTTGAAACTCACTTTGCTAGCTAGTGATGTTAGCAATTGTGATCTCAATTACCTATAACATGAGTGATATGGGGAAGAGTAACTATTGTTATTATTATTATTTTGTCATGATGAGGGACGGATGTGTCATATTATTGGCTGTATACATGTTGAAATTTTTCATTTTCAGTGTTGAATGGGTTGCACTTTTTTAAGTGGACACTGCCTTACTTGTTTTGGGAGAATACAAACATGCAGAGCAGCAAAGACACAAGATACATAGGGGATTCATCTAGTATTTTACAACATCAATGGTTCTGATTTTCCTTTAGTGTGTGGTGTCCTGTCACAATCTATTGTTTGCAATAGTAGTTTGCATGTTCTTTAATTAACATAGCTCATAGTATACTCATACTGTAGTACCCCTGCTTACATAACAATGTGTTTGATCAGACATCAAACTTGGATTTTTTTGGACTTCAACAGAAATAAAAATATCACATAGTAAAAATGTCAACAGAAAGGGACAGAAAATTACTCATTTTGATTAAAGGACAAAAAAAAAACCCTCCAACACCTTGATCCAAGTTTGACGTTTCTGCCCTCTTACACATTGACCGAAGGTTATGTGTAAGTGGTAAACACATTTTATTGAATGTGATCAACTGTGTGTAGTTGTTTTTTTGTTTGCACTGGATGTAGTAATGTTCTTTAGTAGTCTATACTAATCATAACTCCCCTGCAGAGCTGGACACTCCTACTAACCTCTTAGCCCGAGATGAAACAGAGTCCAGCTTCAGGGTGTCCTGGGATCCCACCCAGGCAGAAATTGATGGCTACGCCCTAACCTACAGCTCCTCTGAGGGCTCAAGTGAGGAAATCCCAGTCGGGTCTGACAGTACTTCATACATGCTGACTGGCCTGAGGCCTGGTGTCCCCTACACTGTCTACATTTGGGCCATCAAGGGGAGCAAAGTCAGCAGGAAGATCTCAACAAAAGCTGAGACAGGTCTCAAATCTATGACATTCTGTTCAAATCCAAAGCACTTAATTATCTGACCAGCTAATGCCAAAGATTGGGATTAAATGCTCATCTACATGCACTAGTATGTTTAGGCACCTTAAAACTATTTTAAAGGAAGGATATGTTTCAATACCTTTTTATTTTCTTAGATGGTAACATGACCAACACCTGGTTGTTATATGTAGCTTTCAACCATTTCAGTCTATTACAAACACCACAACTCTATATATTTATTATTGGAATAAGTTGATGGACTGGTCTGTAGTGTGTAGTTTGCATCATTAATGTATTAATATCCTCTACTAACATTTCCCTCTAGACCTGGATGCTCCCGCTAACCTCTTAGCCCGAGACGTGAAAGAGACCAGCTTCAGCGTGTCATGGGATCCAGCCCAGGCCGAAATAGATGGCTACATCGTAACCTACAGCTCCTCTGAGGGCTATAGTGGGGAGATACCAGTAGGGCCTGACAGCACCTCTTTCATGCTGACTAGTTTGAGGCCTGGGGTCCTCTACACTGTCTACATCTGGGCCATCAAAGGAAACAAAGCCAGCGGGAAGATCTCAACGCAAGCTCAGACAGGTCTCAAATCTACCATTGTCTGTTAAACCCACCAATTGCAGCCATGCCTCGATTGAAATACGTGTCTCACATATTCTTTTGTTTGGCAATGTTTATGTTTAGCATCATATCTTAATTTGACAAGACAACTCTTTCGTAAACGCCAAAAGAAAAATGTGTTATTCACTTGGTAGACCAATCAGCTTGTTTGTATAAAGTAGTTTTCCAATGTATTCATCCCCCACCTCATCCACCTTCTTGCCAACTTCTTATGCGAGTCACAGCGAGCAAAGCAGCCCATCCTTTCCCCCCAATAGCCCATTTCCAGCTCTTCCTGAGCAATCCCATGCCAGCTTCGAGGTGTAATCCCTCCGGAGTGTCCTGCGACCTCCATGCAGTCTCCCGTCAGCCTCTTCATAAAATAAAATAAAAATAAGTTGTGCATAAGGAGACACTCAGGGCCATTCTTTCCAAGTGATCAAAACACCTCTACCTGCTACTCTGGAAGAGCAGCTGCTGTATTCATATTTCTCTCAGATCAATAGAGTCTTCACTCTGTCATGCAGACTGAGATCAGCCAACATGTCGGGGAACCTCATCTCAGCCTCTTGTATCCAACAACATGATCAGTTCAGTTTCTTGTTTTTTACCACCCAACCTACGTTTGTGGCCACAGATGAAAGATGGCTTGAAGATTGACTCTTTGGCTCAGCTGTCTGTTCATGATCTGATATATTGTCTGCATTGCTGCACTCAATTCCCCTAATGTTTTGTTGTTTCCCTACAATCTAACTTGTGTGTAAAATCCCAATTTACCTGGATCCTTAGAGCAACTGCCTAATTATCTGAATATAGCAAGACACCTTTTACCAGAAGAGGACAAGTGAAGGCCTTGAACGACTCTTTCCTCATTTTGACAGCCTTCTTCACTCATGCTGTCTACTTCCAGGTTTCTTGGGGTGAGCACTCTTCACCTTGTAACCACAGCTCCTTGCAGCTGCATCCATGATAGTGATTTTACACAGATTTCATTATGTATAGAACCTATTCATGGATAAAAGAAATTTTGGCTTGGAGTTGAGAGTTAAAATTATGCTGGACAGAGATACCAGGCCTTTTTTGCAAACCCAGAATGCCAAGTGTTCTGACCAATTTTAATTTTCCTCCCTGCAACATTCAAGTGCACCAGACTCCATCCACCAGGGGAAACCAGGATAGATAGATAAGATTAGATTTAGCATTAGATTAGGCTCTTTTCTCTCTCTCAGAGTGAATAATATTATTATATATATTATATTATTATTCACAATGTGCTTAGTCTGTAACTATTTGCCTAACAAGTATTACCCCCAACTTCCAGTATTTCTGGCTGAGTTGCAAGGTTCCCCTGGCCGCAGGTGCTGTCATTCCAGGCAGAGTTTTCTTGGCTCTTGCTATAACCATGACTCCTTATGCAGAACTTGGCGCTCCAAATAAACACTTGGCCCATCATCAGCGTGTCGTGAGACAAAGTGCAGTCAAAAATTAATGGACATAAATTTAACTACAGTTCTGATGAGAGTTCAAGCACAGAGACACCTCTTGTCCCATGCTGTCTCTTACAAGCATACTGTCTGAGTCCTTGTGTCCTTTACATCATCTACATTTGGGCAGTGAGGGTGGGCAAGGCTAGTGGGAAGATTTAAACATATTGCATCTGCATATACAGTATATATAAGCAGGGTATGTCATATTTTTATGATGCAATATATGAGGGTAAACATCCTTCTTCTCCTTGTAATTACCATCCTATTACGAATGTTTTCAGCCAACGAATGCATGCCAAAAGATTTCATTTGTTCACCTTTAGGTGAGAAATGAAACAATACATTTTGTAGTTTTCATCAGTAGTTCCTATAGTTTGCATGTGTAGTATATTAACCACCTCCACTAACCTCTTCCTCCAGAACTGGATGCTCCTGCTAACCTCTTAGCCCGAGATGAAACAGAGTCCACCTTCAGCTTATCATGGGATCCAGTCCAGGCAGAAATTGATGGCTACATCCTAACCTACAGCTCCTCTGAGGGCTTTAGTGAGGAAATCCCAGTTGGGTCTGACAGCAGGTCTTACATGCTGACTGGCCTGAGGCCTGGTGTCCTCTACACTGTCTACATCTGGGCCATCAAGGGGAGCAAAGCCAGCAGGAAGATCTCAACAAAAGCTGAGACAGGTCAATACATAACAAATTCAAAACAGGATTCTCTTTCGGTAAATAATAAAGCTCTCCTCTCTCTGGAAATGGCAATCTAACATCATATAAAAAGGTATTTTTTGACAGTAGCAGTCTAGATGAAATCTTATATAGCATACATACCAAACATAAGTAACAAAAAAGCCATTTTGACAGATGTTGAATTTATCTTTTTTATTAGGCTTCAAAATGCTGTGCATGGCCCATAAGCACCACCACTGTGTTTTAAAAATGCCTTTATCTTAGCCCAAAGCTGTCTGTCAGTAACTAGTTCCAAGATTCTTAATGCTGATAAGAATTTTCTGTCAGTCATGGTCTCATACTGTACATGCGGCCGTAGTTTGGGGGACTATTGGTTCTATAACAGCAGTAACAGTTCACTATCTGCAGCAGTGTTATGTACAGATATATAAAAGTTGTAGCCTTTCAGATAAAGAGGACAAGAATACAGTTATTTCATCCCTATAGAGTTGTTAAAGAATCCCATTATTTCAGTTAATGCTGATAAACAGCATGAATTGGGTTGTGGATTTCTGCAATTATGGGTGTATATTAGCCTACTTTAATATTGTTTAATGTGACAATACTGGATACACTGGTATTCATAGGGGTCGAGGGTTAAGTATTAGAGGTTAGGGAATACATCTGGGTTGTTTCGTTGGGACAGAGAGTTACATGTGGTTCTTTTTAATATATCAATATAACCTCCAAAACGGCTGATAGTAATTCAGTCAAATTTAAATAATCTATCACATTTTGTAGACACCTGTTTACTAAGTAAACTTGGAAATTGCTTTTTTTTATTCACTTAATTTATAAATGTTTGCACACAAAACAGCAATCCATTAATTCTTACATCATATGCCCTTTGATTTATTAAACCGTAAATGTCTTACAAAGTCAAAATGAGTTTACTCTAAACTTCAAAAGCCCCAAAACTCCTGCTCTGGCAGGAAATGTTACCGGGTATGTCTGTTAACTTAGTGTGGGGTAAAAATAGCAGTGGCAGCACATGTTGAACGGGTTACAACAGGGTATCTTTGTGTGAGCCAGATGATCTGTAAAATCACCTGGGAGCTTTAAGTGAAAGCTGGATCTTTTTTAATTAGGCAGCAAATGGCCGAGTTTTGATTTATAAACTTGTCTCGTCGTAACTCATTACAAACGGTGGTAGCTACAGACCAACGTGGTGCTCGGTTCACATAGGAAAGCCATTGTGTCAAAAGATATCATCTGGGACACATAAAAGTATGTATTATTAACATTTGAGATTTTATTGGACCTAGTAACAAGCACCATTAATGCGTCAGTTAAAACTGTTTACAACAAACATCAGTGTGCTTCACAGACTTTTTCAGCTGCATTGCTTTCCACTAATGATACCACGATATGCACTAATGTGTCACTGTTCACACTTTACTCCCATTACCTTGTAATTACCAGATAAAGAGGTTTAATTTTTTCAGGCATAGTAAAACTGACAATTGGACGATTCCTGAATATAAACAGAAGGCAGCGTTTTTACCAGAAGTAGACTGAAAGTATGAGTCTTGACTTTAATAAATAGTAAATTGCTTGGGCTGATTTTGTACATCATGGTGACATATGTTTTCTTTAATTTCTTGAGCCATGGGAGGTTAAGGCTCCCACTGTTAGAGCAGCCGTCTTTGTGTCAAACAAATTATTTCAGCGTGTGTATCAGGTCAAACCTCTAAAGCATTTAAATATGGCAGAGGAATAACTGCCAGTTTATCTGCAAAGGCAAATTGTAACTTTGCAGGCGGCTGGAAGGTGAAAAGGCTGAAAAGCTAGTGTCAGATACATGAATGTTGGCCTTGTCATTGAGGTAGAGAAAGGGAATAAAGAGGGATGAATACTGCACTGCAAAGTTATGTCTGTTTGAGAAACACTGCTTTTTCATGTGAGTATGACGGTTTGTATAACGGTTTGTACTGAAGCACAAATAGTGTTTGATTAAAATCATGATTTAACAAAAAAGATTAAAACATCTGTTTAATTTAAGAGAATATATTCACTCACAATTGATTATTTGCCCCAGTTTTTGTGAACAAACTCAAGTAAGAGCAGCACCAAAAATCCTCTGCTTCCCCAATCTAGACCCGAGTTAATAAGATGTATTAATGAACATACAGTATACAACATGTTCTTGTGCTGTAATCTACTTGATTTACACTCCAATCCATAGATATTGATGCCCCTAAGGACCTGAAGGCGACAGATGTGACGCTGGAGTCTGCTTTCTTGACTTGGGTTCCTCCTCTCGCTGACATTGAAGGGTACACCCTCAGCTACAGAGATGAGGATGGGAGCATGGAGGTAACTTAGCCATATTTTCTCACCCAAATGTATTCACATATGCCACAACTGAAGTATTAAGCTCTTTGTCTTACAATTTGTTAATACAGAGATAAGCTTTCTGTATCTGGGTATATTTGCATTTATGTTTTATACAACTGTTACATTAAATTATGAAGAACGCCCTCATACAGTCCCTCAAGAATCCGCATAATCTGCCAAAGTCCGCATATTCATGCGGGGGCCGCATCTTTTCAAATATGCCGCACTTTCCCCGCATAAATTGCCGATTTCCATGCAAAATATGCTGTGCTTGCATGATTTCATAATCCTCGCATTTTCGTTGCAAAAAAGTCACATCTTAGCAGAAAGTTGAAAAACTGTTGCGTTTACTTCACACAAGAGCAGCCATTTTCCCCTGTTGCAATGGGAACGTTATGAATTTACGTACTTACGCGACGTGAACATCATCGAAAAGCAGGTGTTGGAGGTTGAATTTGACATGTACTTTGAGTCTCTTAAGTTTGTATCCAATAAGAAACCTATCTTAATATCTGATGTCTACTCAAATTTCTTTGTTTAAGTGCTCCTGCTGTCTATATTATTAACGATTTTTGAAAGTCTGTCTCTTTTGTATCTTTTATTTCCCTCAGTTTAGACTATTACTTTTATTTTTACTTTAATATATTATTTGTATATATTTTTGTATCTTATTTGTTTACTTATTGCAATGACTGAATATCTGTAAACTATTTTGGGAAATTAAGTTTAAAAAAAGCAGGGTGTTGGGGGAATCACTTTTTCTTCTCTTTTTCATCAAACCAGTTTTTGCAAGTTCCCGCAATTTTTGCAAGTTCCCGCAATTTCATTGCATAAAATTGCATAAATATCCCACATATTCCATCGCATTTTTTAAGAAAACGTGCCGCATAATCAAGGATTTTTGCCCGCAACAATCACAAAAAAACTCTTTTTCTGGAAGGACTGCTCATAGGGAAAACTGAGTTTGACTGTGTAGGAGCAAAACCCTTTTATTCTGTATTGGGTAGAACTGCAGTTCCTTTGAGTATTATATTATTGGAATATTGAACTACACAGTGCAGGATTTTAAGTCCTGTCTTTGTCTTTACAAGCATACAGATACAGCTTTAAAGTAGCAGTTTAAAATAGATTGAGGTGACAGTAAAGGTGTATGTTAATTTAAGCTCTGTAGAACGATGACCTCTTGTGGTCAGAATTAAAATGAATCTACTGGAAGTATTTTAAGTACATGGATGATGTGATTGATCTTTTACTGGAAACCTTTTTTAAGATTTTATAAATAATGAGGAGCACACTTAATGCCTGTCTCTAATTGAAGCTCAAGACGATGTCATCCCTCATGCAGTAAGTGTTCAGTAATTAACTGAAATCAAGTTCAAGTTACTTTATTTATACCCGAAGGTAGATTTTGTTTGCAGTAGAGTCACACATCATCACATTGAAATTTATGTTTATTGGGTTCAGATGGTTGAAAAGCAGCTTGGAGCCAGCGAGAACAGTTTTGCTGTGTCCGGTTTGGAGATGGGGAAGAGATATATTGTCACCATCATCGCTTACAAGGAGAACAAGAGGAGCAAGGTGGTAGAGACTATCTTCAGAACAGGTCTGTGCACTACTCTGCTCTTTCCTGATATGGTCTTTTCTTTTTTTATCGTTATTGTGTCACTTTGTCTGACATTTATTAGGTTATGTTATTCTATGCTGTAACATTGCATCACATGAGTATTCAACAATAATAATGCCGTCACACCTCTTTCTTAGTTGGCCTGATGTACCCCTTCCCCATGGACTGTGTTCAGATCATGAAGAATGGCAATAAGAAGAGTGCTATCTACACCGTCTATATTAACAATGACCGCTCCAAACCAATTGAGGTTTACTGTGACATGGAGACTGATGGAGGCGGCTGGCTGGTACAAATTACTGATAAACTGCACAGACCAAAATATGGAAAACTATCTTTTAAATAAGGTTTCAGGATATTATAAATACTGTTTGTTTTTGTATTATTATTTACAGTAATGTTTATTATGTGGGCAGAATTTATATCAGTTAATAATGAAGGCGCACTCCACCTGTGAAAACAGTTATTATATAATGTCTTCTTTGGCTTTTCAAAGTCTAGAAGTTTATCCACTGTTGGGTTGCTTTATAGTTAATGTAGGCTCCAGGTTTTTTTTTGGAGCTAAGAACTAAAAGTCAAGATAACTGCACCTCTGATGCCTCGATTTTGACAGTTAAGTATGAGTCCCCCAACTGTATGGCAATGCAGTGTAATTGCTGGATTATCCAGTTAGTGAAAGTACAAACCCCAATTCCAATGAAGTTGGGACATTGTGTAAAATGTAAATAAAAACAGAATACAGTGATTTGGAAATCCTTTTCAACCTATATTTAATTGAATACACTACAAAGACAAGGTGTAATGTTCAAACTGATGAACTTTTTTTTTTTTGCAAATATTGACTCATTTGAATTCGATGCCTGCAACACATTCCAAAAAAGCTGGGACAGTGTTTACCACTGTGTTACATCACCTTTTCTTTTAACAACACTCAATAAGCATTTGGGCACATTTGTAGCTTTGTAGGTGGAATTCTTTCCCATTCTTGCTTGATGTACGATTTCAGTTGCTCAACAGTCCGGGATCTCCGTTGTTGTATTTTGCGCTTCATAATGCGCCACACATTTTCAATGGGAGACAGGTCTAGACTGCAGGCAGGCCAGTCTTAGCCTAGAAATCTAGATGCACCCTAGTGGCAGCAAATGTAATTTGCAGCCAGGGTTATCTAGCAACCCTCCGGTGGCTTGCGAGCTGGAAAAACTAAACTCTAGTCAGGCCAATCACATCGTGTATAGTCTATGTGTCTAGTTGGTGACGGCAGAGTTGCGACGGTTCCATGTGAATTCTTTGCTTCTTGAAAACAAAGAAGATGGCTGCTGCTGCTGGAGACTTGGAGTTAAGCTTTTCTTTGAGAAAAGAACAAAGAACGGCACTGAAGTCATTCTTAAAAAAGGAAGATGTGTTCGGAGTTTTGCCGACCGGATACAGCAAAAGTTTAATCTATCAACTAGCGTTGCTCTAGTTGGTCGTAGCGCTATCCTATTGCATGCAGAGGGATTTGAAAGACAACCGTATATCCCGCCCCTGCCAATGGGGAGTTCCCAGACCCAACATCTTGATGTGGGTCTGGCTTGTCAGGCTAGGCCAGTCTAGTACCTGCACTCTTTTACTACGAAGCCACGCTGTTTTAACACGTGCAGAATGTAGCTTAGCGTTGTCTTGCTGAAATTAGCAGGGACGTCCCTGAAAAAGACGGATGGCAGCATATGTTGCTCCAAAACTTGTATGTACCTTTCAGCATTAATAATGGTGAAAGAAGTTACCCATGCCATGGGCATTAACACCCCCCCATACCATCACAGATGCAGGCTTTTGAACTTGCGCAATCTGGATGGTCCTTTGGCTCGGAGGACATGACCTCCATGATTTCCAAAAACAATATAAAAATGTGGACTCGTCAAACCACAGCACACTTTTCCACTTTGCGTCAGTCCATCTTAAATGAGCTCTGGCCCAGAGATGCAGCCCATTTCTGGGTGTTGTTGATATATGGCTTTCGCTTTGCATGGTAGAGTTTTAACTTGCACTTGTAGATGTAGCAATGAACTGTGTTAACTGACGATGTTTCTCCTGAAGTGTTCCTGAGCCCACGTGGTAATATCCTTTACATAATGATGTCGGTTTTGAATGCAGTGCCGCCTCAGGGATTGAAGGTCACAGCATTCAATGTTGGTTTTTGGCCTTGCTGCTTTCGTGCAGAGATTTCTCCAGATTCTCTGGATCATTTGATGATATTATGGACTATAGATGACAAAATCCCTAAATTCCTTGCAATTGTATGTTGAGAACAACAAAGTGGTGAAAAACGCCCTATCCTTGCTTGTGAACGACTGAGCCTTTGGGGGAAGCTCCTTTTCATACCCAATCATGACCAATTAACCTCTTCACCTGTGGAATGTTCCAAACAGGTGTTTTTTGAGCATTCCACAACTTTCCCAGTCTTTTGTTGCCCCTGTCCCAGCTTTTTTGGAACGTGTTGCAGGCATCAAATTCAAAAATGAGTGAATATTTGCAAAAAACAATACAAGTTTATCAGTTTTAACATTTAATATATTGTCTTTGTAGTGTCTTCAATTGAATATAGGTTGGAAAGGATTTGCAAATCACTGTATTCTTTTTTTATTTACGTTTTACATAACGTCCCAACTTCATTGGAATTGGGGTTTGTAGTTGACAGTTATTGCCACTGGAATTTTAGTGATGTAGATGATAACCAACATCCCAAAGCAGCAACATGGCATCATGACTTTGCGTAAACATACACGCCACTTTCCTAAAGCCAAATGGCGTGTTATCTGTATGCATTTTCAGCTATCCATGTGTATGTCTACACTGTATACAGCAGATGTAAACATACCCACCACGTGGCGTCGCCACGTTGCGTGTTATCGCGAGAACAACGTCATGCGTGTAAAAAGAAAAAAAAAAAGGTTGGGTTTAGGAAAAGAACATTGAGGGAAAAAAAAAAAAAAAAAGGCTGAAAATCGCCACACGCAGGACGCGATCCCTGTGTTTTACCCATCCACCACCCAAACCAACCTCCTTATGCGGACCTACGTCCCTTTATACTACTCGCTACGGCGAAAATTCACTCGTAATGTATGTCAATGGCGGGCAAATTGCGTTGATAAACACGCTAAAAAGCGATTATGCGTCTTGATAACACGCCAAAATGGCAAACGAATTGGCGTGTTGTACATACGCCACTTAATGAGATCAGTCTGCAAAGCAGATAGTATGAAATATTTGAGTAACAGCTGTCAGTGAACATTCTGTGTTCGATGCTTTCAGGTGCTCCAGCGACGTACCGTTGGCAAGCTGGACTTTATGAAACGCTGGAAACAGTACATAGTCGGTTTTGGCAACATGACAGACGAGTTCTGGATTGGTGAGCACTGTTTCTCTGCAGACATTGAAACATCCACATATGAACAGTACTAAAGTATTTCTTATTGCTTTCACATTCTCTGTCTGGCTGTTCCCTCAGGTCTGGATAAGATATATGAGCTCACCAACACTCCTACTCAGTATGAGCTGAGGTTTGACCTGGGACTTGGCGCAGAGAGAGCCTATGCTGTATATGACAACTTTAAGATTGCTCCGGTCAAGCAGAAGTTCAAACTCACTATCGGCAAATACAGTGGGACAGCAGGTAGGCCTTTTGCCCCTAATATCTTTCCAAACTACCAGCAATACAATAGCATGTGTAGCTTTCATAACTTAAATTTTCTTTACTCAAATAGAAGATGGTATACAGACAAAAAAAAGAGGGCAAGGAGACAGGCTGGGAGTGGGAATGGAGGGCTTTTAAGCACCCAACCCATAATTCTCAAGGGTGCTGAGAAAGCTAATACACACCAACAGTAGGTGGGATATTTGTTTCAGAAACTTCTGTTCAGTCAGTTATAGACAGGAGCTATATAAGGAAGGTGGTATCTGAAGAAGGCAGGGTTTTAGTTTGCTTTTGAGCCAGATAGATACAGACGCACAGCAAGTGGGGCGCTACATATACCACAGTGTGCTGCACAACATATACTGTATCTCTCTATTTTTGGCCTTTTGTTAAATTTCTTCCATCTGGGAACACATGGAAGAAAAAGAAGTGATCAGCAAAATCTAAGAATATATTGTTGATAGAGGAAGGTTGAATTGCATACAGATTCTTTAATAGTTAAAGTTCCCATATTGTAAAAAGTTAGATTTCCATGTTTTTTTAAATGATAAAGCAAGTGTAGTTGCCTATAAAGCATGGGTGTCAGAACCATTGTATATGGTTGGGACAAGACCCACCCACTTTTTGGGACCAATGATATCGGACCCACTCACTTTTCAGCGCATCTGTCCATTTTACTTTTCAGAGCGCCATCAGTCAAATCCATTCCACTTGAATGCCCAAATTCTGTTTTAGCTACAGCCTTGACTTCCACGCTACTGCTTCCTCAAATCTATTCCACTTGGCTCATTCAGAGTCCACATAAACTCCATTCCGTGTTTTCACTACTTGCGCCTTCTGCTCTCCCGCGACACATCAAGGTAAACAAATCATCTTATCATGTCTGCTGCTCAGGTGGCTCTCGCTGTTAGCTTACAAACTAAATCAGGGTTTTTCCTGCATAGAGAAAATGTTGGCGCCCCCCTTAAAGAGGTTTTAGCCAGCGCCAAAGGAAAATCACCAGCGCCAAAACGTCTGATTTTCAGCAGCTAGCCTCCCTGTCACCCACAGCCACTACTGTATCTACACATGCGGCTGGCGCTGATTTGACTGGATCTGAACGCTACGCTGTATAGAGCTAATGGTATCTCCGTTTGCAGAGTGACCCTGGGTTCACATGCATGCCGAACCGTAGGGGCGGTCCATTACACTACCGTAGGCCTACAGACTATTCAACATCACTGACAATTTTTTTATCAATATTTCAAAAGAGAAAACATTACACTTCATTATGTTTTGTAATCATAACACTATTGTATTATTGTACTAATTAGAGCAGTTACCTTACCTAAGTCACTCCTAATTTTTTCAACTAAGGAGCAAAAACGTGCTGCTTGGGAAAAACATACGGTTATGCCCTGTTCATACTAATCAAAGGAACTGGATATTGTGGTCAATTGTAGAGGTAAAGGTACTTTTATTGTCACATACATGTAGCGAAATACATTCTCTGCATTTAAAGATGCAGTAGGTAAGTCTTATAAAACTAACTTTCTGTCATATTTGCTGAAACTGACCCTATGTTCCAGTAGAACTACATGAATTATGTAAAAAAAAAAAAAAAAGACAGCTCCTCTGGCACCTCCTACAGCCTGTAGTGCCATTGGCAAAATTCCACCGCTCCCGGTTGATTTTCTCCAATCAGGGCCACAGGGGTGGTCTATCTGCCTGTCAATCACTGCTCAGGCACACGCATATATAGCGTTCTCCCCCTCCCCGCACACGAGCTGCAGAAAGGTTTTCCAAAACTCCGTGAATAATGGAGTGGCTTTTCAGAGGTGGCGTGGCTGCAGAATTTTAAAGATCTGAAGAACGATGCAGATGTAGCCACATTTCTTCTCAACAGGTAACATAATTACCATGAATGATTTATCTTTCACTTGGTTATTAGTAGTCAAAAGTCCACAAAGCTACGTTGGTGAGGATGATAGTACGTTAGCACAGTGGTCGGTCTGATGTGATGCTGAAATGGCTAACGGTAGCCTGCTAGTTAGCATCGTTTTACTGTTGGTGAGTAAAGTTAACGTTGTGTTAGTGTTTAGTTATTGAACATGTTGTCTGACATGCCGGCAGTTCTGTCAAACTCCGTTGTGTGGGAGGGGCTTAGGAGACGGTTTGGGCTGCAGCAGAAAGGGAGGAGGGACTGAAAAGTTGTCGATGTTCAAATTTTTTGGCAAAGTCCTGGCTCTTCACAATCTTACCTACTGCAGCTTTAACCCATCCCTCAAGGGAGCAGTGGGCAGCCATTTACAGATCTGAACCAGTGCCTTGATCAAAGGCACTGAATGGAGAACCTAGTACATGTTTTTTGATGGGGGAAACCCACGCAAACATGGGGAGAACATACAAACTCCACACAGAAAGGCCTGGAACGACCTGGATTCAAACCCAGAACCTTGTTGCTGTGAGGCCACAGTGCTAACCATTGGGCCACCATGCTGCCACCATGCTGTAGTCGAATGCGAAGGCCCCTTCCCTTAATGCATTATATTCCATTAAATATAACATTTTTAATTGTTACCTGCAGAATTTTTGTTGTTGTTTTTACATAAATTAAGAAGTTTTCCCCATAAATTTGTGACTGAAAATGTATCAGTCTTTGACGCTCAAAATTTCATGTGGGAGGGCCCCCAGACTCCCCTCTTCATTCTGTCTCCCCTAGAGGCCCATTCTGAGCCAGTAAAAACCCTGTAAACATGCTGGTATTTAGGTGAAGGTTCATTATATGTTCGCCTGTTGATTTTAAAGGCATCATATAGTCTTAGGTGCAGAATTGAATTACAGTACACATGTTATAAAAGCTAAAAGTTATCTGACATTTTTCCTATGTACAGTAATGTTAACATCAATCAACCTGTGTCAGCAGCTCTTTGAATCCTGTTCAATGAGAGAAGCTAGTTGTTGTACCAGTGCTATGTGTTGATATTAAAGCCAAGCTGCTACTGTATGGTAATCTTCACTGACTAGCAAGGGAGGACCCACCCACTTTGTAGGGACTGAAAGTATCAAAAATCCACAGAGAAATTCCACAGCCGAATTCAGAAACTGTACCTTTAAATGATCTGTCAGGTCTTCCATATGGTTGTGATGTCATAACTATACCATATATAGGTAGAAAGTGCCAGTACAGTGGCGTTACAGTCATTCCCCGGCCGCAATGATGGTGCAGAGACGGAAGACCTGGAAACATAAAGAGACCAATCAGAGCAGACTACTGCAGGCTTTTCGAGAGGGGGGCTTAAATAGACAGGCGCTAAAACGGGGCATTTCAGACAGAGGGTGAATATAGGGTATATTCAGACAAATATAAGAAAAATAATGTGCTTTTTGAACAACAAAGCATATAAACATGTTCAAATAGAAACTAAAAATACAAGTATGAACCTGAAAATGAGAATGATTATTGCTTGTTAATTATTGTTAATGATCCCCAGGTGATGCTATGACCTACCACCAAGGCCGACCCTGGACTACTATTGATAATGATAATGACATCGCCCTGGGTAACTGTGCCCTGACCCACCGCGGTGCCTGGTGGTACAAAAACTGTCACCTGGCCAACCCCAACGGAAAATGGGGAGACAACAGGCACAGTTTGGTGAGTGAGCAGGAAGGCAGTCCTGCACTGGATCACGCATGATGGTCATAGGGTGCTATCCTGCCATTATTGTGGATCTGCCAATGTGGTTTTAAAAAAGGGCAGCTAGTAGAGTGGTTCATCCAGTACACAATGAATTATAAGTATTTAAAGTTTTAGTATATTTTATTACATTACATGTCATTTAGCTGACGCTTTTATCCAAAGCGACTTACATTTGCTATTTATGTCAGAGGTCGCACACCTCTGGAACAACTAGGGGTTAAGTGTCTTGCTCAGGGACACATTGGTTGATGTATCACAGTGGGAATCGAACCCTGGTCTCCCACGCCAAAGGCACGTGTCATATCCACTGCGCCATCACCACCCATATTTAGTATATAAAGTATTAAGTCATACTGTTCTGTCATTCACAGTAATACTCTTCCTTGGTCTTGATGGTTTAACATCAAATTAACTCTTCTGGTGTAGTGTGCCTTCTCACCAATAGGTGGCACTGACAGTATTATGTGATAACAGATTTATACTAACCCAAGTTACCAGTTAACAGTCTTTGAATCCTTGATATGGCAATAGGCTGTCAAATATCATGCCTTCACACCATCATTGCCAGTAAATGATTTTATTTATTTCATTATTGATTTATTGAATTAATTTAAGGTTTAAATCTGATTCATTAAGTTTAGCTACCGTATACTGGAGACTTTGTGTCCGTGAATAATAAGTGGATCCCCTGTGTTTGCCATGCTGAGTCCCCTTCAGCTCAAAATGTCAATGTGGCAAATGAAATTTTCAGTGTTCAATGTAATTGTAACTCAGCAGTCATCAGGGGTTTCAAGGAGGAGTTCTGCTGTGTTTTTTCTATTCATTTTTCACTGTGCATACCTCTAGCTGCTAAAGGAAATACAGTTAGTAGTTGTACATCTACCACTGACAACACATTGCTTCTCCTGTATTCATTTGAAACTGCTAAAATTATCACAGTCAAATAAATTCATCATTCTTATTTGGGGTTCTTTCTTACAAAAACAATAAATAAAAAGAGTGCTGTCCGGGAGGCTGTTCCCTGGTCAGCAATCAAAGACAACTTCACCCCAGCCCACTCTTAGTTTTGTTTTGGATTGTTGAGATGGTCGCAGAAATCGCCTGAATCCATCAGCAGTGATAAGAAAACACATTTCTCACACCAGCTATAAACCATAAGTGTTTTTTACCAGGCTGATAGGGTAACAACAACAGTTATTATGTCTGAGAGTGTGATACTAAAGAAAATGCCAGGGGATTTCTCTGCTCTTGTTGAGATTTCATCCATAATATTGCCGCTGCAGATGTCTCCCGCACTGTTTGGTGGCGAAATGCAATAACAGTCAAAACAAGTTTGTACTCACATGAAATGAAGCCTGAGGCTGGTGTTTATTAGTGTTTGTCATTCTGCCTGTCTGTCATTGCCGCCTGCCTCTTCTGTGACTCTGTCCCTCACCCTTTTCTTGTCTTTCTCATTTCCCCTCTCCCTCCTCTTTCATCACTCCAACGTCTCCTTCTAACCATACTTTGCTTTCCTCTCTTCAATCTCTTTCTCGCTCAATCTGCTGTCCTTCTCTCAGGGAGTGAACTGGGAACCGTGGAAGGGCCACCTGGTGTCCCTCGACTTCACCGAGATGAAGATCCGTCCTGTGGGAGCCTTGTCCAGCAGGAAGAGGCGATCGTTGATGGCCAGAGAGAAGAGCAGAACCACAAACCTCCAAAAGAAATAATGGAGCACCTCCCACTTAGAGCACAACAGTCGTCATGAGTCCCATTAACCTGCCATCACGCTAGATTTTGGTGTTTCTGTACATATGTATATGTCCCCACTGGTCTACATGCCTCTGTGTCTCAACTCTTGGACAGTATGTACACTTCTTTGGGCAAGGAGAGAAATACTCATAAGCAATAGTAACTTATTATCTGTTTGTATTGTATACAATGAGATTCATCAGAAATTCCTAAGTTTAGTGTGATTGTGGGGAAGTGGTGAATAGAAAACTGACTTGGAGTTGTTTTGAATTGAAGATTAACAAGTTTAGTCTTATCAGTTATAATGCAAATATTATTTGTTTAATTCCTGTTTCACTGATTCTGGTAGTAACCTCAATTATTAATTTAGGAAACGGTAGATTTAAGTTCAATTGGAAACCTGCATTCATTTTAACTTTCTTTTTTAAACCTCAGGGCAGCAGCCCAGGTTATTTGTATTATTTTTGTTTATTTTATGTCCTGTGAAGAATTTGAGTAGCAGTTTTTCTTGTGTATAGTAGTATTGTCATAACAACATAAATGTAAAAATGGCTTGTGTGTTTTGTTTTAAGATCAGTTAGTGTGAGTTTATTGACTATGACGCTATCTGGCTGTGTCTCATTCAGCTGTCGCTGCTGCACACACTGTCAAATTAGTGTGTCAGACAAGCCAGAGAATAACAATGGATGGCCATACTGCTCCTGCTTTACATTCATATTATAGGCACAGCGCATATCAATCAATGTGATGTGCCTACATAACGTCAATAAGGATGAAGTTTATCCCATCCCCAGGGATCTAATGACCAAACTCTTGTTTTCAGTATGGGAAGCTGAAAAAGGTTATTAATACTGCTTTGACTTTGACTTTAATTACATTTTTCTACACTTTTATTACAAACTGCTGGTTTATGAGACAAGTATGGAGCACATCAATCAACATTTCTGCTGATCTGCCAGAATTGATTGGCCCCGCTCCTCATAAATTTTGCGTTCACTAAAATGTCTATTTAAACCTTCATAGCCCATAAGGTTTTATTCTAACAAATCCTCAAAGAGTTTCACAGTCAGAAATGAGGACTGTCGCTAAGGAATTTAAAAACCTGTATATGAGACTTTTGTTTTACTAATTGTATTGTCCTAACATTATAGGTGGTCATTCATATTCGTGCCACACATTTCACACAATAAGAAAATAAAGTTTTTTTTATATGAAGACATTGTCATTTTCTAGAGCCTTAAGGGATACAGGATGAACAAAAGAATTAATAAGCAAATATATTTTTGCAGAGGTGGAAGTTAAACGTTTACCATGGGAATGTCTGGAGGAGGGGGGTTTATATATGAACTACAACTGTAGTACTATTACTGTATCACCACATCGATCCATCTTGAGATAACACAAGACCAAGTATATACAGACATGCTAGCAGGTCTGTGAGGCTGCACTAGGCAATCTGAGCTAAAGGCTAACATCCTTTTATTATGAGAGCTCTCTTAAAGAATAGAATCACATTTTTCCTTCCTTAAGCAATTTTTATGTAACTGCAGACTGTCGAAAGCGTCACATTAGCTTCTGTTGTACTTGAACTGAATTTTGTCCCCAATCATTTACATTGAAGCTGCTTTAAGAAGGGATCTCTTCACAGCCAGTCAGGGCAGGAGAACCAGTTACAGCGGCCAGCAACCCTTTTGATGTACTGTACATAGTATAAGTCCATCTTTTAATACATCCATGGATGACAATGACAATTATACCATGCTGATTGCAGGTAATGTTTACCATGTTATTAGTGTTAGCATCAGCTAAGGCCGATGGATGTCATTAGTTTGCAAGTATTTAATATTATTTGGACTAATTGAAATTTGGACCTGATGATGGCACTAGATAAAAAGATGAGGGTTCCTCAAAGTTATTCAAGTTATTGTGGGAAGAAACCTGTACCAAATTGCATTGCAATCCATCAATAGTTACCAAATTCATTAGAATTCATTCTCTGGGGAACATGATGACATTTGCTGTACATCTGTGTTTGTGTTTGTCCAACTATTTCAGTTTTGACACCAGTGGTAGACTAACAGACTATGCATATCTTAAGTCCAATGATCTAGATGTCAAAGTCTTCTCACAAATTTCAGTTGCATTACTAATTTGACAAAATCATCAATTTATTAGCTTTTTTGCCTGAGTTTTCAACAGCATCCCAGTATCTATCAGCAGTTTGCTCAGTTTGAGTTCACATTAATAATCTCTTATGAAACTTGGATGACACCTTACAATAAAACTGCTCGGTGGGTGCTGATTTTCACTATGTAGAACTGCAGTGTCCCCACAGTGCAACACTTTCATTATCCTGAATTGAGCAACTGTACTTGCAGGGACTGTTCATCTGATCTCACAACAGTTTCCCAATTCTGTATCTCATAATCTGTAGATGAGCTCACTGGCTGTCTGGACGGGAACTATTTTTAACTGCTAAAAGTGTATGAAAAGGATATAAAAAGCAAATTATACAATTTTAACAAAATAAGTTACAAATATAAGATATTATCTATTCAAACACTGCACCACTTCTGAAATTGCCTTCCTTTCTCAAGGGCCAAATAAGGAAGTAAAAAAAATATGTTTTTTTGAATGTTTATTCATCAATATCAAGTGAGAGTGTGAGGAGGTTCCACGCCTAAAATTTGGCAGCAAATATTTCTAGGATAGCATTTAATTTCAACTTTGAAATTAAATGTTTCACAAAAAGCTAATTAATGCAATGGGCCTTTTTTAGCCACAGTGATGGCACCAGCATAAACAGAGAGGCCACAAAGAGCCTCTCTCTCTTTCTTACTGTCTGTAAGTCTCCTCTACATACAGTATACAGGGCAGTACAGTATAAGCTTTGCAGACTTACACATCTGTCTGCCAGTGTCACTTTGGTGGACTCTTAGCCTTGGGTTCAGGGTGATGTGTTGTTTCCA
This sequence comes from Perca fluviatilis, assembly GCF_010015445.1. Classification (NCBI taxonomy): domain Eukaryota; kingdom Metazoa; phylum Chordata; class Actinopteri; order Perciformes; family Percidae; genus Perca; species Perca fluviatilis. The sequence goes on along the minus strand of NC_053122.1, from coordinate 24,581,137 downwards.
TGAGAGAACTAATGTTGTAACAAGGGAGTGTTTGTTTTAAGGGGTGGAGTGTGAGCTGTTCATGGAAAGAGAGAAGTACAGACCAGACAGAAGAGAAGAGACTTTAGAATGAACTTCTGTTTGTTAAAGCTACAGTATAGTGCTTAGTTTCTGCCACCCCCATGAAGAATTCTAAGTAATGACAACAAAACTGTCGGCATGTGCACATGATACAAGCCTTCCGTGATCGGTTATCTAATCTATGTAGTTTAATAACGCTTGTCGCACCTGCCGCGGTGTCCTTAGACTTTTAATTTATTGTTGCACATTTTTGTTTAATTGTTTGACTTTTGTCCTCTCTTATGGTTAATTCTAGTGAGTCTATACAGAGGAAGTTGGTTGTGTATTTGTAACAGAGATGGGAAGTAACAAAGTACTAATACTTTGTTACTGTACTCAAGTAGATTTTTCAGATATTTTTACTTTACTATTTATTTTTGTGCTGACTTTTTACATTTTCTCCTTACATTTTTAACACAAATATTGGTTCTTTCTACTCCTTACATTTTACAAGAATGGCTCGTTACTTTAGTTTCAAATAATTTCAGTGGAGTTGCCATTAGATCCCAGAGATTTGGCAGACAAGCAACAAGACATTCCCAATTAACCTGGAGTCCCAGTCTCTGTCACAAATACAATTTCCTTCGGGATGAATAAGGTATCTATCTATTTACAATAATCATATACAGTATGTGATGTTTTTAGCCTGGTTGACACATGACCCTTCTCAGTTGTAACTGAGAGTGGGTCTGGGGAAGGTTAATTCACAGCTCATTTCCAAAGGGGCGTCACCAACGGACGCCGCTCAAATGCTTCTGAGTGCAATTGGATAGTCCTTCAACCAATCAGACCAACGATCCGGGTGACGTAGCAGCAACAGCGGCATCAACGGATTGCTGTGCTTCGGTGGCCGTTATGTTGAATGTAAACAAAAGGCTGCTTGCTGTTGCTGCGCTATCGTCATCGTGTAAAGCCCGCCTCAACGTTGTGATTGGTGCCTCGATTTGGAAAAATTGGAAATGGGCTTGAATGGGCTCTTGGCCAGACTGACTTGCAGAGCAAATCTCAAATATGCCGGAAGTTCGTCAAGGTTTTCCCAGGCTAAGATGTTTTAGGCCTATTGGCAGACATTTAAAACGGAGCCAATGGTATTTCCACTGAAGTTTATCAGCTTGCACTCTAGTAACATTTCTGTGGTCCAGGTAGCTTGTCATTCGAAAGGCTACTTTTACTTTTATACTTTAAGTAAATTTCCAAGCCTGTATTTTGTTACTTTTACTTGAGTAAAGAAGTTAAATCAGTACTTACTACTTTTACTAGAGTATTTTTTAACACAAGAATCTGTACTTCTACTTGAGTACAGGAAGTGAGTACTTTTACCATCTCTGATTTATAATTGATCATGAGTTGTATGCACAGGCTGTAAAGTGCTGTCTATAGAAGAGAATTTACTGTTGGTGTTTGGACATGAGGGCTCTGTGGTGTGATGTTGTTCCATTTGTGTATAAGTTGACATTTAATACAATGTATTGTCTAGCTTATAGGTGTTCTTTAATTTAACAGTACTATCATATATCATTATTCAGCATTACCCCCCCCTTCTTTAGTTAGTTCTCCTTCCATCCCTTGCAAGTAGCACATCTTCAAGCAGCCTATGCAGTAGTGAAGCACCCGCATTTGGGGTGTTTTGTTCATGTTTGTATAGGCCTCTTAACAAATTGTGCTCTTTCAGGAAATGTCAAGAGCCACAGGTGATTGGTCTGCTTAGTAATATTCCATTCAACTGCTGTGTGACTTGAGTGTGGCTATTTCTGTACATCATTTATATATGTATAAATGCGGATACTAGTTGATGCCAGCAGAACCGTTAGGGGTTGAGACTCAACAATGGCTGAGAACCATTCAACTTAAAGTGTTAAAAATGCAGTCAACACCTTGATTGTTGTTTACAATTTATCACACCTGGCCTAAGCACATCAGGTCAGGGAGGAGTATACACTTCCTATCAAATGCGAAATGCCATACTCTTTTTTTTTTTTTTTTTTTTCTTCACATCGCAGTGAAAAGATGTCAAGTTGTGAAAGAACATTTTCCCACCGCAGGCCTAAAAGAATTAAAGAAAGACATTTACATGCTGAGATTTAAGTTATGCTAATACTTTGACAAATATCTCACGCAGGTTAAGAATCAGGATCCGTGAGACAAAACCATTTCCCAAAGTACATGTGTGAGCCTTAAAATTGTCAAAGATGAATTGCTCCCCAAGCCAAACTGATTACTTGCATCAAATATTGCTCCGCTACAGCCATCAAAGCGATGATGAAAATGAAATGTTCATGAAGATCACTAGAGGCACAAGTGCTTATTAATTGCATTGCCTCTGCAGCTTTCAGTTTTGTTTATTAAAACAGTTTATACCATAAGAAACCTTCCTCTGCCTATTTTATCTACTCATTTTCCATAATTCACTGCAGTAAAAGTGGATGTTAGTGAAATAGATTTTTTTTCATGCTGTATGTGAATGCCCCACAAACAATTGTGTCTCTTTGTTGTTTTTTTCTCTCACATTTCATTGTCAGTCACAGTCCCTGTGGTCTGAATAAGCACAGTGTGTTACCATTCTGCAAAAATGACTCCTATGTGCATGGCTGTATAAATTGCATTTTTGTCAGCATGTTGTCTGAGTCTTAGCAGCCACATTGGATGAAGACGCCTGTGCAATAGTATATGGATGATATATTCATACACAAAGATAATGACTTTATGTCAGAAACAGAAAGATGAAATTTCACAACTCTAAAAAAATACTTTATTTCTCTGCCTTTCATTTTCTACATTGTGCTGTTCTTCATCATTGTTTATCTATATGTCAAGATAAATTATGCATGCAGAACAAAGCCCAGCCAGGCGGATAATAAAAAAAAAAGAATCACCTCAGCATTTTTTCAATTGTGGAACAACAGACAACATGCCTAAATATACAATGTCATGCATAATTGGATGGGATCAAAAAAGGACGGCACATTTGCTGTTCAAACAGATGACAAATCCTCCCACCTCCATTCCCTCTGATCACAGCAAACTGATAAAGGGAAAAAGCAAAACATGTTTTTTTTTCATATTCTCTACCCTTTCACCCCTGCAGCGGCTTTACATACGTCCTCTAGAAAATATAAAATAATCTGTTCTAAGTGAGAGAAGTCAAAACATAGCAAGGTTCAACATGTTGAATACTGCCAAACAGGTGTTAAGAGAAAAGTGTGGACAGTGTGAACGTGATCTATTTAATGCAACCAGCACTTTAGCAGGATACACATTAATAGCACAGGGCTGTATGATGGATTGGAAAACTGATAATGAGTGTCAGTAACTCATGGTCGGCTGGTAAATGATTGCAGCAGGGAGGCAACTGAGATTGATTGAATTAAAAAAAATATAAGCAATATTAGTTGAATGTATTTAGTAGAAACAGAAAATCACATAATCCCTCTAATAATGGAAAATAATCGATTTTCTACGGACTAAACTAGTGGTTCGGGACCCCAAGGGGGTCGTGAGATAATTTCTGGGGGCCGCCAGATGGTTGGGGAGAAAAAAATGAAATACCACATTCTAGATTTTTTTTTTTTTTTTTTACATTACTGTGTGAGCTTGGTACATTTCATGTAGAGCTTCACTTGTAAATCAGGAGGTGGAACACAGAAAGTAGTCTAAGGGCGGGTCAGGGGGAGAGTAAAGTCACAAACACATCAAAAATCGACAGAGCCTGAAGCAGATTGGACAAGGCTAGGTGCTACCTGCTAAAACTAAACTGTCATTAAACCAAAGCATTATTTGTTTACATCAGAGCATTCACAAAAATCACTCAAAATCAGCAGGGGGAGGCGTGTAGAAACAGCTATTTGCACCAGATTGTAGCGCTCTTTCTCTCATCGAGGGGGGTGAAGGGGTCGCGAACTCCAACCTCAAGGGTTGAGAACCACTGGACTAAACAAACAAGATGTTACATGGTAATTAATTAAGCTATTAATTATTATTTTGCTTTGGACAGAACCAGGCAGCTTTTTCTCCCCGTTTCCAGTCTTTGTGCTAAACAAAGCTAACCAATTATATTTACCATACAGACTATGGCGGATCAATATGTAGAAAATCAAATATAATATTTTTTGACCAAATACCTCAATATCAATATCGCGACGATATTGTTGGGTTGAGTATTGGTGCTTTCGCAAAATATTTACCCAATGAGATTTATGACAAATAATCATCAGTATTATGTGGATATAATGACTGAATGAATGGGTAAAGGCAAATAATAGAACAGCTAGAACAGTTACTGTCTTTCATCTACTCCTTATTTTTATCATTATTGTTATGCTGTTAATAAAGCCTGTCACCGTTGGTAATGATGTCTGTTAACTGACTGCAAATTTCTCTCTGACACATACAAACCACAGTGACATGTTCAGCCAACCCCTGAACATGTTGATGATGTCATTTCTTGGCAAACCTTTCAGTGTGGGTGATACCACTTATTGGTGATACATTGCTACATAAGCTTTTATTTTGCAGGGGAAGCTTTTTCAAAATGAAGCTCAGCAAGTACAGTTTCTCTCTCTGAACATGAAGCAGAAGAGACAGACATTAATTTCCACATGGGAATGTGTCTGTCTTAGCAGTAATGAAATGTGTTGCAAGCCTGTTTTCCCAGCAGCACTTGAGCAACAAGATCAACTTAGTGCCAGTGTAAGCTGCCTGAATGCCTGAACATGAAGAGGCTTTGAGATGTCACGCACTTAAACACAAAATATGAGCCTTCAGACACAATAATCACAACAATCCACTTGAAGCCCAAATCTTTGATTATTTCAAGGTTTCTCTTTGAATATTTTGAAAATGTTTAGTTGAATAAGTTCCAAATTGCTTTGAATACTCTATAAATCTCGTTTTCTTTTTTTTGGACCACATAACATTTTGAAGAATATTCATTAATAGTTTGATTTAGAGATCAAATTATCATTGTGTTTTTTTTCTCAAATGAACGTAATTACTGTAAATGCTGTATGTACAAACATTATTGATATAAACAAACCTGGACCCGTATTAATCAGACTTCTAAGAATTTGCTTAAAAAACGCTCTAGAGACAAGGCAACTCAAGAACTCAAAGACAAGGATCTGTCGAATTGCTTATTCTTTGTTTAAAAAGATCTTTACATTTTACTCAGTGATATGATATATTTAACATCCTTAATATCTCTATTAACAATGAACATGTGGAATGAACAACTCAACAACAATCTTTTGATGTATAGGGATGAAGTAAAAGGCAATGTACATCAGACAATATAGGACCACGCTGACACACACACAATGTTAAGAGCATTTAAGTTGTAAGAATAAGAGAAAAATAGCTTTTACTCTTAAGTTTGTTAAAAGTAAAGTGGCAATTATTGTACTTAAATCTAAAACTTGAATAAATACGGGCCCAGAAAACATGACTGAAATCGATATGGTTCCTGTCTAGTGGTAATCAGCGCATTAAAAGTTATGTCAATCAATGTGGGAAGGATAACATATTCCGAGTTTATTTTTTTCCTTCCATTTAGATTATGAATTGTGCCTTTAAGGCACACTTGACCTGAACAGGCCTACTGCAACACTCAAAAAACCAAAACTAGTCCTGTGGCCTAGACTGTATTATATTAACCCTTAGATGCATAAGTGGGGTCAAAAATGACCCCAGCAGTTGTTTTTTGCAATATCTTTGTAATTAAATTTTTTTATCATTTAATCTTCCATGTATTCCTCAAATAGGTTGTTTTTGACATGAGGCCATTTGGATTTGTATCTAATTGTTAAATTTGTTAAAAATTGCATGTTTTGCATCAGTACCACACATTTCCATACGTGGGGTCAAAAATGACCCCAAGCATTTTCTATGGAATTTCAAAGGTTAACCCTAGGAGCCTTTGATTTTTATCAGCTGTGACTGTCAGGTATACATTTACTGTTGATCCACACATCTAATGCCAGCAGTCTCACCACCCTGAAGGTTATTTTTACTAAATGTTAGCATTATTTTAAATACTCTCTACCAATCACTGATCTGATAAAAAAAAAAACAGTGCTTACCAAAATCCCTTCATGTTTACTTTACTTTACCTTAAGTTAGTTATATAATTTCTAACTGGTAACCACCAACATGTCAGAAAGGTCTGTTGGCACTTTGACATTTCCAGTTGAAAATGTATTAGTGCTCAACATTGTGTCAGTCAATTACAGTGTGTCACGATGACAGTGAGCCTTGATGAAACTAAATATTGGCGTGTTTACATTTCCTGTCAGTAGCTGGGGTGCAACCATAGACTGTAAATATTATGGCTGCAACTTTTAATTTGTAAATTTGTAAACTGTAATTTTTAATCAATTAAATGTTTAGTCTATGGAATGCAACAATAGTTACAAGCTATAAAGACAAGCGCGTTTTGAAAGATTTCATGCGCTTTCAGTTTTCCATCAAAAATTATTTCAATATGATTTATTAATTTTAGTAGTGGCTCTAAACCTGCTAGCAATTACAGCACTTCTCAGTAATACAGGTAGGTCATGCATCTAAGGGTTAAGCAAATAAAGTAAGAAAAGAGGAAAGAAATCAAACTTATAGTTTTCTTTTTAAATGTTTTTTTTTTAGAAAGTGAGAGTGAATCATGAGTCTAGATTGCAGCCTGAATGTAAAAAGTGTGTGCAGTTTTACAGCAATCAGAACACTGGGCAGACCTTACATTGGCTCTTTCTCCCAAATACAGACACAATGAATTTCACATGGGAGCTCTAACACACACACACACACACACACACACACACACACACACTCTCTCTCTAACACACTCATATCAACAAACACATTTCAGTTTTGTATATATATATATATGCCTCTGCATATTCTTCCTTTATGTACCACTCACTAAAAAGCTCATACAAAATGTTGTAAACATTCTCCAGACATAACATCATATGGATACAAAATGACGAGAACACTGACTGTACACTGTTAACATGTTTCAACCATATCTGTGCCCATCACAATGTGCCGTCTCATTGGTTTGAACCATAGACTGTATATAAAAATGGTCCATGCATCTCCACTTACTCCACAAAGTGCCTTCTTGTTATTTTGGAGCCAGAATCTGCGCACTAGTTATCCGGCGGTGGAGCCGTGGTATCAAAGTCCCGCCCATAATGTAGCGGGCCACCAGGGGACAATTGAAATGTTGTGGCTTCACTTATACAGTCTATGCATCAACCCCTGGTTTGAACTATGTCTTTTGAGTCCAAGCTGGTTTGAGTTGTACACTCTTGAGACGCTCCATCAGCTCCACTGCACCAACTGACCCAGGATCAGAAATAAAAAAATAAAAATAACAACTACTCCTCCTACTCCATGGCCAGGGCGACCCTGTCAGGTGTCAACGGCCCCGTCTTGACAGAAATCCACAAGTCTTCAGTGGAATTCTTTTTCTTCTTTGTTTCTGACCTTGCGGTTGCCATGGCGTCTTTGCCACAGCAGCAACAGCAGCTGTTGGCATGGCGACAGCAGCAGCAGTGGCAGCACACCACCAAAGTGGTGAGGAGGACCAGCAGGGGAAGAGTTAGGAGGACCACCAGGCAGACTGTGTTGTACACCCCCTGGTTGTGTTTTTCTGTAGCAAAGCTCCAAAGTTGGTTGAAAAACTCCTGGATGCTGTCTGTTCTTCCATCCATGGCTTTCGGATACGGAGCCGTGAATCCTTTCAGTTGAGTCTGTCTGGCAGTTGTAAAGTTTTAATAAATCCTTCAGAGGGTTGTGAATTTTGCAAGTCAGTTAATGTGCCTGTTAGGCAGCTGCAGACATCCAGCTAATTAAGATATGGTGTTCATTTAAGTCATTTTACGGAATCTGGTTCCAGCTTTAAAGTTGTAAGTTATGAAGTTTTACTCTTTACGAAAACCTCAAACATCCACCGAGCCAAAAGCTGTCACACGTCAGATATTTTTAGCGACTTGACATTGAACTTTCATGTGCTTCTGTTTTCTACTTCTAAAGATCAGAGTTTACGGCACTATCTGATGAGGCATGTGTATGCGCTCAGGCTTGTGTTGTTTATGTTAAATGGAAACAGTGGAAGCATGGAGGGTGACTTCATGTATGCCTCCTTCCTTGAAATGCCCTGTGAGGTGGTTACAAAGCCAAAGCGTTCTTTGAACAAATCCAAAAGACCAAAAGCTCATTTGTTTATAACAAGGTTTTCTTTGAAATCGCCCAGTTGTGATGATCTTGATGCAAGATGAAAAAGCCAAAATCTGCACTTCAGCCAAGTTTGTTTATGCTGCTTGGCATTCCTCTAACTCTTTTCTTTCTGGTTATCTACTTCACTCTTCTCTTGTCCTCTTGCCCTTTGGCTTTCAGTATGATTTTGTAGAGACGTAGTTCAATTTGGGTGTGTCTGTGGAACAAAAGAAAGAGAAAGTGAACATTGGTTTCCAGCAGACAGCTCTTCCTCCCTCCCTCTCTGCTTTCCCTGCCTCCAATCCATCTTTCTGTCTCTGTCTTTAACATCTCTACTCCTGCTCTCTCTCCCTCTTGTCAGTGTCAGCTTCAGATTTTCAGCTTTCCCCTCATTAATATTACATAGGAGTCATTCAGGATTCAGGGCAGATCACTCTAAGAGTCCCCCTGAGGAAGAAAGGGGCAGTGAGAGAGAGAAGAAGAAGAAGAAGAGGAGGAGAGCAAGATTGTGTCTGAGGGAAGGCCAGACCGAGATAGAGGTAACCAATCTTTCTAAAAGTCCCGCTGAGACGGAGAGTGTCAGGAAAAAAAGAGACTCAGGAGAGAGGTAGGCTGGGGACAGACCTGCTGTAGGAGATTCATCTGAATATACCTGGCTAATGGCTCCCATTGGAGGAGATAGATAGGGTCTGGCTTAAGATTTCATAAATGTCTGATTGTAACATTTTCCTCTGGCCTCGGATGAAATCGCTTCCTAATAGCTCTCCAGGAGAAGAATACACGAGGCGAGGTGCTTCAATGGGAGAAGTAGGTCTGCAAAAGAAAATGAAGTCATATTGTTCCCCTTTTCTCTGAGACTGTTTGATTAAGTCTGAGTTCTTGAGGCGCCGTCTTTATTTAAACGGTGTTAAACATCTGCAGTTTTTCAAATGATTTCAAACATCATTTGACTCAAGTATGTCCCCTAGATTCTCTGTAGTCACGGCTACAGCTTCTTTGTATTCTAGATGCAGGAGGGAGAAAAGATTTTCATCTCACATTTGGCTGCTTCTTAGGCAGAGAGAGGGAGAGAGAGAGAGAGAGAGAGAGAGAGAGAGAGAGAGAGAGAGAGAGCGAGGAAGATGCACCTGCAAGTGGAGAGCAAATAGATTTGGTGTGGCTGTCGGCGTGCGTTGCGTCTCATGTGTGAAATTGGTTTACCCGCAGACAACCTGCTAACCCCCCGTTCATTTGCTCAACAGGAAGCTGAACGCTTAAAGCTAAGAAGGCAAGAGTCATCTGAAACGTCAGATGCACTTTCAATACACTCAAATTTAACAGTCGTAGGCATAACAGTAGTGGATGGAAACGGGAATTAATTCATTATCTTTTGCAGGTTTCCATTAAAATTTGCGCTACATCAGAATCTTGACTATGAACTATAATAAAGTCTGTGTACATTGTTGGGAGCCATAATGGCCCTGCCACATTATTGTTGCTGTAGGTACATCTTGTTGTGATGAGCTTGGCTGAGCAGCAGCGCCTACGTGTACGCTCTGATCTCCCTCACATTAAGAAAACAATGTCAACCAGACAAGCCAGAGCCTCTGAACAATAAGTCTGTAGGAGAGAGACAAAGGCCAGGGGCAGCAAAGTGGTGTGATATGACAGAGATGACTAACAATGAATCAGTGGTAAAGTCATTGAATGGAATGGATAACTCACCAAGTTTTGTGATAATTTTAGTCTCTGGCCAGAAAGAATGATCAGTGTGCGTTATGTGTAAAACGTTTACACACTCACCGGCAGAGAAAATGTGAAACAGGATGTTAGATCATCAATGTAATAATCTAATTTTATCTTTGCTATGTGCTCGCATACAAAGGCAAGAAAAAGATAGATTTTTTTATTGTATTAAAATAAAATATGTTCCGGCTCAGGGGGTTTCAAACTATGTTCAAACCTTTCTCCAGGTAAACACTTTGATTGCCAGCCAAGAGTCTCTTTCGCAGCAGGCCATTTGCAGTACTGTGAGAGTAAAAGAGGGTGTTCACCCCATACATGTTGATGGCAGAACATTTTTATAGTCAATATAGCCATGGTAATGCAAGAACATTGACTCTAAATACATTTAAATATTTCCTTGGTTCATATTATCTCACTGAGATGCCATTCTAAGACTCTGACGGGGTACTTCACTTTCTCATGACATTGTGCTGTCCTGGAGCGATCCATATACAGGAAAAGGCCACTCCTGGGGCATACAAAGCCAGGAAGGGGCTGAGAAAAATGTTATGATTGCACTCAGTTAGCCCCTGCTGCTTTTTAAGGAACATGTGCGACCTAAAAGACAATGTTGTGACAGAAGGCAAGGCAGCAATCTTTAATGACTTGCCCCGAGCACACGGTCAGAGCAGACCCCGCATCATCAGTCAATATTAATACACAATACTTGGACACATTCAGCCACCAACAAACTTAAAGCCATACTCGTCTGTTTGTTTTTTGCTGAAAATGTCTTGGATCATAAGTGCAGCTGTTTTGCTTGAGTAGCTACAGGCCTGCTGATAGTCTGAAGGAGTGCAGTTCTCCACAGTGAGCAAGTGCAAGTGCACAAGCCCATTACAGTTCAGACTTGTGTCAACTCGATCCTGACTTAGTTGAATGAGCAAAGTTGAGGACGTTCTTACAGTAAAGAGCATGAGGAGCAAATGTTTAAGCCAAACAAGATCCACGGAACGGAGCAACGGAAAGTTATTCTAAGTGATTGATGCAGCAAATGTAGCGATTATGATAAGTGAGAAACTTCTTCATTTTGTGAACTGAAATTTAAGTCAAATGGTTTATATTAAAAAGTCAAGAAAATAACTAGAAGAGTACGTTTTAGTGACACTCTGCAGCACTCATAGGCAGGAAGAAAGTTATCTCCATATCTTTGTAAATTGTCAAACATCCTGTCAAATCAAATCACTATCAAAACAACACATTAGTCACAGTAGTAGCACCTTTTGCTTCTCTTTTTTCAACTTGTCACACAATGATAAGCATGAATAACCTATATGAACCACTCACAACAGTTTCAGAGTATTTCAAGTTACTGGCACTCAAGATCTCTTTACCTATCTTACCTTACTGTGAAGTAGCAGGTCAGCTCGCCCCTCCTGTTTAATCCAGTCGGCTGCTCAAACTTCTGCTGTTTCTGTTTTGACATCTGGCTTCTGCTCTGATCTGGTCCCCCTCACCCAGACATCTTGACAAGTCTTCACTTTCTGTTCCTGTTTCCCTCTCTCCCCTTGTTTCCCCTCCTCCTCTTCTCTCTGAGTGAGTGTGTGCGTTTTGGTCACAGCGTCACTGCACCCTGCCCACTTCTGTGTAAGAATGGGCCCTCTGTCTCTGCTTATGTGTTTCCTGCATGGGAAACTGGATTCTTGTGGTTGCTTTACCTCACTCACACAAGCACTGAATGATGTCAGAGAGCGAGGGAACTGGTAAACTGAATATGAAATGAAATCATAAGAAGCCTTTATTAACTGCGTCCCAAAACAAACTCTTTGGCTAGGATGTTAATAGAAAGGCTCCTCTAACAGTAGATGCACAGATCTGAAAACCCGGCTGCAACACCAGCCTAAGTTGCAGGCAAGGTTGCAGCATTTTACATAATAACACTAAATTACAGCAAACAACTACTCCACCCATCTCAGAGTCCCAAAATGGGGATAAAAAGGGGAAACGAAAGCTGTTAAAGTGTGTGTGTGTGTGTGTGTGTGTGTGTGTGTGTGTGTGTGTGTGTGTGTGTGTGTGTGTGTGTGTGTGTGTGTGTGTGTGTGTGTGTGTGTGTGTTGTGAGTACCACCAGGTGTGAGAGTCTAAGATGCAATTGAGATATGAAAAAGTGAGGTCATGTGAACTGCACACACACACACTTACCATGCCTGTGGCGGTGTGGTCAGTGTCCTTTCAGTTCAGTCAAGCAAAAGAGGATTTTTATTCAAGTAAGAAAAAAAGAAAAAAAGTGTTCTACTGACATTAAGTAGCAGTCTATTTATTCTCCTCTTCTGAAAAGAGGAAGTTATGAGTGCACTGGCTTGAATACTGTACTCACAAACAATAGGATGTGTCCTTGTGAACATACAGTAATAAAAAGTGGTTAATGTGGGCATGCATAACCAGGTCATGTAACCACTATGAATTTCCTTCTCTGATGTTTCTTTTAAACCTATTTTGTGCCACCACCACATGATGCTGTGTTAAGTAGTTGTGGTCATTTGTATTTCTAGGAGGTCAGGTTTTTTCTTTTACAGAAGTATGTATCCTTCATCTAAAATATGATCAGATCACCACTTCTTATTTTATATGAATCTACCGCTACATTTTGTCTGATAATCTTGAAAACATTCCTCAGCATCTGACTGGCTGAACATGCAGCGTGTCCTTTCACTGCTACGGGGCACAGTTACATGAAAATTTATGAGACAAGCCTCGCCATGTCTGCAGGTGTGTCCGTGCCATCTTAGACACCCGCCTACACACACACACACACACACACACACACACAAACACAGACAGACTGGCAGGGCGCGTAGTGCTACACGGTGAAGCTATATCACAGCTGCTGTTGAGGCACTACAATGTCCAGTCACCTCGAGCAAGTGTTGATTAATGACCTCAGTGTAGCAGCACTTTCCTTGATGGAAATCCTTCTTTACAGTAGTTTATATGAAAATGATTTCACTATATATTTCACCTGCTGCTTTTGATTGGTACTGCAGACGCACCTGCATGTAGATACTTCTATGCCAAGTCATTAAAAAATCTTAGATTTTCAACTATGTCGGATTTCATGCGACAATGTGCCTTTTCAGGTCTGACTTTATGTTGTTCTTACATTATAAGGACCCTATTATACCTTCCCTTTCCTCTAAGTATGCCTTGTGTTCAATTTACACTGCAGTGACCCTCGTGTGCGTCTCATTTCCTCTATGGAAACCTTACTCAATACATACTTAGTTGTGCTGTAATGGGCGTAGCTCAGCCTCCCATCTGGTTTATAAGAACCTTATTCTCAGTTGAGCTCACCTATGAAGGAAAGCTCAAACAATATATCTATTTATCCAGCTCGGTGTGTAGCTGAACAAATTGTAGGAAAGACCAGTGAGCTCACAGTGGATCACTGATAATAGCAAAAGAAGTGACTGTGACATTACCAGTAGCATTAAAGAAAGCCTCGTGGAATTACTGAACTGCGCAAAAGGGCATTACAAATCACTACGACCTACTGGTTCTGCCAACACACACTGAAATATGAGTGGGTATGATTCTAACACAGTATACTCTGTGACTTCTTGAATGTGAGCGCTAATGAAAAGTGACTAAAAGGTTGCTGTAGTGGAATCTGACAAGTGTCCAGAAATAGTCTGCTAATAAAACCAGTCCCCCCCCCCGAGGCAACCCTTAGCTGTGATTCAGTCCTGTGAAATGTTTGGGCCCAGTGCCGTGAAAATAGGCAGAGAGCAAGACGGGCGAAGACTTGATTAGTCTATATAAGGAATTGCCTCTTGCGCTCAAGAAACGCCATCATTGAAGAGCTATTGGTTGGCATGTAAACTTAAAGCTTTTACAAGAGCACCTAATTGCACATTCCAGCTACGAGGTCAGTCTGAGCTATTTTAACATTTGATTACGTAATAATCTCAGCATAGTTATCATATGACACAGGCTGTATTCTGGGACAAGACATTTATATCAAACATTTCTTTCTCGGCTTGTGAAGAACAGAACTTATCTTAAATTATTCTGCTGCATAAATAAATAAAGGGTGTCACTGTAAGCTTGCAGTAAATTAGGTATTTTCCAAAGTGCTTAAATTTAATGAGTGGGGATTTTTAAGTTCCTCTTTGCTCTCCAGTACTTCTATATACAGAAGAAGCAAAATGAGACACCGTGGGAATAAATAGTCACTCAAGCTAGCTAACATTTAGAAGAAGAAAAAAACAGGAAGAAATACAGAGGACAAAAACAGATGACTCATAAAGAAAATGATAGAATCAGCTGAGTGACAGTCTCTGAGTTCAAACAGGACACGGACAATTGAGTGTTAAAGCAATACTGGGAAATACACTTACTCACTTAGAGTGGTATCAATCTCATCATCTAACTGTGTAAAAAAACATATTTCCCAAAATGTGGAATAAAAAAAAAAAGAGTGAGTGACATGCTAGTGAGCTACATGATAGTACAAGATAGATAGATAGATAGATAGATAGATAGATAGATAGATAGATAGATAGATAGATAGATAGATAGATAGAAGTCTCTGAGTTCAGACAGGACTTGCACAGTTGCGTGTAAAGGCAGATGAATGCCAATATTTGCTATTGCATTATGTTTTACAAACAGACTTTGACTGCTGTTTCCTCCTAACAGAAAAGTCTAACAATCTTACAATATAGACAGTGGCATGTGGTCATGGGGTAACCAAGAAGTAAAATAGTGCACGTTCCCGTTTCTGTTGTTGAGAGTTTTTGAAATGACTTATATGCAGTGTCATAGCCGTTTAATTAAAAACGATAACAGAAATGATTCCGTCTGAAGCATATTATTGACACAGCAAACAAGCCTAATTAGTTCACCCTGCAGTGAGAACAAAAAGAAAACTTTTCTTTTAAGACTTTGCTCAACCTCAATTCATATCATCATGGCAGTAATTAAAATCTTCTGCTTGCATTATTCTCCTCACTATGTTACAATTTGTCATCTCTGTGTTTTCTCAGTATCCCCCAGGTAATAGCTGTTAATCAATGTCCCCTGATAACAAAACCGACTGGTGCCTGGTATGAGGAAGAAAACCTGACTTTTTACTCACTGAGCTAAACCGAAACATTAAAACAAACTTGCTTTTACATTTTTTTTCCCTGATAGTTATGAAAAAGGTTTCCTAAGCTTCAAGGAACAAATTTCTCAACCCACACCTTGTGACACTTTAACTTGCATAAGATAGCCATGATTATGCACGGGGTTTGTGTAACCATGATGCTTTTTTAGCGTTGCAGTTTCTGTATCTGAAGTTAAGATGATGAGATAAATCTTTTTTTGGCAAGAGTTTTTCCCTTTCAGACTGCCATTCCTGCCATTCTTGTTTATTCCAGGTTCCAAAAACAAATAAAGTTGACAGTCTTACTCACATGCCATTACAGCATGATTTCCATTCAGTTACATTCAATTTGTGTCTGTGCATTGAATTAAGGCTGTGATGCACTTTCAAACAGCGAATGTGATCTTACACTCTCAAAAACACACACATTTAAACACACACTCCTGCACTGTGTCTTCTGCAAAACAAATCCCAAAGTCTTCAGCATGTAACATGTGATGTGATGAAGTACAGACTCTCTGCTGAGCTCAACCCTCAGGTCACTGCTGCCCTGAGAGACACTGTCATATGTGTGTCAGCTCTCATATCTGAATGGCTTCTGAGGACTTGGGTGTAGTTTAGCTGATGCAGAGGGGGGCCATTAAGGAGCGCTGCTGGCACACTGCAAAAATCAAACTCCATTTCCTATTTGGCCTCAAATCATGAATAGAAAATGGCAACACATTTCTTTAGAGCAGAAAAAAACAAATGGAGACAAACTCTCACAACAAAGTCCAGAAGGTGAACACAGTTAGCTTAACACACATGGTGGTTATAAAAGCAGGAGATAGTTGGACATTATGTTAGTCTTTGTCGACGATGTTCCATTTATGGGATAGTTCCGGTGCTGCCGAAGGATCTGCCGGATGTCCCTGATTTTCAGCCGGATTTTCCTCACCTTCCGCTTTCTTTGTGTTGGCATTCTAAACTCCAGTCGATTTATGAGGACTATGATTAACTGCTCCTCAGATGTCTTGTAGGGTATATGGAAACAATATCAATACCAATCCTGAGTTTTCTGTTGCACGACTAAAACAACCTCTGAACGCACACGTTCCACCAAAACAAGTTCCTTCCCGAGGCTATTTTGCAGAGGCATCGTTGCTCCATGCGGCGATAAGAGCCGCCCAAGACGACTGTGATTGGTTTAAAGAAACGCCAGTAAACCAGAGTACGTTTTTCTCCCATCCCGTAATGTTGTGTGGTTTATCCAGACCTTCCTCCGCAGCGCTGTGGAGGTAGGTCTGGCAATGCTAGACTAACATTATGTAAATCAGTGAGACCAGAGGGTACTTCTGCAGTAACCAAGGAGTTAACAGTAACATTGTGGAAACTTAGACATTTTGATTTGATCATATACAATCACATATTTGTGTTGTGGAGGAAAGTGAGCACACAAATAGGATTACAAAAGTATTCACAATAACTTATCTAACTAAGGTAGTCTGACTGCACAAGAAAAACTTCAGTTTTGCCCCAACATGAGTCAGTTGCAAGCTGATTAAAACAACAAAGACTAGAGAAAAGTAAGAGACAAAAGACAAACACAAAGCTAGAAAAGTAATAGATGCTGTAAATTGTGGAAATATCCAGTTGCTGCTCTCCAAATGGTATAGTAAGTACAAATGCACACTTTACCTAAAGAAAAAAGAGAGATCAAGCCTCATCAACAATACCAGGATGTCTAGCCCTGGATTCACATACGGCTGACTTTTATCTTTGGGGAAATACTATCAAACTATTTACTGAAGCCATACAATAGCTTAAAGGCTGTGATACTTGGGCCCATTTGATAGGGCATGGGGGTATGTTGGACAAAAAGGTTGGAAACCCCTATTGTAAATTATAAATCAAATATAACAACATACCAAATGGAAGAAGAAGGTTAACAATGTTTAATTGTTAATGCTTCTAAAATCAGCTTAAAATAACATTAACTGTATAACCATTTTTTTTCTTTATCGTTTGCTTTTGCTTTATTTTTTGGTTCATTTCTATCCCCCCAGCTGTCAGTCTGACTGATTTTCTAGTCATAAACTTACGTCTTACGAACCATGTCAACTCACATAAATATTTACAGGCCGGCCCATTTAAGAGGTAGAGTCATGAGTGTGACGCATTTAGTGGTTGCTGTACTGGTTGGGTTTGTGGATGGATAAAGCCTGAGCATCTGCAGAAAGACTTATTTAGAGGGAGATTAAATCTAAAATATATGTAAGTGTACGGGATAATTGGTCGATCAGTATTAGTCGAGAAAAACAAAGAACAGTCTCATTATGCAGTATTACGGCTACAGAGTCTCCATTCATGCATTCATTCATCCGTTAAAAGTGTTCTAGAAGGCTGAAAACCATAATAAATGGTTGGACAGATTATTACAATAGGCGTTTTCCTCTTCTTCACTTGTGATCCTCTAATTACAATAAACAAACAAACAAAAAACTGGCTTTAGTTTTAGAATGTGATGCTCAACCAGCACATGAAGTCTTACCTCACATTCGACTCTGCTGAGGTTGTGAATAGTTAAGTCTTTGTGCCTCTATGAGGCCCTGTGCAGGCTCCCTCACTCCGACTCACGGAGCTTTGAGCATCAATAAATGGCTGATGAAAATCAAGCTGCTCACCGACCGGTTTCCCTATTAAGCCCCGGTGTTTACAACCCCGTCACAGAGAGAGTGTAACTGGGAGATCTGGGTTGCACCTCCCTCTTATTCAGATGCCTGCCAGGGCCGGTTAACTTTCTGGGTTCAGTGAGATGTAAAGAGGCTCTAGGAGCGCATGGGAGGCTGGGGATGGCTCACAACGCCACTTTTCATCAGCTTCACCCCGTCACCAGCTCGGTGCTTAATCCTGTAGAGAGATGTATGTATGGGGGGGGGGTTCTCAGACATATGGGGTCCACGTCTGTCCATCTTTGGTTCTAGACGTAGACATTTCTCTTGCTGGGAAGATTTTGTTGCACAGTAAAAAGATTCCTGTAACGTAACGAGTCGAGTGATATTTTCTTCACTTCACCTGTCTTCTCTGCCTCGCTGTGTGTGTGTGTGTGTGTGTGTGTGTTTCTGTGTTTGTATGTGAGTAGAGGGGCTAAGCCCCGCCCTCAGTGAGAGCAGAGAAGATGAGAGAAACTAGTGTGACCCTAATGAGCAAAACCCAGTAATGCTTCCCCACTGAGCTGAGATTAAACGAATGCAAATAAATATAACATAAACGTAAATAACATAAATAAAATATTATGATTCTTTCAAGGAGGAATGCAACGGAAAGGGAAACACTGATGTTTAGCTGCACTAAATCACATTTTCTGACATTTGTGCAGCATTTTCAATGTTTTCATTACAATGTAAGGAATCTTACTTTATCTTTGGGGAAACAAATTATTTTACATGAGTTAATAAAAAAGTAGTTTTTGTACTTAATTTGCTCATAGAAAATGCTACAATTGGGGGATATTCCATTTGTAGTTTTTACAGCTTGGGAGACTTACAACAAAGCCCTAAAGCACTTTTGGAGAGACGATTCAGGCGATTTTGCAGAGAAACCACCATAAGCCTCGGTGGACTTAACTCGAATGCACCAAAAAAATAAAAACCATGAAGCAGAGAAATGTAACACTGTATTTAGCAGAGTTACAAAGCTGACTTACTAGAGTCAACTAATCATCTTATAGATTTGGACGGTAAAGGAATAGTAGCTTCAGTCTATTGTAGCTCTAGCTCCTCTGGAGTAGTCACTGCCAATGTTCCCACTAATGTTTGCATAATGATACTAAAATATATAATTTGCATGCTTTCTTACAAAACAATTGTTGCACATCTCACTCCATATTATTTAAGAGACTACATTACTGCTGCTAATGTACAAGCACTGTACAATAGCCTGCAGATTAAACCTCAGTCTAACCTCAACTTTAATATATATATATATATATATATATATATATATATATATATATATATATATATATATATATATATATATATATATATAATAACGTTATATTTCTCTTCAATGTAGGCCAAGATTTCCATATGATGAACCATAGAAAATACAGTGTTGAAATCATGTTGTTATTAAGATACTTCTGGCACTATCAGCTGTGTCGAGCTACACTTTCTCTTTGAAAAATCTTCTTTTAAACACATGTAGCCCCACTGTAGAAATAAGGGATTACTGTAGTTCCAAATAGCCTAAAAGTAGTAATTGCTACAATGGAAATAAGTTAAGTAAAGTTTTAAATAGTGTGAAATGTAAATTGTTAAAGGACTCAAATTAATAAAAATTCTGCTCTTAATAATATCAGATGTGAATAGTTAGAGTTAACAGAATAAAAAAACAGAATACACCTTTAGTTTCAACTCTGTTTAATTGGTCAGTGAGTGAGAGCCGTTGTATTCTAAATGGCAGTAGGTGACACTCATACTGTATCATGCTAGATTAATTACACAAAATAAATATGTAAACTAATATAATGTAATTAATGAAAATCAACATGTAAGAGTTATCTTTTTATGCTGTTTGTGGTATAACATATTGTTATCACGTTCAAATCAACTTCTCCTAATTTGTTCGAGATGAGATTACAGGTTCAAGTCATTTTTTCCACACAAGCAGGTTCAGCTGACTGTGTGTTCTGTGGATTTGTTTCAAAATGTATCTTCTTCCTGCTGTCTGAGCTCTAATTACTGGCAGCTGCAATGTGGAATATCACTACAGCAAGTCGCATGCTCAGTCACCACAAAAACACATACAATATATTATTGATTTGAACAGAATTTATCTAATGCTGTCCCAGGTCTCATCTGGCTTACAACGTGATGAATAATACAATAAAATGAAACAAACAACTAGATTTCCCTGGATCAACATACTAAATTTGGTTCGCGTTCAGGCTACAGCAAGTGAGAAGAAAGGAGGAAAGTGTCAATTTACCCCATCTGCTGGTTGGAATGCAAGGCAATATTCTTCCTGTATTCCATGTGTACTAATTTATGATAACTGCATGAAGAAAATAAAATAAAGAATATCTTCTATGGAAAAACTTGAACAGCACTCTTTATGCACAGGCAACGCTGTGAGATATATGTCATGAACACAGCCTTCCCTGCACTGTATAAACCCAGCAGACCGTGGCAGCATAAACACAGCAGGGTTAGTAGTCTCAGAAATGAATTATACAGTAATCATGTTGTGTCTTTTCAGTTGTGTATCCTGATAAATCTGGCCAGTTTTAAATTCAAACCACTGCTCCCGATGCAGCTCTGGCATTGGTTAAAGGACGAGTTAGGCATTTGTGTTTAGCAGAATGTGGGGTAAATTATTAAAAAGGTTTATAAAATTGCAGGGATAGAGAGGAAAAAAACATCACCTTCTGATGGGGTAAAGCAGGGAGAAGTTGCTGTAAAACCGGCTACTGAAGCCACTCACAGTTCCTCCACTTGCCTGATAGAGAACATCGCCAAACTGTGAACATTGTTTTCATGACGCAGCCGTTCATGGGAAGTGTTTTGTTTTGATAAAGGCTGAACATGAGTTTATCTCTCTGACCTTTACTACACTGGTAGTGCTGTGTTGCTCATTAGGGTCTGACTCTAATATATTCACAAACTTCATGCAGGCTCATTATTTACCAAGTTCTTTCTGCTGAGCAGACATTTGAATGGGTAATTAATGGATAATTAGAACATGCAGTAATTAAACAATGAATCTCAAAACTGCTGAATTGTCTTCTGTTTTTTGTGATCATATCTGCTGCTGCTATAATGCATGTGTGTGTAGTTGTGCATATTTTTAAGGCATGAGTTTATTCACACCAGTCCTGTACAGTATATCCTTTTTTTTTTTTTTTTTTTATATTTATTATTATTATAATTATTCAAGCTTGATTAACAGTTGGTAGTTCAAACTGGTGCACTGTTGTCTTAAAATCAAATGTGTTCAACTTTCTTAGTAAAGGCCTACATTTGACAACTGAAGTTTTGTCAAACACAACCTATGCAGTTGAACCTAGGGCTGCTCGGTTGTGGAAAAAATCATAATCGCAATTATTTTGGTCAATATTGAAATCACGATTATTTAACACGATTACTCGTTGACTTTTGGAAATGTTGTTGAACTTCAAAAACAGTGAAACAGTTAAACAAATCAACAGTGAAAACACCTGGACCTGTGAGATTTCCCTTAATACTTTTCCCGTTAAACTTTTTGTGCAAAATAATCGTTTTTCTCGATTACATTGTCTTTGTAATTGTTAAGAGCCGAAATCGCGAGCAAAAATCTTCGCACTTAATTGCACAGCGCTAGTTGAACCTATTTTTTACAGTCTATGACTTGAACATTTTGTTGCTATAGCAACCCCTTCTGGCACCCCTTCTAGCAGCTAAACTGGCATTCTTACATCCACCATTTTGTCAGATCTGGGACCAGGCACGTATTGAAAGTAAGTATTGAAATCTTTTATCTGCTCCTCAAATGCTCTTGCTGGAGTATTATATGAATGTTTTATGATTAATTAAGCCATTAATTTTGTTATCTTGTATCATGCTAGCCAAGCTATCCATTTAGCAGCATACTTTTAAGTAACTAACTGTTAATTGTGTGAATGCTGATTCAGCAGCATTCACACTATTGTTATCCGATTCTTCTGTACGATGTTCAATCACCTACTACTTCTGCATACTTTCAGCTGCAAAAACCATTCAAATATCAAAATGTTTAGATTTGTAAGGACATCTGTGCTTATATTTAACTTTTCTCCACCATTTATACTTCTTTAAAATATTAAGCTTTTATCTTTCTACATTGAAAGTCAATAGAGCAATCTTTAAATCCTCTTCAGGCATCTTCCACTTTTAAATGCTGCTCCTCCCACATACTTTCACCCACAGATTTCATCTTATATCTGATATCTTTTACAGTTTTTGTGCTATCAATGTTTAAGTTTAGTGCTTCTTCTTCTTTTTTCTGTGTTTTTAAGGGCTGCTCAGTGTGGGTGATGTCACAGCTAACCCAGTATGGGCTGGGCATTTTTGTGTGGAGTCTGTATGTTCTTCAAGACTTTATTCTTTGACCTACTATACTGTGACTTTTTAGGGGCCGACCAGCGAAGCTGCGTGGACCATATTGTTTTCGGCAGTATTATTATTCTTCTGCCTAAGCAAATCCACGTTCCCCATGCATGAAAACTCACCAAACGTAATAATACGCTATTACTATGCTATTACTTTACTATACTATACTTTTTTCAAGATACTATACTGTGACTTTTTATCTCTTTTTTCGACATACATTTTCGTCATATATTGATTGATTGATATCTTTTATTTTGAACATGTAAATAAAATAAAACATCAGAAAAAAAATACTAATAAAGAAGACAGTTAACAACAAAATAAAACTCCATAATTTCCAGTACTTAAATACATCTATTTACACATGCAAAAAGGAGTAGGAAGAAGTAAAACGTATGTACTCCTACCCCTTATACCCTTTCTACCCTATTAGTATATACTAAACTAAGACATTTTTCAACATACTAAACTTTTAGATTTTAAACCCTTTTTTTCAACATACTTTACTATGACTTTTTTTTTCAAAATGCTATACTATGCTAAACAGATCAAAAATGTCACCGACGTGAGAGGACACTGGCGCTGGTTATTCGCCGCTTCTCCGTCTGCTATTCATCTGCTATTCTCTTGTGTTTGAGTTCGCTGTACCCCCTACCTCTGGACAGCCTCTGTACCTCTGGACAGTCTCTCTGCTGGTTCCCGAAACCGCCTGGGCTCCTTGACCGGACTCTTGCCTCGTCGGTTAGCCGCTAGCTAACTGCCCCCGTTCACCCAACGCGTGGCGGCTAATCCTAGCTGCTACGGCGGCTAACCCGATTGCTGACCTCCTCCTCATAGGCAACCTCCACCAGATGCGAGCCGCGACCAAGACTAGACATTCCTCTCCTTCGGTCATGCCGTGGATCATTTTGGCAATCACCTCATTCATCCATCTCCACCTCCACCTCTGTGCTCCTAGCCCACGGCTAACCACCATCACGGAGGTCTCAGTCCCTCCGCTCGGCATCATGATCAAATATTCAACTCTGCAACTGGTCCAATTCGTCAACTAATCCATTCCATCCTGCATCCCAGTCATCAAACAGCTCGGACTTCTACGTCGACCCCGTTACATCCACAGAGGCTCTCGCCGCAAGTTTGTTTTCTTCCACCACGGACAATCCATTCCATCCATCTGGTCACCTGCACGCTCTGTTGCACCTGTCCCACGTCATCTGAATGCTTCACCCACTGGTTCACATAGGGCTGAACGCATCATCAGGCTACACAGAAAACCCGGACCGGACTACAGTGCTTTCCCCACTTCACATACACTCAATCATACTCTCCAATCATTTGCTAATCGGCCCACTGTCCCCCTCAACGGCAACTACCACCACACCCCAACACCACTACACTGGCAAACAGCGACAACCTCAGATCTCTCCAGCCTGCCTTCCACCACCCCTCTCACCATGCCAACCTTGCCCTCCTCGCAACTCACTCGCACAAAAAGCAAACCCCTGCCCTCCAAACACCCTTGACTCCCTTCTGCCCAAATGTCAACAACGCCAACGACTTCTTCTCCCTCAACCAAGCATCCCCCCCTGGCTACAACTACATCTGCAAACCCCGCCCCTCCCACCGTGGAGGTGGCCTCGCCATCATTTTCAATCAGAACTTCCGGATCACAGAACTCACCCTCCCCTCAGTATCATCGTTTGAATATCTCGCCTTCAAAACTCTTTCCTCCATGACAGTCATCCTGATTTACCGGCCACCTAAACCAAATCCCTCCTTCCTCTCTGATTTTACTGAACTCCTCACACTAGCCTCATCTCTCTCTCCACGTCTGCTGCTACTCGGAGACTTAAACATCCACATGGACTCCCCCACCTGCAAGCTCTCATTAGAATTCAACATTTTGCTGGATAACTTCTCTCTCACCCAACATGTCACATTCCCCACCCATGAAAAAGGACACATCCTCAACCTGGTCTGCTCCACCAACCAACCAGTGCTCGACCTCCATCCATGCCTCTTTCCCCTCTCTGATCACAAACTGATACGGTTCACCATCCCTTCTCCAACCCCACGCCCCCGACTCCTCAGAGAAATCACCTTCCGCAACCTCAAATCTATCAATCCCCACCATCTCTCTGACCTGCTCTCCGCCACTCTCCACCTGGACTCAACCCTCACCTCACCCGATGACCTCACAGACCACCTCAACTCCACCTTGTCTACCTCCCTCAACACCCTGGCCCCCCTCAAAACAAAACTCGTCACTTTTAACACCTCTTCACCCTGGTACACACCTGCACTCCGGAAAATGAAACAAACTGGCCGCCAACTTGAACGTCTGACAAAGAAATCATCCCTCACAGTCCATCATGAAGCCTATAAATCCCATCTCATCGCCTACAAAGATGCCCTCATTGCTGCCAAATCTGCCTACCTCTCCACCATCCTCACCGACCCCCGGGCCAAAACCCCAGAATCCTCTTTTTCCACATTGAACAACCTCATCAAGCCCTCGGACCAACAGCCTCCTTACCTCTACTCCGGATCTCTGCAACTCATTCCTCCACTTTTTCACTGACAAAATCAATCTCATTTACAAAATCTCTATCCCCTGTATCTGACCTCCCAGGATCTACTCCAGCACCTACCTTGGACCCTCCTCTCCCCATCCCTCCAGACCTCCCGACCCCTCCTCCACACTTCCTCCTCTCCCAGTTTGACCCAGTCACTCCTCCTGAAATCTCCAAACTCATCAGCTCTTCCAAACCCACTACCTGCTCCCTTGACCCCCTCCCTACTCCACTTCTGAAGTCCTGCCTCCCGGTCCTATGCCCCTACCTCACTAACCTCTTCAACTCCTCACTGTCCCTTGGAACTGTCCCCTCTGCTTTCAAAACTGCCGCTGTCACCCCAATCCTTAAAAAACCTGGTCTGGATCCCTCCTCTCTCAACAACTACCGCCCAATATCCAACCTCCCCTTTCTGTCTAAAACCCTGGAACGCATAGTCGCCTCACAACTACAAACCCATCTTCATGCCAATAACCTATTCGAACCTCTCCAATCTGGTTTTGCCCCTACACAGCACAGAAACCGCTCTCCTCAAAGTCCTCAACGACCTCCTCACCTTTGCTGACACCGGTTCCCTCAACATCCTCATCCTCCTCGACCTGAGTGCAGCCTTCGAGCACTGTGAGCCATAACATCCTGCTCACCAGACTCAAAGACCTCGGTATCGAAGGTACTGCACTCAGCTGGCTCCACTCCTACCTTTCCAACAGATCCCATTTCATCTCTCTCCACAACCACACCCCTGCGCCACAGCCACAGTCACTCAAGGTGTTCCCCAAGGCTCCGTGACGGCCCCCTCCTCTTCATCATCTACATCCTCCCTCTTGGTCAGATACTCCGCCACTTCAACCTGGACTTCCACTGCTATGCTGACGACACCCAGATCTACCTCAGCACCAAATCCCCCACAATCCTCCCCTCTCCCACATCAACTCCTGTCTGTCAGCTATTAAAACCTGGATGCAACACAACTTCCTTCAAACTCAACAGCGACAAAACAGAATTCCTTCTGATCGGCTCCAAATCCACACTCAGCAAAACCAATAACCCCACTATCACCATCGGAGGGCACCATTGTCTCCCCATCTCCCCAGGCCCGCAACCTTGGCGTATTCTTTGATTCCACCCTCTCCTTTGAGCCTCACATCCGTCAAGTCATTAAAACCTCCTTCTTTCACCTCCCGCAACATCGCCAAAATCAGACCCCTCTCACACCCCGCTAGCTGAAAGACTCATTCACGCCTTCATCTCCTCCCGACTGGACTACTGCAACTCACTTCTCCTCGGCATCAGCTCTACCAACATCAACCGACTCCAACTGGTCCAGAACTCAGCCGCCCGCCTCATTACCTGCTCTAAATCCTGGCACCACATCACTCCAGTCCTAAAACAACTCCACTGGCTTCCTATTTCCCACCGGATCACCTACAAAATCCTGGTCCTCACCTACAAAGCCCTCCACCATCTGGCCCCCTCATACCTCACTGACCTCCTCTCCCCCTACCAACCCTCACGGTCCCTCAGATCCACCTCAGCCGGTCTCCTCTCCATTCAAAAGTCCAACCTGTGCTGTTTTGGGGACAGAGCCTTCTCCAGAGCAGCTCCCAGGCTCTGGAACTCCCTCCCCCAAGAGATCCGCACCTCTGAGTCCCTCACCATCTTCCAGTCCCGCCTCAAGACCCATCTCTTCATCTCAGCCTACCCATAGTCCACCTGCCCCCCTCCCTTTTTCATCTGTATCTTGTTTTGTTCTACTTGTTTTGTTTGCTCGTTTTGTTTTGTTATGTTTTTATAATCTACCCTGCCCTGTAAAGCGACTTTGAGTCCATGAAAAGTGCTATATAAATTCAATTTATTATTATTATTATTATTACTATGACGTTTTTGTGATAAGATACTATCATGTTTTACAAAAATATAGACTTTGTGTCAGGTCAGATAGCTTAGGGTTATAAGATAACCATTGGTCCCCCCAAGTTTGAGTGTTCAAATCTCATATGTTTCAAGAAGTTTTGAGGTCCAATATAGGCTACTAAGCAAAAAAGACAAATTTGCCAAAATCATAAACTCTACTGTCAGGTTGAAAAAGATTGGAAGATAGAAGGTTAAGTGTTCAAATCTTATAGGGTTCATTTTTGAGGTCCAACATGCCATGAGACAAATATGACAAACACATACAAATGTGTGTCAGGTCAGATGGTTTAGTGTTTTAAGAGCATGATTTGAAGACAGAAGGTTGAGTGTTCAAATTCTTTATGTTTTGGTAAGTTTTGAGGTCCAGAATACTAAGTAAAAGAGACAAATATGACAAAACAACGTCATCTGTGTCCGGGCAGATAGCTGACAGTGATCAGAGAATGTTTTGAGGGCCATATACTAAGTAATAAAAGAGACAAATATGACAAAAACGTGACCATGAGCGTCAGGTCAGATAGCATAGGGTGATAAGAGAGTTTTTGTAAGAGGGAAGGTTGAGTGTTCAAATCCTACAGGCTCCAATTAGTTTCAAGGCCTACATTACATTGATGAAGAATACAAATAAAAGTAAAGGAAAATTGTGTTCCTGCCAGTCTATCTTTTTTCGACATGCTGTACTATGATTTATTCATCATTTTTTTCAACACACTATACTATGACTTCTTTCAACATACTATACTATGACTTTTTATCACTTTTTTCGACCTACTATACTATGACTTCTTTCAACATGCTATACTATGACTTTTCATCACTTTTTTTCGACATGCTATACTATGACTTTTTAATCACTTTTTTCCACATACTATACTTTGACTTTTTCCACATACTATACTATGACTTTTTTATCACTTTTTTCGACATGCTATACTATGACTTTTTTATAACTTTTTTTTACATGCTATACTATGACTTTTTTACCACTATGACGTTTTTCAGTATACTACACTATGACTTTTTTCGACATGCTATGACTTTTTTTATCACTTTTTTCGAAATGCTAAACTATGACTATTTTATCACGTTTTCGACATATTAGGTAACACTTTACAATAAGGTACACAAAAAATAGGTAGTTAATGATTAGTTACTGTTTTTGAAAGAGTAACGAATGATTAGTTACTGTTTTTCAGAAGGGTAGTTACTGTGACTTTTTTGACATGCTATGCTATAATGTTTTTCGACATGCTATACTATGACTATTTTATCACTTTTTTGATGACTTTACACCCTGCTATGCTCTGCAGTGCCATGCTATGCCCTGCTACGTCCTGCTATGCCCTGCAGTACCCTGCTACGCCCTGTTATGCCCTCCAGTGCCCTCCAGTGCCCTGCTTCGCCATGCACTACTACTAGTTCTAGTCATAGTTCCATTATCTTTATTGTGACTATTATTGCCACTGTTCATCACACCCAAAAACCGGCACCATCAGACACCACCTACCAAGAGCCTGGGTCTGTCCGAGGTTTCTCCCTAAAGGGAGTTTTTCCTCGCCACTGTCTCTAAATGCTTGCTCTTGGTGGAATTACTGGAATTGTAGGGTCTTTGTAAATTATAGAGTGTGGTCTAGACCTACTCTATCTGTAAAGTGTATTGAGATAATTGTTGGTATGATTTGATACTATAAATAAAATTGAATTGAATTGAATTACTTTTTTATCACTTTTTTTTTTACATGCAATACTATGACTTTTTTGACATGCTATACTATGACTTTTTTGTCACTTTTTTTGACATACTATACTATGACTTTTTCACTGTTGTCAACATACTATACAATGACGTTTTTTGCCATACGACACTATCAAGTTTTACAAAAACATAAATTCTGTGTCAGGTAGGTCAGATAGGTTAGGATGATAAGATTATCACTGGACCACAGAATGTTGAGTGTTCAAATCTTATATTTTTCAAGAAGTTTTGAGGTCCAATATACTAAGTGAAAGAGACAAATATTACAAACACATAAATGTATGTGTCAGGTCAGATAGCTTAGAGTGATAAGAACATGATTGGAAGACTGAAGGTTGAGTATTCAGATCCTACATGTTTCATTAAGTTTTAAGGTCCAATATACTAAGTAGAAGAGACAAATAAAACAAACACATAGCCACGTCTGTCAGGTCAGATATCTTTGAATGATAAGAGAATGATTGGAAGACAGAAGGTTGAGTTTTCAAATCTAGCATGTTTTGGTAAATTTTGAGGTCCAATTTACTAAGTAAAAGAGACAAATATGACAAAAATATTGGCATATGTGTCAGGTCAGATAGCTTAGAGTGATAAGAAAATGACTGGAAAACAGATGGTTGAATGTTTGAAGACTGTATTTTTCAGAAATTTTTAAGGGAAATGTTTGGTTCCTGTCATTCTCTCTTATCAGTTTATTTGACATGCTATACTACGACGTTTTTCGACATGCTATACTATGACTTTTTAACCACTTTTTTCAGCATACTATTTACTATATACTTTCTTTTTAATCACTTTTCAACATATTATACCATGACTTTTTCGACATTCAGTATACTATGACATTTTTATCATTTTTTTAGACATGCTATACTATGACTTTTTTATCACTTTCTTAAAAATATTATACTATGACTTTTTCAAAATACTATACTATGACTTTTTCGACATACTATACTGTGACTTTTTTATCATTTCATCGACATACTATACTATGACTTTTTTATCACTTTTTTCTACATACTATACTATGACGTTTTCGACAAACACTATACTATGACTATTTTATCACTTTTTTAAACATGCTAGACTATCACTTTTTTCAACATGCTATACTATGACTATTTTATCACTTTTTTCAACATACTATACTATGACTATTTTATCACTTTTTCGAGATAGTATACATGACTTACCTCTCACTTTTTTCAACATACTATACAATGAATTTTTCATCACTTTATATTATTTACTATACTATAACTTTTTTCGACATGATATACTATGACTTTTTTATCAATTTTCTCGACATGCTACACTATGACTTTTTCATCACTTTTTCCGACATACTATACTATGATTATTTTATCACTTTTTTCAACATGCTATACTATGACTTTTTTCGACATGCTATATATGACCTTTCTCTCACTTTTTTAGACATGCTATACTATGAATTTTTTATCACTTCTTTGATTTACTATACTATGACTAATTTATCACTTTTTTGATTTACTATGACTTTTTTATCACTTTTTTCAACTTGCTACACTATGACTTTTTCATCACCTTTTTTATACTATGACTATTTATCACTTTTGTTGACATACTATGACTTTTTTCAACATGCTTATGATTAATTATCACTTTATTTACATACTATATATGACTTTCTCACTTTTTCTACCTACAATACTATCACTCTTTCATCACTTTTTTTGACATACTATACTATGACTATTTTATCACTTTTTTCAACATGCTATACTATGACTTTTAAATCACTTTTTCGACATGCAATACATGACTATTTTATCACTTTTTGACATGCTATACTATGACTATTTTATCACTTTTTTTTTACTTATCTATAACTTTTTTCGACATACTACATTACTTTGTTTTCACTTTTTTAGCACTTGTTTTGACATGCTGCCCTATGACTTTTTTATCACTTTTTGACATACTATACAATACTTTTTTTTCCACTTTTTTCGAGATACTCTATATGACTTTTTGATCACTTTTTTCGACATACTATACTTTGAATTTTTTATCCCTTTTTTCGACATGCTACTATGTGTTAGAATATTTTCATTTATCAAATGATAGACAGGACCACTGAAATAGTCAAAGTTCATTTTACATGAGAACCCAACAAGGAGGCCTTCTCCGCACTACAGAATAGTACAGATAATCCATCCATCCATCTTCGTCCGCTTATCCGGTGTCGGGTCGCGGGGGGAGCAGCTCCAGCAGGGGACCCCAAAATTCCCTTTCCTGAGCAACATTGACCAGGGATCCCGAGGCGTTCCCAGGCCAGGTTGGAGATATAATCCCTCCACCTAGTCCTGGGTCTTCCCCGAGGCCTCCTCCCAGCTGGACGTGCCTGGAACACCTTCCAAGGTGGCGCCCAGGAGGCATCCTTACCAGATGCCCGAACCACCTCAACAGATAACGACCTAACGAAAAGCTCTCTACAGCTGCTTTTTATAATAAATAAATAAATGTAATAAATTATGATACACAGTAGATGTCAGTAGATGTCGTCATGTCAGAGTCGATGACGTCTCCCCTATCTGGTCTGGGAGGGCATGTATGCCTTCAGGAACACACTATGCTTAGACAAGGACAAGCAATGGCTCCATGTTATTTTGTTTAGAGTATTCAGTATAATATTATTCTATGCAAACAGTTTAATAATAACAATAGAGAAAGTATGTAAATCAAAATTTCCCTAACACTATGACTATTTTATCACTTTTCTGGACATACTATACTATGACTATTTTATTACGTTTTTTGACATACTATATACTATGACTGTTTTATTACTTTTTTCGACATACTATACTATCACTCTTTTTAACATGCTATTCAATGACTTTTTTTATCACTTTTTTCGACATACTATATTCCATTAAACCGAAGGCACTTCCTTAATTGTGCTTCAGCCAATCAATGTTATTTTCATGAATTACAATTCAGCGTTTTCTGTATTCTTTACAGTCTGATCTACTTAATATCGGGCCTTTGCCGACAGAACATTCTCTGCTATCACCTCTTTGAAGATGAAAACATACGTAGAATTAATTCATGTTTAGCCGATATATTGTCTTCAGAAGTTTTCATGTCTGCAGGTATGCTATGTCTCTGTGTGTGAGCACAAATTGGAGGTTCTGGAACCACACTGGCAGACCTTTATGACTGTACTTTACTGTTCACTTGAACTGCTGCTGGCCTGACTTCGGTTTTTAATGGCATCCAATTAGAGGTGAAACTACTGAAAAGTGTATGGACTGAGCTGGCACTTGGTACTTTATATTTTCATAGGAGTAAAATGGGAGTAGTTACAGTAACCCCAGCTTGACTTCTTTTATATAAATAATTATAGTATAGTGTGTATGTGTATATACATATATGTATGTGTATATGTGTGTATATGTATATATTTGTATTCATGTATTTCTCCGAATGATTTGTATATGCGACAGGAAGATGTTTGTTAAATAAGTAAATTTGTGGTGTCTTGTATTCCCATGTGGGATGGGCCAAAATGTTTGGCATGACACAGAAATAAAACATAACTAACTACCTAACTATATAACCGTATAATAACTTGACTCCAAAAGTGAACAAACTGAACTAAGGCTTTGTTCATGCAAAGATGTCACACATCTTAACAATTCACCATACATTTGACATATAACAGCATGCAATCAATGCACACTAAACAAAAAGGAAACACAATACACCAAATCAGACTATTTGAATATTTTATTAATATGTAGAAAATGTATTAAAAAAAGGAACTATATAGTACATGTTTAAGTCAAACTAGAGCTAAATTTGACAGTAATATCCAAGGTTATCCAACAATAAATCCTTATTTTCAGCATTTATGAGCTTTTCAAACAGTCAAGATCACATTTGTCAACATTTACATTTCATGGCAAGATTTCAAATCAAAGCAGTTTCAGTTTCTGGCTTATATAACAACTACCACCGAACATGGTGGTTAAATGAGTTAATTTACTTGTAAAAGTAAACCCATGAAATAAAGCATTTTTTCTTTTGATATCATAGAGGACCATGTGTCATTATTAACTGTCATTTCTTTTTGCAATGTCAGTCACAGAGTAACTGGAAAATAAAATAAATAGAAGTGAAATAAATAAGTGGAACAAGTTTCCTTTACTGTAAGAAGCTCAGTAGAAATAAATAGTAATACAGTGTGTGTATTCCAGTGACCGACTAAGTTTTAATTTTAAATAATGGAGGAGATTGTCTTTTCAAACCCCCTTCCTTCCAAAAAACATTTTTTTAAAGTACTTAGTTAGACTGCAATGAGGAAAACAAATTACTTGATCTACCTTGATGTTAGAAAATGATTCAAGCTCTTTTGTGTGTAATTTTCCAGCATGTTGTTTCCATGACAAGACAGTTCAACTTCAAAGCGTTACGTTTTTTTAAATTTTTTTTTTCTTTTTTACCAATGGAAAAAGATGATTAACATTAAAATGATTAACCTGAAATGAAAGGCAGGACAGAGGTGTTTCCACTCAAAACATTTCTTTTTGTGGTTTTCTCAATGATTGACAGAAAAAGCTTGAATTCATGAATGATGATTGGAAAAATATGCAAAATATTTATCAGCTTTCCTCTTGAAAGATTTAAAAGCACCTTTATAGTTTGCCATGAGAGAAATCCCTCACATTACAAATAACATTCTGTTCCTTTTCTGCAAAGCCTCATGACCTTTGTTCCTTGTACAAAAATGCACCGAGGCAAACTTCATCTACATAGTTAATGAAATAAGTACACGGAGAATTCCCTAGTCTACTATAAGTCACTGTGGGAGATGGATTGCATGAGAGGCTCTGAAACAGTCACTTTGACACTGAAACATAAATCAGACCTGGGAAAGGTCACATGTTGAAACAGTTTGTTATAAATTATGTTTTAGGTTATGTTGTTTTTATTTTGCCCTTGAGGGCAATTTTATTGTCTCCACAACAGCTTAGAGGCCTGGTTAATCTCTAGTATCTGCATCTTCTAGTTTACAACCTATTTCAAGAGCACCTTTTACCCAGATCAGAAAAGAAGTATGTCACACATTCTTATGACATTTGTCATTCACTATCAGGCTCTTGATTGCAATTCAGTCAACATGCGATAGGCTCCATCTGCCCTTTAACACAACAATGGTTAAAAATAGAGCGGTTAAAGGGGGAAAGTTTCTGAATAGTTTGCATCTAAAGGGGGAACACTTCAATAGTCACATTACCTTCAACTCTATATCTACATGAGTATATTAGTAGTTTATAGAGGGGAGAGTCACCATTGTTTTCAAGTCTAAAAGGACAAAAAACACAAACTAAAAATATACACAGTCCAATGACACAAGCCAGATTTTCTGGTTTGCTTCAAGCGGATAACTGAAATGAAGAAACTGACCGAAGTACATAATAATGAGATTTCCAGCTGTTAATATTTGGATTATTGAATATATTAGGAGAACAAATGTTGCTTGCAGCGATGGTGGCATTGATTGTATTGGACATTTAGTTTTTATGGATAATATGAAGCCAGAGAGGAGATTTAGCAAGTTGTATGTGGTTTGACTCCACAGAGAGAATTTTCCTCCAACAGAGGAGGCAGGACACTAAAACAAAACAATTTCCAGAAAACTGCAGTCAAACAAATACACTGGCACTGAACACTTTCCGTGTGAACACTGAATGGAACAAAATGCTTGGTGGGCATGCTGCAGATTACGTCTGCCCTACTAAAAGAATACATTCTCTGCCATGTTTGCTGAATTTGTTGTTTCACTGGGGAGCTTAAATAGCGAGAGTAAAAGGGCACAGAATAAAGACTTGGCTCCACTCCACCTACTGTTCTGCTTTCTTTGTTAAGTTCATTTCAGCTAGCAGGGGGGTGGGGGGGTGGGGGGAATCTGCACTATGCCCACCCTAACTTTCTTTCGCATAGAATTTAGTGTTCACATTGCATAAACGCATAACACCAGGGGACATGATTACCATAAAGTCCCTGAAAAGTGAGAATCTATTAATACAGGAAAAAGCTGCTTCAGTGACTTTGGTGACAGAACTGACTGGCATCTTTCCAAACAGCAGGCAGTCTTTATTACGCAGATCTTTGGTTACATGTTACATCTATCAGCACCATCTCTGCAAGCAACCACAGCATCTACAACAGGGGTGACACCGATATTAAGCATTTGTAATTTTCTCGAAAATAAAGTCCAGGAAATATTTAAATGCCCATGAACTACTAAAGAAATAATTGAATTAAATGAACAACAATAGATTTGCTGTGTTCCCTCTCGTAGTGCAAATACTGTCCCAGTGTGGCTACCAATAATAATAAAGTTCAATATTGATGATTTCATAATTAACACAAAGGAATCAACACTGACACAGACGGAGAAAAATAAAATAGATGGTAATGAAGCTGTTGCTGGTGCACTGCTTTGTGAATGATGATACTGGATGTTCAATTTGCTTTTTGATGCTAATTTAATCTCGTATGTCCAGTATTTGTCATCATGTTTTATGATAACATTACCTTAATATGGGTTCAAAAACCAAGGCATCAAATCATATTAAATAGATGGACTTTTGTCACAATATCAGTTATAAAAATATATATATCTTACATTTAAGGGTTTTAAGGGCATATACAGTATATTTATCGTTAAAAGTGTTATTATTTCGTAACGGTTAAAATAACGTTAGCTATCGCAGTCTTAAGGGCATTTCTGAGCACATTTCCTCGCATCTCAGGGAAAGGCAAATCACAGACTTAAAGGAGAGAAAAAAAAAGAAGCTTGGTTTGTCTTTCCATTTTTTTTTTTTTTACAGGAAATAAAACCATTGTCATTCAAAGTATTTAATAAATTACATACAGTGTCCTCTATCATCTGGGTAGAAGTACAGCAGGGAAAGACAGCTAAAGTTGGTTAGAGACAACCTGAGTTCGGACATTGTTTCACCCTCTCTGCTATTTCATGATCTCATCCATGGTTATAATGTGTATTGGTAGTATATTAATAATAGGTTTTATTATTTTACAACTGAATATTAATACAATATTAGTAGCTTTCTTGTCACAACCCTCTTTTTCTTTGCAGCCTCACTAAAAGACATTACAGAGCACATCAGTGAGGCTCACAGATAGCAGAAACTCATCCGAACTCCATCTATCTATGACTCTGGGCTGGGTGGAGGCGCTTTGTTTATACAGGGGCAGACCGCCTCCTCTTGCTGCTGATGCTACGGAAGTTGAATGGCCTCATCTTCATCTCCACGAAGGGAATAGAGAACTCATGGCCTTTCCAGTGGTACCAGTTAATACCCTGTAAGAGTGAAATGTGTGATTTCAGAAGCAGCTTGAATCAATCTTTTTAGGCAAGGCAAGGGCATTTGAAATAAAATGACAGAAAATGTAAAATAAAATGTTATATATTCATTAAAGTGCATTTCAACCGAGCATTCAAAGCAAGAGAAAAAAAAAACTGATTTAATAGCTGGCACAATCATGGATTTAGTGTAATTATAGTCTCACTCCAGCCCTGCTAATCCCTGTCAAAACCTTCCCATTTGCAGCTTTGCTCTGAGAGGCAATTTCTCTCTGTGTGTCTTTATGCCTGTCCATCTCTGCTCCCACCTGGTCTCATTTCATGTCGCCAAACAACAAAGAGAAAGGTAAAGAGCACGGAGAGAGAAGCAGGCTCCAAAGCCTTTGTAGTTCCCCCTAATCAAAGCTTCATACAACACCTCACTCGCTCTGTCGAGCCATTACAGCATCAAGCTGAGAGAGAGCTACATCGCACTTGTCAAAAAGGACCAGACAAGCCTTCAACACTCACTCCCACCTCAAATGCAGCAAGCAAAAAACACCTGGGACACCAGTGTTTAATGTTTTGGCTCGGGTCTTTTCCTTCCACGTTCCTGTACTTTGAACATGAACTCAATGGTGTGAGTGTATGAATAAGTGGAGAGTGTATGAATAAGTGTCATTCCCAACAGATCATACATGCACTTTTGATTAAACAAGATTAAGAACATTTTCTTCTCTAAATTTGATTATAATTGGTGCAGCAGTTATGTTTTGTTGGCCTTTCATTACAGCTCCTCTATCAGGCCAATCAGTGTACCAAGTATGGAGATGGATGTCTGTAGAAAGTTTCATGTAATGTAATTTACAAATGATTGTTTAAAAGTGAGAAATTTTAACCTTTAATCATACTGTCATAATCGAGCCAGTTTATGTGAATTTTGTAAATTATGCCAAAAAACAGTGCCAAATTGCCACCCTGTTCAAGTGACAGCATCCTGCTGGCACATCAATACCACGGAGGTGAATGGAACATTTGTGGTGCTCAACGGATTGAAAAATTGCAAATTCAACATCAATGTGTATTTCCAGAAACAGTGTCTGAATAATCCTTAGAAATTGGTGTCAGCAATTTTCATTGGAACTACTTTCTACCAATGAAGTAGTTCCACTGAAGAGTTCATCGTGAGGTGACACATGAACGTTGTTTATGAAAAGACACACTACTGTGGAAAAATTTCAAAAATT
Organism: Perca fluviatilis; assembly: GCF_010015445.1. Classification (NCBI taxonomy): domain Eukaryota; kingdom Metazoa; phylum Chordata; class Actinopteri; order Perciformes; family Percidae; genus Perca; species Perca fluviatilis. The sequence continues at coordinate 24,544,019 of NC_053122.1, read as the reverse complement.
TTTAGTCATGTGAACACCGCAGAAATGAAATCAACCAAAACTATCCACGAGACCCCGGGGCAAAAATGAGCTTCATTCCTCCCACTGTCTGTGCATTGCTTATAGTTTTTTTTTAAGATGAAATACTCCCTGGACTCAGATTTCCTATGTGGTAATTAGATTAACAGAAATGTATTTAGGAATATGCAACATGTAAGCACAAAACTAAAAAACCTAAGATCTGAAAGATAGACTCCCATACAGGCATTTTCTTTGGGACCGGACCACAAGTTCAGGTAACAAAGCTCCCCCACCTTAAGGCCAGGGCCACACCGCCTACCTGAGCAGCGCGAGTGCATTGCGACCTCTTGCTGTTTATTTGGGTGCCCATGTTAACAGGTTAGCTGCGGCTCATCTAGAGATTTGGAGTGTTGCCTATTTTCCCTGCACGGTTCTCAGCAAAAATAGACAGTACAAATTATGTGTTGATTGTCATATTGACGTCATACCAGCAACATTACACCTTTCATCTGTAGAATATGTCGCAGACACGAATAAATAAATAAATGTTAACTCAACAATTTGTTTCCATTTCAAATTAAAAGCCCTTTCTGTGGAATCCCTTCATCTGGTAACACAAGGCTTTTATTCTATGATTGATGGCCATGATCAAAGGCAAACTCAATGTGGAAACACAAGGCTGGCAGGCAGCAGCGCAACAAACAGTTCAGCAGTTCAGCAAGATAGCCGTCACGCACAGTTAGGCGGTGTGGCCCGGCCGTAAGGCCCTTATCATGTCAGTTGATTTTGTGCTTTAGTGCTGCATATTCCCAAACACAAATTTGATTAGCACAAGTCTGGAGCTCTGGGGTCCTGGGGCAGTTGTGTACTTTGCCATGTTGCTAATCCAACCATCCTGGAATTTGGATGAATAAACCAATAATTATTTTCTAACTTGCAACACAAAAGCTCTTTGAATCAATGATAAGTAGATTAACTGACTATTTTATGTGTCACATTCACTCTTTGATCAACTAGCGCATTTATTGGATGACTGACCTGACTGTGTCTGGACTCGCCGTATTTGCCGTTGAGGTTGGCCCGGTGGCAGTTCTTGTACCACCAGGCTCCTTTGTAAGACAAGGCACAGTTAGTGACAGCGATGTCATTGTCTCTGTCTTTTGTGGAGAAGGGCCGGCCCTGGTGGTAGCTCAGGGAGTCACCTGGGATCAGAGGGGGGGAGAGAGAGAGAGAGAGAGAGAGAGAGAGAGAGAGAGAGAGAGAGAGAGAGAGAGACATTAGGGTATGCTGGGCAACACTTAGGCTGCGGTGAATAACGGCGTAATGAGAGGACATAAACGACCAGGATGGGATTGACATGAGAGGGAGGGAGAGGAAAGAAGTCCTGCTACAGGCTCTCTGAATTTATTTAGGGAGAGAAAATTATAATTATAAACATGAGGGGATGACGGGTAATTCTGGCATATGGTCATGTTGACAGACTGAGAGATACATGGAGAGCGAGGACAAGAGTGGAAATGTGGAGTAGTGCTGAGGCGGCTTTCAGACATTAGGGAGAAGAAAAGATGGAGGGGAAAAGAGGCAGGAGCAAAAAATAGCAGATGGCAGAATAGGGTTGGGAAATCATTTTCATTTAAAGGTTGGGGAAAGCACACACTTATAGCATATAGTGTAATTATTTGACTTTAGAAAACGATTCATATCGCAAAAAGCTTTAGATGTTGCTATCCTCACAGGCCATTTTTCACATGGCTGTTATCCAAAGAGCCAAGTAAAATGCAAAAAAATGATTGTTAACTTAAACAGATGTAAACATACTGTATTGTATTAAATGTAATGTATTTAACCACGTACCAGCAGTGCCATTGTACTCTCCTATCCTGAGCTTGTAGAGGTTTCTTGCGTCTCCAATGGAGAATTTGTCATAATTGGCGTAGACTGACTCCTGTCCGTCCCTCATGTCAATTCTCATCTCATAACGGCCCTGAGCAGCAAGCCTCTGGATGTTGTCAAGACCTGTGGAGAAACAACACACATCATATTGTATTTAATAACCAAAGAAAGATCTGGGTTTTACAAAAAATATTGTTAGAGCTCCAAAAGCGGATTTAAAAATCATCACACTCATACTGATATGAAAGTCATTATCCTCATATAGTAATTGAATAAAACGCCACAGGGCACCTTTCAAGATACACTCAAATAGTGTTGTTGCACAGATGTCTGCATTGGCCCAAGAAAGGTTAACAACACATAAAAACATCAAGAGATGTAAATAGCACAAAATTACAAATCACAAATTTTCCTCAAATGGTCTTTTCAGCATTATGAAACTCTATACACAGAACCTTGATTCAGATGAGGAAAAACTCTACAATATTAAGTAAATAAAATGCAAACATATACAGTATAAGAATATTGATCAGAAAATACAGAAATCCATTACACAAAGAATTAAATATAGATTTTTGTGACACAGTGACATTCTACCCCCTGTACGTACACATAGATAGTTTGTTTCCACCGGCAGCTCTGTAGGTTAAAGGTTTGAATCCTGATAAGCACTATGTCGGACGTTTTTGTCAGCTGGTTGCATGGATGTGTATGATTGACATTATCGAGAGCAGCGGACACTGTCACCACCAGCCCCCCTGCAAATGCCACACTGTCGCCACTTTCTGAGATATGCGGCTTTGCTCTCTATCTCCAAGGTAGCAGATGTGAGGCTCGTTTGAACCCTGACAGGCGATAAGACCCCACACCGGCCTGAGAGATTGGACCTGCCTTTGCTATCAGATTACAACAAGCACCCATTTGGAAAAGAGTCTCTTTTGCTGCTTAACCTCCAACTTGTACACTTTTTTAAACGCTGAAAAACGCTCTGGGAAAATCCAAAGAAAAAGTAAAACTCCTCAAGCCTTCGCTGATAAGGAGTGGGACGTAGAAATACGAGAGAGCAGGGAAACTCTGGAAAGCAGATACAATCTATGATACAACCCAAAGGCACTTAAGGTGACAGGGGAAAAGCAATTGTTGTAATAAAATTGTGTTTAACACTCAGTCATTTCTAATTGACATCGTATAATATCACTGTATTATCATCAATTAATCTTGCAGCCATCTTTTTTTCTTTTCATAGTTTTTTCCTCCAACAGTTTTATGGGATCAGACTGCTCTATTCCAAACTGCAGCGATTAAAAATGCATTTTGACACACTATTGCACTCATACCCTATTATACAACCAATATTACCATCTTGACACATTTTATTACCAGCCTTTCTCTCTCACTTACACAGAAGCAAGGGGGGAAATTAAAAAAAAAAGGAGAATGGGATAATGATCAAATATTTGCACACAGCCACCCTGGTTTCTCTCTGTTATTACATCATCAGACTGACATTGTGTCGAACGTGAAAACTGGCTGAGGTCAGTGTGTAGGGAGAATAGATTGCCCTAGAGCAGCAGTAAAAACGACTGTTTTCAAACTGTAACAGATAAAAATGAAAGCTTAATTTCCATATTCTTTACTGCTGACCTCTTAAGGGCCTTTTCTTTTCAGTTTGAGTGGGTTTAATATCAATGTTTATGGTTCCATACTGTCCAATATATTGCTGTTCTGTGTGTAGAGGCGGTGATTAGCTAAATGTTCACTATAATAGCTCTCAATGGGCTACGACAGCGACCTAAGCTGTAGAAAGAAACGTGAAGGTCCAATGGTTTCAGTGACCATCTGTATGACCATTAGGGCTGCAAAATATATCGTTTTTTTATCGTCGTCCCGCTATCAACTGGTGCAATAAACACATCGCGAAAGGCTGCGACATATCACGAAAAACACTAAGAGATGTTTTGTGTTAGTTGAAAGAAAAGATCATTAGAAAAGTGCACTTTAAAATGTAGCTGTCATTCTTTTTTTTAGTGGTGCCTTTTATATCCTATTTAATGTTCAATCAAGACAGTTGGAAGTGATTTCCTTGCATTTGTTTTAAATTCAACAAGCAATTTGTTGTCTTTTAGCAGAATACTGAAAGCAGCAGAAATGCAGTACGGAGTACACTTTAATATCTTTTATTTATCGCAAGTAATATCGTTACTGCGATGTTCAACAACATTACACATATATATTTTCCTGATATCGTGCAGCCCTTAATGACCATTCACTTTCTATTATTATTCACTTTCTAAGGACAATACATTATAAGGAAACTTCTTACACTGTAAATGCTAAACGCTATAGTGCGTAGTTTCTGCCGCCCCCATGAGGAATTCTAAGTAATGACAACAAAACTGTCGGCGAGCCCACATGATACAAGCTTTCCATGGACCTCCCCCCCCCCCCCGGACACCACAATCTTCTAAACATAGCCATACTGAGAAATACAGAGAGTGTTGTGGAGCTGATAGTCTTAATTAGCTTTGTAGCAACTCATTTGGCAATGGCTTGAATGTATCGGACATTCATTAATATCAAAAAGCTAAGCTATAAAGCTTTAAAGAGCCCCACAACTCAAAATGTGTCATTCTTCTGTTTATGTCCCCTAAAATGTCTGACCTTGACTATAATGACTTGTATCCGTGCACAGTTTGTCACTAGAAAGTTTGTCAATATTTCAGAAGTCCATTATAAAAAAATCTCCACAAATCCATTAAACTTCAGAACTTCAGTGTCAAAGTAAACCAGCGATTGTACATCCATGGGCATGATTCAGACAAGAACTGCTAATAATAATAATTCGGCATACTTTTAATGGTTCAAATTGTTGCAAGCTGTCTTGACTTTTCTGCTGAAATCGTGAAAGAACTGGAGTGTTAAAATCAAAGAAGCTATTGTATTAGCTGTATTGTGCAACCCACAGAATGTCCCTTTGTGATTGGCCTCTTAACATCGGAGTTTTGTTTGGCGAGGACACACATTTGTTATTAAATTGCCCTTTGCCATGTTCTGCTGAGATCATGTATTTAATAAGATAATGCTCTAATAGACCGTTTTGACAGAAGACATTTCAAATGAATTCAACAGAGCCACTGTTAATGTGCCAGTGCTCACAACACATAGATCAACAGACTAACAGGTCAGTTTGATACAGCAGGCTCAACATTTTGTGCTGTACTCTGTGCTGTGTTCCCTGCTGGCATGTTATCTGTAATCTGGCATCACGGGGAGAAGCTTTCACAGGAGCAAAGAGCAGCTCTTGATGCTCCACACCCTGAGGTTACATTAAGCTGCTTTTATGCACTAAGAGGACAGAGTACAGTAGACGACAGAAGAAAGATGGGGGAAAGTACAACCTAGGAGGCACTAAAAAAGTAAAGCAAGACCCTAAAGAGGAGGTGCCCTCGACTAGTATAGATCCAGAAGTGGTGAAAGGGCAGATTATTGTTGAATCAGCTGAAGTGGAAACGGGTCAGATGAAATGTTGTAATCACTGAACCAGATATGCTTTGGTGTTTTGGGATTTTAATGTACAATACAAATCTGCAGGAAATGAGGCAAATGTGTGCCAGGATTCCATCAGGTCTCTGTCAGAAACCATTTAAACATTGCTGTCACAGTTTAGCTCACTATCTATACTTTATACTGTTAGTGCACAGAGGAGGGATTTCTCTCCTACAGTATATGGTGTGTGTAGTGTTATTGTACAAAGATGTTAGTCCAGTATTTTTCATCACGCCTCCTGTGCTTCAGTGAGTCATTTCCTCTACTCGTCTTTGAAATACAAAAACAAATTATTAATATATACCAGCAGACAGCAATCCAACTTTTTCTGTTGTGATAAAATGTTAGGTGCTACCTTTGAACACCCTCACTGTGATGGCGGTGTAACAAAAGTAACAGGAGCAGCTGACAGTTTAGTTTTTCAATTCGACAACACCGCAAACTACCGCTTTAAAAATAACTAGCAAATCTGACAGACTCAACAAGAATTGCAGACTTTTGTACCAGACTCCATTATATTGTCAGCTCCTGTTCATGAGGGGTTGGATGTAAAATCTCTTTATGCTTTCACCTATTACAGTGTGCTAAGTCACTAATGGACTAGAGCGTTCCACAGCTATCTTGTGTTATGACCCAATATTTTTCAGCTGCAAAGTAACAGCCTTCCCTCTGTGATAATGCAATGCCATAAAATTTCCCCCCAGTGTTATTTCACTCCTCTAATCAGAAAGTTCAAAAACATTCATCTCAAGGTCCTGATTCACTTAATGAAATATTCATGTAACATTTCCTTTAATCATCTGCACCAAAACAATAACACAAAAAACTGGCCCATGAAGAAACATGACTCATTTGCACATTTTCTAATGAATATAATTATTGTTTCATAATGAGATTTTGGGGGAGGGGAAAAAAAATTCAGCAGTCCATCAAAACAGTGAGGATGTTCTGTTGTTTTGTCTTTGAATCAGAATGACGTTAAAAACAATTACCAAGTCATTTCAGGGAGAGATGAGCTTTCAGAGAATCCAGTAATGAATCGCACAGACTTTGTGAAGTCAAGTGCTGAAAGATGAAAAAAAGAAAAAAAAGACTAGCAGAACGGTTCTCCATCTTCATACAGAGTGAAAAATCTTACAAGAAAGGCTATACTGCCTGCGCAAGATATTGGAAACATCTTTCCTCTCCATGAAATAGATGTATCAATTGAAACCAAGTGAAAGCTACGACCCTCTATTGATTGCACCTATTAAATCCACTTCAGTCACGGAGATGGCGTGTAGATAAAGAGGGCAATACAGCTTTCACAAAACTGAACAAAATGGAAGCAGATTGCAGCTTAATATCAGCCCGCAGCCCATAAAATGCAGCGGAAATATATTGGTCAGGGTGACAGGAAGTTGAAATAAGGCAGCAGCAAACCTGACGTGAGTTTTCTAATACTCCTACTAGTCAATCAGTATCATTTTAGGTTTATCAAGAAGCGACTACTACCCAGTTCCTACCTTTTAATTTGATTGAGGGAGATAGTACAGATTGTAAAGGCCAGACATCAACAACTGGACATGGTAATGGACTTACTGTAGGTAAATCCTTGTATTTAACACTGCTCTCTCTATACAGTTTTTTCTCTAGAGTAATTATGTTAAGATTCTTACCAAGCCAGAATTCATCCTCCAGGTTTCCAAAGCCGACCCGATAGTCACTCCACTTCCTGGAAAAGTCTGTCAGGCCGTTCTGACGACGCTGGAATACCTGAAACACCACAATGCAACAAGATCAGAAAAATACAACTCGGTTGTTCAGACTTAAATAGCTGAGATAATTCAGTACTGTATGTGGTCCAACAAAATCTCCCCTACTCTTCTTCCTTTCTCTTAACCCTAACTGACACAGTTTCTTACATTTGCACATATGACAAAAGTGCTATTGAAAGAAATAGTGTCAGTAATCTTGACAGTGACTTACAATCCAGCCTCCTTCATCAGTGGTCATGTCGCAGTACACCTGCACGCCCTGGCTGGGGTCTCTGTTGATGTAAATGGTGTAGACGCCGCTCAGCGTCTCTCCATTCAGCAGGTGTTGGGCACAATTCTGAGGTGTTGCAAATAGACGACTCCCTGGAGAGAAGTAGAGGAGGTATGAGGACAAATGACGATTGCTTTTTGACTAAAACAGATTCAGTTTGTAGAGATTTATGTAGACTGCATGGATAGAACTTCAAATTATATGGCATTTTGGCAACATTTTTAAAGGTTCAGTTATTAATATGTTTATATCAACAATGGAATTAAATAACTATCTGCTCAGCACTAAACAGCAGACAAACCAAGTTAGATGTAATATAAGCTGTAACATAGTGGAGCATTAAGCTGTTAAAGAGCAAATATTTTCCTCAGGAAAGTTGAGCTAAAAGTAGAGTGAATATTGACCTTACATTCATCAGGCAACCAGAAACAGAACTCTAAATGAAGGTTTTGCAACTTTATAAGGTGATAATATTCAAATAGTGAGTTTACAGCTTTTCCTGCTGCCTCCAAGTGGTCAAAAATATCAATTGAAACTTTTAAATTAAAAATAAAACTGACAACTTTTATTGCACAGCTTACTGCTATGTCAACTGCTGGGTTGAAATGATGGGTATTCATATTTGCAGTATTCACATACTGTATATTCCAGATTAGCAACTTCATGATGCTTCCTAACCCTTGTTTGAGTGACATATCCTGGATCTAATTACACACTGGGTACACTGAAGATTAGAGAACCCTATAGCTCTAGGATTATAGACAGCCACCCTGCAGGTGCAGCCTAATGGAAGTCTCCATCACTATGCCAGAGGGAGGAGAGATGAAAATTATGTCTGACTTCGGAGACCCATTATTGTGCACCTTTGTTATGGTGACTGTAATGGGAAACGCTGTGCAGGAGGGGAAAAAAATATCTGTAGGCCAAGAAAACTCAACCGGTTAAAATCTCTTTCCAAACTCAAATCAAAGAATACAAATACATAATGTGTGTGTGTACTCTACCTGTAGTGAAGGTAGTGGAGACTACAGCGCTGGTGTCAAGTCCCCTTGCAGCCTGGAGCTTGACAGTGTACTCTGTGGTCTCAGCCAGTCCCTCCAGTCGAATCCAGGTGTCCTCTGCATCCAGGATCAGCTCCTAGCACACACGCACGCACGCACGCACGCACGCACGCACACACACACACACACACACACACACACACACACACACACAGTTAAAAGATATTACATAAAGACATTGTCTTTTATAAAAGCAATAATTTAATGTGTATTCAGTATAAACCTCAGGGTAAAATTACATTAGAATCCCCACAAGTCACTGATAAAACATTGAATTGAGCTTGTGGGTTTTTAAAAGACTTATGGCAACAAAGAAACCTTCAAGCTATTTTTGTTCAGGATAAGCACGGCAGCTTGCTTTGTGTTCCAGTAGCACAGTATAAAGAAGAACTTATAATGTCATAACTGACGTTCTTTTGTTCTGTAAAACAGTGGTGTCTTGTACTCCCTTGTGGGATAGGCTGGATGACACAGAAATAAAAACTAAGTAGTAAAAATGACCCTTCAACTGACTGCAGAACAAGTCTGTCTGCCTGTGGGTTTTCTTTCCCATGTGAAAAGTGACGTAGCCATTTAAAATACAGAAGGGGAGGAGAAGGGGGGACGGAGAGAACAAGATAAAAGACTCTTATCGGACAGCCAAGCTGCGAAGCAATCAGGAAACAAACATTTCTATTTTTGGTGAAGAAGTCACAATGGTACAGTGCAGTTACTTCCCTGTGCATTTGACAAAACTTCTTGCATTGAGCCCGTCTTAAGGAGCCAAGACGTTTGACATAGTATTTTCTGTGACATCAGATTCTGAGACAAAAAGCCACCGACAGAACGCTCAATTGATGAACAGAAACTTGAACTTGGCCTTGAATGTATGCATGTGTTACAGTTTGCCCTGAATACACATTAAATATGGACAAGCACAAATGAAATATTCAGCCAGTTTGGGGAAAAAAATCAAACATTTCCAGGCAATGTGTCTATGTGAATTATGCAGGGAGACAGCTGGTATATGGTTTCTCTCTGTCTCCAAGGATCTGACATATCCCCACCAGGTTTCCAGGGTCAAGATTCTTATTGCAAGCACAAAAGGCCCTGTTTTATGATACATACCTTCATAAGCTTGCAATCGGTGTGTTGTGTGTGTGTGTGTGTGTGTGTGTGTGTGTGTGTGTGTGTGTGTGTGTGTGTGTGTGGTTGGATGGGTATTTATCCTGGTGTGTGTTTGACTGGGGAGATCTTTATTATTCCAAGCACGAAAATAACCAAAGTGATACATGCAATTACAAACCAGTAAGTAAATGTTAATCAGATAAGAAATTAATCTCACTGCTACTGTGTGTAAATTACTAAAGTTCATTATCTCTGTAAGAGGGGAAGCTGGCTGAACACCTGTGAGGCTCACCAATATGTGGTTAGATTACAGCCGAGGTAACGCTGCCGCATATTTTCAGCCAAGCCAGACCTCAAGTAGAGCAAACCAGAGGAAAATCTCACAATAAGTACTTCAATCTACCGCAGCAATCGTTTTTGCTCTGAGCATGTGATATGACTCATTTCTTGTTGAACGATATGATTTAAAAATGTGGCACTTGTTGAGGCGGCTCATCATGGTGAACGAAGATGTATATAAAATCTAAAAGAACATGATCAAAGTTGGCTAGAAGAATGAAAAATGAAATTGATTTTCAAAACTGGGTTTGCAAGATCTTCCAGATTTCCAGAGACAAATTCTGTTTAATGCACCAATTTAATAGGAAACTGTATGTAATTAACAACGAAGAAAATTCATATAAGCAGCTGTTAATATTTTTATTACAAAAAAGATATTGAAGATATGAAGACTTATCAAAAATCTTCCTTTTCCTCTTAGCCTCTAAAAGGGCCGTGTCAGTGTCCCTTGTTGCTTAATAGCTACAGTATGGGCCAACAGTGGCTTTGTTTGCAGTAGTAGTGAGGAGTAGGGACAAAACCAACATCTAAACAGACCAATATTACATTCACAGTTAACTTTTTAGGCTGTTTAATGTCCAGCAGTTGACTGCAAACTGATGTCGGTGAACAGTTCCCTGGTGGATGTTTGTTTGGTCGCTCATTCAGCAACCCAAAGTGCAACAGAAGACATGTGTCCTTGTTTGTTAGACAGTTAAGCTTAATGTATTTGTAAGTTGGATAAAAAGGATACATTAGCAAAGAAGCAAATTTTTTGTTGTTGTTTAAAATCTGTGGCTCTTGTTTTGTGTAGCAGGCTGCTGTTTGGTTGTTAGTCAGTATGACCATCTGCCTATGATAGAACAGTTAAAGCGTAACTATCGCCAAAGCCATGCATCCTAGGGTATTTTTGTGAATGTACGTGAGTCAAACTTTAGTTTAAAAGCATATTTAGGACCGAATCGCCACTTTTAAGATTCACCGTATTCTCGTTTTTGGGTCAAATGGCCTTTTGAATGGGAGAGCTAAGAGCACTCTCACGCTAGTCTCAAAATAGCTATTTTCGAAATACTAAGAAGGCTCGACACAACATGAAACTATGCTCGAAGTATCACCAGGGGGTCTACACATGAACGAAAGCATTGACAACATTCTTTGTGTACACAGATATACTAAAAAGAAAGTTTTTGAGCAACTCACCGCAGCTGTTGTTGTTCCCGGCCACTACCACCTCGGCAGTCAAAACGAGTCGATATCCGAATGCGAATGAACAGTCTCCATATGAGGCTCCTTTTTCAACTACAAGGTCAATATTGTTTTTCAATAACGACAAAACAATGACTTATCCATGCATTTATATGGAACTAAGCTTTAGGAGCTTTCCGTCTTTACTCTCCTCCCTGTTACGTTCCATTCGGAAATCGATTGTTTTTGACTGACAAAATGGCTGTGGCCGGAAACAACAGCTGCGCTGAGTTGCTCAAAAACTTTCTTTTTAGTAAATCTGTGTACACAAAGAATGTTGTCAATGCTTTCGTTCATGTGTAGAGCCCCTGGTGATCGTTTCATGTTGTGTCGAGCCTTCTTAGTATTTTGAAAATAGCTATTTTGAGACTAGCATAAAAGTGCCCCTAGGTCTCCCATTCAAAAGGCCATTTGACCCAAAAACGAGAATACGATCAATCTTAAAAGTGGCGATTCGGTCCTAAATATGCTTTTAAACTAAAGTTTGACTCACGTACATTCACAAAAATACCCTAGGATGCATTTTGGCGAGAGTTACGCTTTAAGTTACTGGTTTATGCAAATGTGGTTTAAAATTAAACTGTTCTATTAGTTGTATGAAAACAACAGTTGTCCTTTAATGCTAAAAAAGGGAGTGCCATAAAGAAATCAAACAGTATTGAATAATAATTTCTATCTTTTGGATAGTGATTTGTATGCTTTATGTATGTATTATGCAGATATGTATGCTGTAGGAGAAACATAATTATAAACAAATTTAATTTCTGTTTGACTTTAACATGCACTGGAATCGAGTGAAATCAAAAAAATGGGTTAATCTGAATGGTTAGCGTTGCATTCTTTGTGCATGAGTGACACCCGATGGTCAACCACACAGCAGTACCACACATTCAAGGTCAGAGTGTGTGTGTGTGTGTGTGTGTGTGTGTGTGTGTGTGTGTGAGTGAGAGAGGCTTGTCCACCATCACTGCATCAGTATGGATGTGTAAGTGTTTTTTTTGTACTGTTCCTTTACAAGATCATGACGTAAGGTGGGCATTGAAGGCGAGAGTCTGTGTGGATCTGGTGTGCTGTGTGCTTGTGTAAGACACCTAATTGCCAATAAAAGAGTCTTTTGCAGAGCATCATGGGAAATGGTTCTAGTCAATATGTTAACAGGCGTGCTGCGTTCCACACAGCTCTTACTAATGTGTTTTATTACCATTACTCAGCCACATCAAAAAGTTTAATCAAAATAAACAATGTCTCTTCTGAGACACATTAAAGTAATATCTATTAGACAGGCAATTTCACTGCACAGTTCCCTTGTGTGTACATCAATCTGTGGGTTTGTGTTTCCCCCAAACGCTTGCATGCTCCACATCAAGGGATTACATGATTGAAAGATAAAATTTGGATTTTGAAGGGCTTGTCAAAGTTTTGATTCTGCATTCATTTTCTTTCCCTGAATATTGTTTAACTCTGTTACAATAAGTTGATTAAATTGGGAAATGTTCTTCTACTTTGCAGAAATCCAAGAAGGGGTTTCAATATGCCCTTCAGTATCTGCAGAATTACATTTCTATTTTCAGGTGTGTGGATTAAAAAAAGTACATCTTATCTCCCTCACACGTTTGCAACTGTAGCATGAATACTCAACAGGATTTGAGCAGATGGAGAGTAAATAAGGAAACACATTTTGGCTGCAGATAAAATGTTAACATACATGGAATTACAGCATATAGGATGTCAACAGTGTTTGTGTGTGTGTGTGTGTGTGTGTGTGTGTGTGTGTGTGTGAGTTGAGATACAGTTGTTAAGCCATGTATGCTACATACTTTGCGGCTGCCGTCGGTTGACTTGTAGGTAAGCATGTAGTTGTCAATTTCTGCGATTGGCGGTTGCCAGGAGATGAGAGCGCTGCGATGATTCACTTCACTGGCTGTGAGGTTCAGGGGCGCGTCCATGGCTGCCAGAAAGTGAGAAAAATATCAATTTAGTGCAAAACATGGAATGTTTTTTAAGGATGTCTTCTATACCTACAGCGTACTGTAGTTCTCACATAATGACAGGTGTCGATTTGTCCGTCCACTTTTCCAAAACAATCATTGCTTATTGTGTTTCATGGTTTTATAGGTGGGCAGTTGTCAGGGTGGAGTGAGTAAATGCCTGGTATTAAAAGTAAGGTAACTGCTGAAGAAATTTTCAGAAACGTGAATGTGCCATGCTCCATTCCTAGTCTTGTGTGATTAGGCCACACATATTTTTCTTTACATGACCACATTTGAAAGGGTTAAATTAATCTCTCACACACACACACACACACACACACACACACACACACACACACACACACACACACACACACACACACACACACACACACACACACACACACACTCCAGCAGGGAACATGTATTTTATTGAATAAATTATCTTTTATATGAACTCAAGGTCTGGTGTCCTGCAGGCTTTTGATCATCTTGTAGATATTAACAACAAGCTGTGGCTGACTCACTATTAGGAGAGGAAGTACCAGGCAACACTATAACAGTTTTTTACAATTGCTTACACACTAAAATGAAAACTTTCCCACAATTAGCAAAACCTTACACTCAAGGAGCAAAACACTGGCCTATATTTGCACAACTGTAAGCACATTGTCAGCTTCACACTTTTTGCAAAACATCACACACAGTGATTTGCAAAACACTAAACACACTTGTATGCATTTGACACAGAAATTTATCATGATGTCATTTCCTTGCAATTTCAAAGCAAAGGCTTTTAAATGAACCAATTGGTTAAACACAGCCACCAAGTACGCAAACACATGATTGCTTACAGTTTTTTACGATTGTTTACACACTCAAATAAAGATTTCCACACAATTTGCAAAATTCTACTCCAATGAGCAAAACACCTCCACAGATTTGCACAACATTACACACAATGTCTGCTTCACCCTTTTTGCAAAACATTACACACACTGATTTGTAAAACTCTACACACATTTTCACACCTTAGACACAGATAAGGATTGTGAGGTTACTTCCTTGTCATTACAAAGCTCCGGATTGCCAATGACCACACCAATGAACAAATTGGATAACCACATCCACCAGGTGTGGAAGCACACATGTGCTAATTTGCAAATGCAGCACTCAGGTGTGCTATATGGCCTGATCCAGCCAGACGGAGAGATGATGAATAGTTACAGTATTCTTGTTGCTTTTACAGTAGTTTTTCAATCAAAGTGTATGTACTTCATGCAGTAATTTTTATTTGTCTACAGATTTTATTTGTTTCATTGATTTCATTATTGGTTGATTGCTGTAACTGATTATGGTAAGAAATACTTGAAATATTCAGTCTGCAGCATTCTCTTTTTTTTTTTTTTCTCCCTATATCTCAAACTAATCATGAGGAATGTTGTGGGTTTGTAATCTAGGAATTATGCAAATTGAGTGTGGTGTTTGGATAATTGTGATTATATTTTGAAAAAAAGAACCCGGTTTTCAAAATTGCGTGCAAACAATTGAAAAAAACTGTAATTGTAGACACACCAATCAGGTTTAAGCACTATATAAAATGCAGCAGGTAAGTTCACCTGCCTTCAACCAAAATGGAAGGAGTCAGAAGAAGAAGACTGAGAGTGAGAGGGGGAATCCACAGAGGAGGAGAAGGAGGAAGAGGAAGAGGCCCAGCCAGAGGTAGAGGCCGAGGTGGAGGTAGAGGAAGATGGAGAGGGAGAGGAAGACCTGAAGCCGGAGAATATGCTCAAAGAAGAAGAGGACCAAATTTATCAAATGAAAGTCGCGCAACACTAGTGGACCATGTGAACCACGGATTTACGCTGAGGGACTAGTAGATATACATCTGTCATAAGGACATTTCGACAAGGAAACAGGTAAAATAAAATCTGTCTACAGTTACAGTAATCAGCTGTTCATTGTAAGCACCATATCAGCACTTTTGATACCCCTCCCTGTGACATTTGAGGATTGAGGGTCGAAAACGACAAGGAGTAACGGGGCCCATATTCACGCGAGGGTTTACAATCTCCGGCCCCAGGCTCAGGTACCCCTCACTGACGCCATGGAGGACGCCTGTGACCAAGTCGACGCCGCAGCTGTGCAAGGATGGATTCGACATTCAAGACGGTTGTCTTGCCAATGAGGATATCGCCTGTGATGTTGATGAAATTCTCTGGCCAGATCCAGCTAGGCGAAGAGATAATGTCTAGTATTTTCTGTACTTTTTCAGATAATTTTTGTATTTGTTGTTTTTATTGTGTGATTGTAACCTGTACTGGATACAGTATATTATGTTTGTCTGTTGTTTGCTGAGCTAACAGTGTTATGCACACTACTGTAGTAGCATGAAAACTGGGACTTGTTTTGTTGTTGATTCTTCATGTTGATATGTTGACTGATTTGGGTATATGGAGATAAATAAATTATATTTTCCTCAGTCTGCAGCATTGATCTTGTGTAGTGTTTGGTGAACTTATTGTAAATTTGCACTTTCTCTGTGTACTTCATTTACAGTACTCTAATCACTGAGAAGTAGAACTGCTATAAGTGTTTTAGGTTAGCAACAGCAGTGTGTATCTGGTTCAAACATAATTAAGTCAAATGAAACGTGTGTGTTTCATATGGTAATAAAATATGTTTTTTATAATTTAGTGTATAGTTTTTGCAAGAGTGTTTCATTTTGCAAAGGGTCTGAGGTGTTGTGCTAATTGGGTGTGTGGTTGTGCTAATTGTGTGTAGTGTTTTGGAAAAGACCCGTTTTCAAAATTGTGCTTAAGCAATTGAAAAAAACTGTAATAGCGTGTCAAATTTGGGCGTTTTAAAGATATAAAAATTAACAACCTTGAAATTAGACTCATAACTGCCCCACAGATAATCTGCAGGGTGGTATCAATGCAGACCTGTATGGAGTCAACTGGCCAAGCCACAGCAAAGCACCTAAACGGCATTGGCCCTTTTTCTGAAATGGACAGGCTGTCTATGCAGCCTGAGACAGGTTTTTTCTCTGGATCAGACCTGCTAATAACATTCCCGTTTTTTCCAGAGTTTGTCCTGTATTTTAAGGCCATCTTCCAACGCCCTCCCATTTTGATGTTTCTCCCAGGAGACTCCGTAATTTGCATAACCTTTAAACTATTATGCCATACATGGAGCCATACATTTTGTCTGACGTCACACAAGTTGCCAGATCGTCTATGAAACAAAATTTATACACACACAATCCACACATTAGATACAGCGGGGAAAATAAGTATTGAATGTGTCAACATTTTTCTCAGTAAAGATATTTCTGATGGGCCTGTCGGCATGACATTTTCACCAGATGTCAGTAACAACCCAACTAATCCACACATACAAAGATAGCAAAACTAATACGACCATAAATTAAGTTGTGTGTAATAAAGTGAAATGACAGGGAAAAAGTATTGAACACGCTTGCTGAAATTTATTTAATACTTAGTAGAAAAGCCTTTGTTGGTAATGACAGCTTCAAGACGCCTACTGTATGAAGAAACTAGTTGCACACATTGCTCAGCTGTGATTTTTGCCCATTCTTCAAATGTTGAAGGTTACGGGGGCATCTTCTATGAACTTCTTCTTTCCAGAGGTTTGCAATTGGATTCAAGTCGGGTGATTGACTGGGCCATTCTAACAGCTTGATTTTCGTTCTCTTAAACCAATTGAGAGTTTCCTTGGCTGTGTGTTTGGGATCATTGTCTTCAGCATCCTGGTGGATGGCAGCAGATTCTTATCTGTGTCCCGGTACATTTCTCCATTCATCCTTCCTTCAATTATGTATATGAAGTCTGCCAGTGCCAGATGCTGAAAAACAGCCTCACACCATGATGTGCCCACTTCCAAACTTCACTGTTTGTATGGTGTTTTTAGGGTGATGTGCAGTGCCATTTCTCCTCCAAACATGGTGTATGCTATGACAACCAAACAGTTCAATTTTGATCTCATCTGACCAGTTTATATTCTCCCAGTATGTCATTGGCTTGTCCAGATGTTGTGCAGCAAACTTTAAGCAAGCTTCCACATGCCTGTTCTTGAGCAGTGGTGTCTTACTAATTGTTTTCTTTGAAACAACTGTACCTGCTTCTTCCAGGTCTTTCTAAAGATCTCCGCGAGTGGTCCTTGGTTCTTCGACAACTCTTCTAAGTATTCTATGGACTCTTCTGTCAGAAATCTTGCGAGGAGCACCTGGTCGTGGCCGGTTAATGGTGAAATGATGTTCTTTCCACTTCCGGATAATGGCCCCAACAGCGCTCACTGGAACTTTCAGAAGTTTAGATATTCGTCTGTAATCAATGTCATCCATATGTTTTTCTACAATAAGCTTGCGATGGTCTTGGGACAGCTCTTTGCTTTTACCCATCATGAAATGCTTCTTGAGTGACACCTTGGTAATGAGAAACCTTTTTATAGGCCATCAATTAGGACTAATCCAACTGATATTAATTTGCAACAATAGGGGGCAGGATTGCTTCCTAAATACTGACATATTTTAGCTGGTTTATTGGCTTCCCATGCCTTTTTACACCCCATTTTCTTCATGTGTTCAAAATGTATTCCCATTATCATTCCACTTTATTACACATAACTTTTGTCGTGGACATACATGTTTTGATTTCTTTGTATGTGTGGATTACTTGGGTTGTTACTGACATCTGGTGAAAACGTCATTCCAATAGCCCCATTGGAAATATGTTTACTGGGAAAAATGTTGACGCGTTCAACACTTATTTTCCCTGCTAGTAAAATTTCAACCCATCTGTTACCGCAACTTGGCAACCCACAACCCAATTCAATCGCTGTGTGTAAGCAGCGGCTCTCTGCACAGGCAGATGGACAAGCTTACATAACGTAGCGGTTAGCTTAGCTGCTTTAGCTCAAAATGTCAACCCAGGACAGCGTTCAACCTAAAAATAAAGGACTCCTCACTATAATAGACTATTCTACATTAAACAGGAAACAAAATGTGTTACAAGGTTTGTACAGATTGCTTAAAAACAAGCATACAACACACACACAAACTCAGAAGCAAATGCATACATAGGTACACATATTATGTAATATTATGTGCATGAATGATACATGTTAATATAAATTGATATGTGTTTTCTACCACAGTGTTAACTCCCCCCTGCCGAAAAAAACCACCCTTATTATGATACTTATATGTTGGCAGGTATGCTCTGTACAAACATAGCAATAGATGTAGCAGAGCATCAATGAACCAACCTCTTAACAAAATATCAATTGCTGAGATTAAATAAATTAGACAAATGTTATGCCAGTACTGCTAAAGGTCATCTTGAAAGGATCTTTTTATTTATGATTATGCTACTTCAACCACAAGTGTGATGCTGCCAGTCTGAATCAAGATTCAATGGAAGGCTGACGTTAGGGCGTATTTTGATTAAGAGGCCATGTGAACCATATGCAATGCAAGGCATATTTCAATATTTCTATAGATCTCTTA
The DNA here is from genome assembly GCF_010015445.1 of Perca fluviatilis. NCBI lineage: Eukaryota > Metazoa > Chordata > Actinopteri > Perciformes > Percidae > Perca > Perca fluviatilis. The sequence continues at coordinate 24,525,321 of NC_053122.1, read as the reverse complement.
ATGGAATTCTTGCCTGTATATGATAGTGTGACAGCATAGAGATCAATAGGAATTAGAAGAATACTTTCTGAACTCCCCACCGTTACTGTATAGTATTTAGATATACATTTTAAAAACTGTGCACAAATGAATCAATGTTTGACAGTTGTTAGAATAACTGGACACGGTTTGTTTTTTTTAGCAAATGTTGCTCAAAACAGAGTTTTTTATTTGATGTGGACTATTTAACACATTTGCAGATTTAATACACATGTGGTGCACTAGTGGGTTCTTACAGCAGCCTGGTGGTGTAAGTGGAATTTGACTCAAAATAAACTACAGTGCCCATATAGTAGTAATGAAGGAATAAGTCATCCAGTGCAGTGTTCTGGCTCATTAAGGTGCTAATAGTATTTGGACAACAATGCAGGTCTATGACACATTGGAATGGGCTATTTTAGGCTTTGGCTACACAGGTAATATTTGTCAGTAGAATAAATAGATTTTTAGGTTTTGGTCTTTTCATATGATTTGTTGATGATGAGAAATTGCCAGACTTATCCTTTATTGTGGGAAACCAATGACATGCCAGGTAATTGTCCTCAATAAAGGATGACAGCTGGAAACCAAACATATAGATTAGTGCCATCAAATAAAAAAGTAAGATTTCTCATTCTAAATATTACAACTGGAAGTTATCTTATCATCTGTACTTTCTAAGCAATTAAAAGAAAAGATAGGAAGAAAAAAAACAGCAGTAGATCAGAACAGAATGACAATAGGACCTTCTTGCACATGTACTGTAAATGTATTCCATGAGGTGGGTAAAATCTCCACACCAGTAATCCTAAATCCCCACAGGAGTGAGTGAGAGGAGCAGTGGGACACTTTTCCATGTTTAGTCACAGTGTATCACAGCCCCAAAAGCATTTAAGCCCTTAATCAGCAAGCCCATCCAAGTTTTACTGTACATTACATCACACCATCCAAGTTTATTTTTGGTTCCTGCACAGCTTTAAACAAGGTGTGATTATAGTGTATTGATACCTTAACCACATCACAAGGAGACTCACCTACATTTCCCCACCTTACATCACCCTTTTTGAGTCAATATGTGATCTTCCGATATGGTAGCAGAAGCACTGACATGCTGTAACCTCATTTTAGTGCATGATAGAAAATAGATGACCTTCTATTCGGAAAATCCGTTTCCTGGAGTTACATCATGACTCTGGGGCACATCGTCAGCCAGTCACCAAACAGTGCTCTGAGTAGGGGAGTCAGGGACTCTGAAACAAGTGCTGCACTTTGTGTGCTGTGCAATTCAACATCAACGCTGTGAATATGAGATAAAGATATCAACTGAAAGGCCGTGTCTTTCTGTGATTCCCTCTGTTTGACTTTTCTCACCTTTTTTTTTCTTTCCTCTGTAGTGAAACTAACATGGGCTGAACTTTCAACTCCTCCTGATGACTTCTCATCAACTTTTAGTTAAACATCTAACCCTCAATTGAACCCAGTCCTCACACAACTCTGAACACACAAAGAACATCCACACACACACACACACACACACACACACACACACACACACACACACACACACACACACACACACACACACACACACACACACACACACACACACACACACACACACACACACACACACTCTCTCTCTCTCTTCTTGTTTAAATCCTTGTCTGTGTGCACATATGGAAAGATCAATGACAGCTCCGTAATTAACAGTGTGTACCTGCCTTGATAACCTCTGAAAAGAAGCGGGGTGCCTTCTCTTGGAGACAGTGATAGACAGATCCATGTTGTGTGACAGGGGGATGTAGAGAGGGGGACAGAGAGGGATGGGGGAGGCAAAACGAGGGAACAAAGAGTTTTTAAGAGCGAGAGGTTGAGTAGTGTGCTTTGACATGATCACAGCAAATTGCAGATTTGTCCTTAAGTCTACAGTGACGTGCCAATCCCCTCCTCTCCTGCACTTTTACGTCTTTATTGACCTTGTCTGCATCTCATTGCTGCTTTTCCTCCTCTTTTGTCAGTTTCTTCCTATTCCCACATCAATCTGGGGGTCTTCTCCTTCACACTCCTCCTTATCTCCAATTGTGCTTGTGTTTCTCTCTCTCTGCTCCTCTTGGCCTCCCATCCTTTGTCCACCTCCTTCTTTCCTGCTTATCTAACAGGCTGTCATTCTAACTCAATGTGCCAGAGAGTGAACGCAGTTTATCTTTCTGTTCTTGTCCTCCCCTCTACTTGATCATCCCTGTTGCTTCATTATGTGCGTGTGGGGGAAAGATGAGAAGTGGAAGAGGCGGGAGGAATGTTTCATAGAAATGGACGGCCTGCAACCACCCTTATTCTGCCTGTCTTTATTCTGTTTTGGACGTCATTCATCTGTCTCCTTGTCCTGTTCTCTCAAGCTCTCCCTCCAATTAAATCTTTGCATGGAGTGTGCCCAAGCAGGTGAGCTGGGGTGTCGTCTGAGTTCCTTGCAGCTCTGAAGCTCCATCTTCAGACGCGGAGGTTTGAACAATGGGATTGAGATGAATAGGTTTGGCTTCATCTAATGTCTCATTAACACGCAGTGTAAACAATACAAAAGGAGAAAAAAAAAACACACACACACACACACAAACACACACACACACACACACACACACACACACACACACACACATAGCAGCAGATGGGAAGGGCAGCGTGGGCAGCAGTAATTTGTAGGAAGACAAGAGAGAGGAAGTTATTATTTTTGGAGTGTATATCACATCTCTATGCTGATTTGCAAGTGAATGATTATGCCTGAATGATGTATAGGTAACTCCTTTGAATATATGAAGTCTACTGAATTAAACCAACTGCTGCTTGGATGAATCTCACAGATGGTATTATGATGTCACACCATGTTATTATATTTAAGAATATTTAATTAGCATCATGGACAACATCAAAGAGCCAAAAGGAGCCAGACAAACCACCATGCATTTCCCCAACAGGCCTGCAGTGTCTACGTATCATACTATATACTGCACGCCTTTCAATTGTGCATGTTTGGCTGGATGTACATCCACCTACGTTTTTAATGTGGTATGATAAATCGATTCTTCCTTACGTAGGTTTCTTCAACGTATTGTAAGGGACCTTAGATGTGTTTGTAACAAAGTGGGTTAGTACATATGTTATTTGTGAGTGGCCAGTTATAACCTGTATTGAAGTAGATTGAGCTTAATTTTCTCCCTAAGCTTTTTCTATTGCTGCAAATTTCTCACCCGTGTGTTTTGCCTCTTGTGTTTGTTCTGCAAATATGTGTTTGACAGCAGTATAAGGAATTCATTTTTTATTTGACCATATTTGACTGATATGTTTTGTTGCGTTTTATTTTTTCAAAATTAAAAAAATAAGTGAAAAAAAATACTGAATATATTTAATAAAGTAGCACTATTTCAAAGATTATTTCCATAAATTACCGGTAATTACACAACTAAGTACATTAAACTGTCAAAAATGCCTCAATGCCTAAAGAATCAAGATTATGCTTCTGTAATAGCAGCACTCTCAGTACTTTGTAAACAACTATCGGCCAGAGCTCAGTGAAGCTGCCCGCAGCAAGGATCTATGCTGCTTCAAAAACTTGCCAAGCACTTCTCAGCAAGTGAGCTCAGATACAACTGAGGGGAAAAAAGTCCCGGTGCTGCAGCCTTCAGGCTTATTGAGACACCCGTAGCAAAATCCCTTATTTTCCAGCCCTATAGCTTAAATATCAGTCGCTGGGAAGCCAAGCTGTTTTACTCTGTGTTGAACTCTTGAGGCATGGAGGCCAGACAACATAACAACTATCAGCTGTGGTTAAGAGGCTTGGGAATCAACAAAGAAACCACCCTAAAAAAAATAAAAAAAAACTACAAAAAAGGGAGTTTTTGCCACATTTTTACTTTAGCCAGTCGCATTGCTTTTTCTTCTCTCTTTGTGGTGTGTGGAGAGACCATCCTGACAACAAGAACCTTCACTGACCCGTCATCTCTTGTACATCACACCTTTGAATTTGCTGCTATGCACCAGATGGACCAGGAATAATTGCACTCGCAATTAACAACTCAGTTTCAATTGTCAAAAACAGATACAGATAGAAATAGAAATACAGAGACATGATAAAACTGTACACAAACATATTGAGACCATTTCCAATACATAGTGTAAAGAAGGACTTGCTATTTATGTTGATGGTAACGGGGTTCAGCCAATCAGAGCCTTTGTTTTGGGGTCACAGAGATGACACCTGTTTGCGCTGGCTGATAAGTTTCGTTTTTAAGTTAGTAGTGAGAGTGGCTGGGAGAAGCACATCGTAGGTATATCTGAAGTGTATAGTTGTCGTCTGTGTCGCCATCTGTGCATGTGTGCGTTCAGAGACATGTGAGTATACTGGTGTAAATGTTTACATATGTGTATTCTCGGTGCCTTAGGTTATATGAATGTTATCTGTTCTGGGATACTCAGTTGAAACGCAGTATGTTAATGCCTAGTATTATTAGAGTTACATTACTATTGTGCTTATGTGTGTACTCACATGACACTGCATGATTATTATCAGAGTGTTTACAATGGTTTTGTAGTAGAGAACTATGTTTGGGTTGCTGTTACTGAGACCCAGCAGTAAAAAGGCTGTTTGTTTAATTTAAAGGTCCCATGGCATGAAAATTTCACTTTATGAGGTTTTTTAACATTAATCCCTGGCTATAAATGGCGATAAGTGTAAACTGAGCCCTGGGTATCCTGCTCTGCCTTTGAGAAAACAAAATTCAGATGGGCCGATCTGTTTATATTTATGAGCTCATAAGGAGCAAGGTTACCTCCCCTTTCTCTGCTTTGCCCGCCCAGAGAATCTGGCCCACCCATTAGAAAGAGACATCATGGCTTTCAAACGAGCAAAGTGGCAGTGGCCACCCTCCACCTTGCCCCACATATTTCCTTTTTTATTGTTTATTGTAGAACCACACATACACTCACGAAGACACAGACAATCATCTGCTGGCTGCCAATAAATCTATTGAAGAGCATCAGAGCATTTGACTGCATTCTTACCAATGCACCACAGTGGTCACCTATTCCCAACTAGCTACAGTTACAGTCCTAGTTATCAAGACTCCATTACACATAGTATTCTGCTCACAGGAATACTTTTGTCTTTTAACAAAATATTTCTACCTCACCATTAGTCTCAACAACACCGGACTACTGGGAGAGCTGAAAAGCTTGTCTTCAAATCCCCCTCCCCAATTCAGATATATGTATATATATATAGATATTCGATGAGCAAACCACAGAAAATGTATGATCATTTTAAACGACCATGTATATTCCACTATAAGACAAACCTTTGCACTACTTTAAAACCGCATGTTAAGGTGTGTCTTTTTACAACTGTGTTTGAGTCCCCTTAATTATCAATACGACAATTTGATGGCTGCAATTATTATTTAATTTCTCTGCTGTATAAATAAATAGACTTGTCTTAACTATCAGTCAGGATGAATACACACACTGTTCACTGGTTGCTCTATTTGCCTTCTTAAGGCTGAATGCCATTAATTGTTAACCAGGCACGGCGTTATGGGTGGGCCTGACGGGCCTAGGCCCACCCACTTTTCAACAGGCCCACCCAAAAAACATTAATTAATTATTATAATTTGGTGAATAATTATTAAAAATCTGCACATAATCTCATAATTTGTGCAAACATTTTCTAAATGTTTAGTTTTCAAAAACAATTTAAAAAAGCTGGTCATGTCTATTTTTATGTTTCTGCGCAAGTTCAGCAGACAGTGAGGTTCGGGATGGATGTAGCTTGTCGGTATGCTAGGCTAGCTCCAAGTGATCTGAAAGTGTGAAAATCATTTCCAGTAAAGGACAATGTTGCAACAGTCGTTGTTTATGTACCTTAAAGGGGTGATAGAATGATTATATAGGGTATTTCACACTGTTCCTTATGGTCTCCTAATGGGGTATGTAACATTGGTTGGGCTGAAAATGGCCTGGTTGATATTTTACTGGCCCTTATGCATCCCTGTGTTTTGGCCCTATTTGTAACAAGAGCTTTTCTTCCAAATATGGTATGGTCATGAATATTTAGATGAACTGCGCGCTGATTGGTTGAGCGACTTGCAATGCAACATTAGAGCGTTGGGCTCATTGGTCGAATCCCCCAATACACATACATAGAAAGGGGGGGAGAAAATTTTTTATAAAAAAAAAAAAATTTTTTTTTTTTTCCCCAGCGACCAACACGGATAAGCGGACGAAGATGGATGGATGGATGGATGGATGGATGCAATGTTTCATTACCAAATTCACTTCTGAGACTTTTTTAAGCGAGAAATCAACTATATAAAGCTGAAATATGGGCCGTTTTACAAAAATTGATGGCTAATTGCAAATTTGGTAAGACGTGTCGGACTTTAGGAGCTCCACACAGTCTGACGAGAAAGCGGCAGCCTGCTGGGCTCCATACCCAGCGCAAAGTCACCCTTTGTGGATACTGCACTACGGGGCTCCGCGGCCAGCTGCCGGCATAACTCTAATATATTTACGGTTTGAATTTCGTCACGCCACTTATATAACATCATTCCCCAATGTCTTATAAAGCTAACCGTAGTCCGGACGTGATTTTAAGGCATTTTTACGGACGCGAGGCGTCTTTGTAGGACAAGCAGCTGCTTGCTATATGTCCCATTCATTACAATGGGGAAATACCGCAGCTAGCTAGCTACACAGTCGCCATAACTAAATTATATTTACAGTTTGAATTTCGTCACGCCACTTATATAACATCATTGCCCAATGTCTTATAAAGCTAACCGTTGTGTCCGATTTGATTTTAAGGCATTTTTATGAACGTGAGGCGTCTTTGTAGGACGAGCAGCTGCTTGCTATATGTCCCATTCATTACAATGGGGAAATACCGCAGCTAGCTAGCTACACTTTTGCCATAACTAAATTATATTTACAGTTTGAATTTCGTCACGCCACTTATACAACACCATTCCCCAATGTCTTATAAAGCTAACCGTTGTGTCCGATTTGATTTTAAGGCATTTTTATGAACGCAAGGCATCTTTGTAGGACGAGCAGCTGCTATATGTCCCATTCATTACAATGGGGAAATATCGCAGCTTGCTCACTTTCGCATAACTAAAGTATATTTACGGTTTGAATTTCATCACGGCATGAATATTACAGGTTCCTCAAGGTCTTACAAAGCTTAGCTAACACTTGTCCGATTTCGGATTTCAATTGAATGTATTTTTGTGAATGTCAGAGTTAGGAGGAGGCTAGCTAGCTCTCATTGATGGACTCCATCTCACCGCGGCTCTATCAATGAGACTCGCGGACAAGAGGCGTTTATTTCCCCGATTGTTTGTTTAAATAACTCAACACACATACCCATTATAAGATTAACTGGAACCTGTGGGCTGCGGTAAAAGATTGCGGGCGTAACAAGCACTCTGACACTGCGGTCAGGGCGGCGATGTAGCAACCCAGGCAGCACCAACACCGGCACTAAACTCCGACACACAGTCGGAGAAAATTTGCAATTAGCCATCCATTTTCGTAAAAGCGGCCCATATTTGAGCTTTATATGGTTGATTTCTCGCATAAAAAAGTTTCAGAAGTGAATTTTGTAATGGAATAGCAGAGATCTGCGTGACCTAGCTAGATTCAGAAAACTACCTGATCTCAGGTCAGTTGTGTAGCCTATGTAAATGTTGGGGCGTGACCGTTCTCTTAATACACCCATGGGCTGACAAAGGTTCCAGTTTTTGGGAGGTTCGCCCGTTTTCAGCGGCAGTTTCAAAATATGAGATTTTCATAGTAAAGGGGTGTCAATGGGATTTTGAGCTTCTATGTATGTCCTATTTACCCACCGAACTGTCCTCATTCAACTATGACAGAGTAAAATCGGTTTTGCATTCTATCACCCCTTTAAACGTGTACGAGCGGTCTCAGAGTCATCGCTGCAACCAGGAGATGAAGGAGAGCTGAGATCCACAACACCTAGCACATCTTTGTCTTGGCCACCCCAGGATGTTAGCGCGGTTAGCGCGACCAGCGCCGGTGCTAGTGCCTCTGTCTCTGACTCGCGAGTGGATGATATAGCCCTGTGGATCTGTCTTCCGTGGATGAGCCCGCAACTCAACCAGTGCTAAAGTATCCGGTCACTTCTTCTGCTTTAGGGAGTTTAATTGTGTAGGACTGCCAGAGGATAACAGTAAGGTATGTGAAGGCTACTCTGCCTGTATTGTATTATGTCGTTATATGAGATATATGGATTAAAATAATCGACTCATAACTCGCTACAGAGCTGCAGGCGCAATTCTATTTATATAACAGCTTGTTACTGTTGTCAAGTTGTTTTTCCCTCATGGTTTTCTCTTGTTATGGCCAATGATGCTTTAGGGCTTGTTAGTGTGATTTACTTATTTTTGTTAAACATGTTTATAACATGAATCATCACACTAAAGTAAGGAAATAACTTGAGTCTTGTTTTACATGACAGATGACGTTGTCAATGAACAAGTTCTGTGGCCGAGTATTGATTGAAACTGTCGGGCAGTGTTGTTGATTTGTATTGTTGAAAACTTAAAACAATTGAACAGAATTGTGAAATAGTCGGCCTCATGTTATACGACCAGAACTAAACTATGTTTTGGGGAAATATTAGATTCCCGACCACTTTTACAGTCTATAGACCTTAGGTTAGGAGAGATGCGCTATTGCACAGCCAGGTATGGTGCGTAATGGAGATTCCAAAGCGCTCTTCTTTTGGTCAGAACCAAGGCGAGCGATCGCGGATAGGTCCGTCCTTTGCACCGAAACTTTTTACAATGCAACAACATATTTAAATAACATCAAGCTATTACAATCTTTATTATGTAAGCACATATACTATATATAACAGCATATTAGTCAGTCATTTGTATTAGGTTAAACAGTGATTTGGTAACGTTTTTAATTTAAGGCCCACCCACAATTGGTCTGGCCCATCCAAAACTGGAATCCTGGTGCCGTGCCTGTTGTTAACTATGTGGCTCAGTAGATCCAAAGAGTGACAGGCGGATGTAAACAGACGGAAACAGAGAGACGATGACAGAGCCATAGCTGGTCAAACCAATCAACGGTCTCATTTTCTCTCACGAGCCCGTTCACATTGTGACATTTTCCACTGGAGTGGAACAGCCTGAGAAAAAAACAAGCTGTGTACAGGCTTTAAGATTTCAATTAGGAAGTATAATTACCAACACTAGAAGTTCCCTGTGAAGTTGGAGTTGACTAAGGCGCCCCCTGGTGAGACTTGTCAACATCATTCCTGCGAGGGTGAAGACTCTATTGGGGTGTGTGTCCTCATAAAGTAGCACACAGATGTCTATACACTGTAGCTTTACAGCATGAATGGGAACTACAAAGGCTGACATTTTTAATACAAACACTGTTAACACATTTACCCAAGAGGAGCATTTGATTAAGATTAAGGATTATCCTGCACTGTTCCTTTATTGAATTTTAGTTGCTTAGTGAAATGAGGTGAAAGAGATTGAATTATATTAAATATGAATGTTATCCTTCTTGAAGGCCCTATCCGAGGACAACATAGAAATATATAGCAGAAAATAGAAACACTGTAAATACCAAATGAAAAACGCATTACATGTTCAGCTACGTCAGTATGTATAAAACACTACACGTCCGTTGTGTAATTGCTGTATATATTTTAATAATATTAGTAGAATTCTGAATACAACAAATGTCGAGCTCCTGCAGATGTCCCTCCTCTTGTATTAAAGAATTTGATCAACTTGTGTCATATATACTCCAAAATGGAGTGGCAAGAATACATTTACGGTAGTCCATTTCACTCAGAGGAGGACTGCAACAATGTCAAGCACCTAACCATTCAATAACTTTGCTCACTCAATGGTGCTTCCTACATCACAGCAATTCTTTATTTAATATGAGAGAGTCTAACTGGGGTAGAAATGTGCGTTGTTTTTGTTCTCTGGAGAAGCTGAGGTACATGACGTACTAGACAGAGCACATGTTTCCAAATTAGAATCACCTTAAACTGTCAAAAACATCTGTTTATGTATGAGTTACTATATGCATGCACAGCATTGACATGGTTTTACTGTAGGTACACCTAATTTTCCTAAGCCCCATTTAAGTTCGGAAGTCTCTGCAGCCCTGCTCTCACATGTTGTCAGAGTTTGTTTCTGTTTCAAGCAGTTCGTCTCTGCTGCAGTGCAGGACAGGTAGCTCTGGTACTCCTTGGGGGATATGAACTCCTCTGCTGACTGAAAAGTTTTTTGTTTTTTTTTCTGCAAGGACTCTATAAAAAAACCAAAGTTTACAGAGCTGCAACTCAGCTAAACTGGAACAATTCCTTCACCCCTAACTTTGCTCTAGAAGGAGTAGCGGATAAAGGTGAATATAATTGGAGAGATGGGTCACCTGGAGGTAAAGCAGGCAAAAGTTGAACAGGGAGTTCACATCCTCATGACAGCTTGCAGTGCGTTTACATGCACATTACTTTACATTCTTGAGTGTTTCACCATGTCAAAGTCTCTACTGACCCCTGTGACGCAACGAGTGTTACACAGAGATAAAGGATCATAGACTTCTAATTGCAAACTCTAAGCTAAAATTCAGTTGTACTGCAAAACGACCCACAATAATAATAACAATAATACAATCTATCCTATATGCCTATGTGATGCAAACATGCATCCATCTAGGGCTGGGCAATATAAATGTTATAAACACTGTTGACGATAGACAATTTCCTAGATAAGAACATTAGAAACTTCAATAAACTGTTGATGAATTACATTGCTTAACAACCAGTTACACCACAGATATAAAGCTATTTTCGAAACAATTATACAGTATGTCAGTCTTTTATGAACCGACAGCCTTCAGAATACACCTCAAGTTGGATAATTAGATGGAAGAAACAAGGGCTCCTTTATCCAGACTTTACTGTGTCGGCACAAAGAGTGACAGCCCAACAGTCACAATGACCTTAAATATAAAAACTCAGATAACAAGATGTGGGTAGTGTGGTAGTACTTTGAATACTTGAAGCCTTGTTTGGCCATGAAGTGGATGAAACATTCCCAAACTACTTACTGTGAAGTTGGAGAAAAAAACAAATGGTCAGTATACTGTCGAATATGTCGCAAACCTGTGCCATCAAATGACGGGAAATAGCACAAACCTGAAATATGACCATCCAATAAAGCATGCAGACTGCGAGTGCATAGAATCGATTAGAAGCATAAAAGCAATTAGACCAATCATCGGGAACAGTGTTGCCACAGTTACTTTGAAAAAGTAACTTAGTTACTTTACAGATTACTTGATTTTAAAAGTAACGAAGTTAGATTACAAGTTACTTTATTAGTTACATTCAGCAACTGCCGACAACACCCCCACAGCCTCAACATAAAAATGACAACCGGTTTACTGTGAGGCAGCTCGGTGTTGCCAGTAGTAGGGATCTGGTTTATTATGGCACGAAAGAGAGTGAGTCAACAGTGTTTAAGGGCAGCATTTCCGCTACAATTTATAATAATAGGCCTACTGCCCGACCAACTTCTTCAACTCTACCCCACTTACTGGTTTTGCACCGAAGTCCAGCTTTTGTTGTTTGGGTGGTCGGGGACCTCCTTCTCTTTGCTTCGCACCACCTGCTGGGACTTGCTCTTTAAGTTTGGCTGCAGTGCTGCGACTCCAAATTTTTCTTCAAATTTGACGTAGTGTTTTTGTAGCTAGATAGCACTTTGTCGCTACCAGCACAAAGTGTACAACGAACCTTAATATTGCCGTCTTTAGTTGACAAAAACTCAAAATAGTGACTGTATTTCCAGCTAGAAAGCGCGCATCTCTCTCCTCCCTCCATTGTTGTTTACGTTTGTGTCGCTGCGTGGTACACGTGAACTGTCCACATGCTGAAAACCATATACTGTCTATGCTGAAAACGTGACCTGTCCTCATGCTGAAAACGTGACTTGTCGCATACGTGGCTTCACTCCCCGAGACGCAAGAAGAAAGGAAAAATATATATTTTTACTAAGGAAAATGACAAAAATAATAACACACAGTGACTTGGATGAGTAACTTTAATCTGATTACTGGTTTGGAAATAGTAACGCGTTAGATTACTCGTTACTGAAAAAAGTGGACAGATTAGAGTAACGCGTTATTAAGTGTCACTGGTCGGGAATGGGCAGCCCGCTACTGCTAGTGAATTTAAAGCTTAATGTTATCTAATCAACAGAAATAGTAACTTAATTTCTACTTTTTAATTCTATTTTCACTTCACAGGTAGTACTGGAGAAATTATTTGTTGTTATGTCAAGGGAATTAATTAAGACTTAGACATCCTCTGGTGCATCACCAACCAGCACTGACTCAGTTCATTTAGGTTAAAATATAACATATAGACAGAAACTAAACCAAATCACTTCAGGGATGGGGGTTATTATTAATTGTTATTTTGCAACACGTCAGTTTTAATTGCCACTTTTCTGGCGTAGTTTTGGTGGTGGTGATATCTGGCGTAGTTTTGGTGGTGGTGATATAAGCTGCCGGAGGCCGAATGCAAAAAAAAACTGCCAGAGCAGAAAGCTAAACTATTGACAGCAAATGTTTATGCTAGGCTAACGGCTAACCCCAGCATATCAGCTCTCCCGACTGCTATCACAGCAAATGTCTGCTCCCTGGACAATAAACTTGACTACATTTTTACACAATTTCGTTCCTCTATGTACTGTATAAAGTTGGATGACAATTAAGTCTCTCATCTAATACTTTAGCCTCAGTGGAGGAAGGTCTGCCAAAGCGAGACTAGCCTTGAATTAGCTGCAGCCCTGACCCTTTGGCTACGGTTAGCAGAAGTTTCACAAAAGGGACGTGCATCGGTAAAACAGCCAATAGGAACACTCTCTCTGAAATGACCTGTGATTGGCCAAATTCTCCTGTCACAGGCTTAATTTTCTAAGGAGGAGTTGCAGAAGTCTAGCTTTCTCTCAGAACAATTGAATTACAATGTGCTGAATGATTATTGTGGAACCTTTGCACATCGACGACAAAAATAAACTGCTTACCCCAGCTTTAACTGGTATATATTACATAAACGCTCGGTAGGTTTTCTCTTTGTATGACATATTTCTGTTGTTTGTGTTACACTTTATTAATCCCCTGAGAGAAATGCATCCGCTGAATTTGACTCATCCTAACTACTTCAGAAACAGTGTGTAGGAGAATTCCTATTTTTTTGGCGTGAATGAAACCAAGCACCCGGAAGAAAACCCACGCAAACACAGTGAGAACATTTACATTCCACAGAGAAAGGCTCCAGTGGGGAATCACACGTCGCCCACTGTACAGAGACAAGCTGAATAAAATGAGCACATACGTGTTTGGAGGTTGGTGATGACAGTGCCGCTGGTGAGGGGTCCTTTGGTGGCGTAGAGGGCTACAGAGTAGGTGGTGCTTGGCTTAAGGTTGGACAGCTGGTGCTCCTGTTTGTTGCCTTCCACAAGGAAAGTGTCAGCTGTCACTGGAAAACACACAAGGTGTATATGTTTACCATACATCTTCTGTCTTTAGTTCTGTCTAAATAGACTACATTAAATTGTAACTCTTTGAAAGAAGCTCCTATGCATGGGAGAAATCGGAACCGAATCTCAAAGCCTGCACTGTTTGGCCACCTTTGGGTTCTTCTTTCAAGTCAAAGGATTTCTACACTAATTCAATTTTTGGTGAAATATGCTTTTGGGAACAACTTTGCAAAAATGAGGCAAACTGTATGCGACATGTGTAAACGTCACAGTGACAGTGATGCTGGTGAGGATATAAACAAACCATTATTTTATTGATGGTACGCTTTCTATTTTATATGAAGTTTGACTGATGGATACCATGATGGTTTGGATTTTATGTGGCTGTTCCCAGTTGCCAAAACGAATCTATTTTGTAATGCAGGACAATACTGCATGAAATACGAGATTTATTGACCTTGAGCTAATACACTGACACTCAAGGGAATTTGTCCACATTTTTACATTGCGTTTCTCTAAACCCTGGCTTGGGCTGCTTTCCAAATATGTGTTCAGCATATAGATACTGTCTCTGTATCTGAGATGATCTGGCTGCAGTCCAGTAAGTCAGAGTGTAACACGCATTGACTCCGAGAGCTGAGTGATACAGATTCCCCTGGATAACTCCAGACATGGCCTAGTCAGTGGGGTCATGTGCAAATGAGAAATATGCCCATAATATTTTCTCCAGCCGGTTTGTAAACGTCAAGGGAGAATAGAACAACAGTTCAGTTGAAGTGTCATTAAACATTTGACTGGTGAGTTTGAAAAACCTTTGCAAAGGCTAATGACTGACAACACTAGGTGATGTTTGTTTAAAAAATACCCTTCCTTTGAAACTTTTTATACTTTCATAATTCAGCACTCTCGCTGAGTATGCAAAGTAGCTTCATCTGGGGCTGGCCTACCGACTGTAACGTGACAGTCATCCACATGGTTCAGGGAGCAAATTATAAAGTGACTCTGAGGGGCCAAGCAATATGGCTATCTATGGCTGTCAGACAATGGGCTAGATCCGAAACTGAGCATAATGAACTGTTCTGAAAGCAAGATAAATGGATCCATACTGCCTCAAAGGATCACACTGATCTCACATCTTATTGGGAAAACCTTGATGGTACCCAGATCAACACACACTGCAGCTAAATGACCTAAAACAAATCTACTCCTTAAGCTCTGACTCTGCAGTCTGATCTTAGCAGTCAGTGCTACGACTCAATGCAATTTCAATAATTGCATTGTGCAGATATCTGATCTCAATAACAATTTGGATAGTAATTATTTACCCAACAGTGCCTTTCATAACACCAAGGTTTCAAAGTGCTTTATGAAACAAACATGACGTGACATACAGACGGTAGTATCCATAAAAAAGTGTAAAAATGTGATTCACGGTCATGTACAATAAACTGGTAGCCAATGTAAGCAGCACCGCTATAGTGGTGATATGAGACGGACAGATTATCAGATGGCTTTTTCATTATTTCTGAAAGGGAGGCATCAAAGAGAAAGGGGAGTTGATGATGGTGATGATGATTGAAAGCCTCTAAATGACAGTTCGGATAACTCACCCTGGTTGTGTGTGAGGGTCAGAACGTAGTTGTCGACACTGGAAACAGGTGGATTCCATCTCAGCAGGGCTCCTTGTGGAGTGATGTTGAGAGCTGTCAACTCAGCTGGCATGTCCATCGCTAGGATTACAATACAACAAAAATGTAATCCCAATGTTCCAAAAAACAAGAATTACTTCTTTTTAAGAGATCAATCAGTCTGGATAATATGACAGCTATTAATCACACACAAAGGTCTACTCCCTGCAGGACATACCAAGTCAACACGTTGGCTATCAGTGTTGGGTGTAACGCGGGTAAAAAGTTGTGTAACACGTTACAACTGAAAATTTGGTAACGAAACGTAGTTCCTTTTTCAATTCGGCTCAACGTTACTTTTCACAGGGACAGATTTGACAGCTGCGCGCTCACAAGCTCCACACGGGATGTGACAGAGGCTGGTAGCACAGCCAAAGCTAACTTTTGAGAGCATTTTAAGCTGACAACCTCACAGATAGATGCGGTGGAGATGGCCTTATACATACACGCAGCGGACCGCTGTGGACTTGTGTCGGTTGCAAGGACACGCAAGGATTTCCAGAAAAGAGGCTGCATGTGTCTACGACAATGCACAGACCATCGTGGCTGCACGACCGGTACAGACATCGATACAGACATTACATACACCAATACCATTTAACGCTGATGACCTGCTGATGTGCCTTCAACCCGCGCTGGACTCGTTCATAATGAATCAGCCGTCACTCTGTGAGTAGAGAATCCAGTCTGCAGTGTATTTCAAACGTTTCACTGATAAACCATAGATTGGCTTTATGGTCAAAGATAGTTTTTGTATAATTAACTTATAATTAATAAGTTACTTTCCATAGGGGGTAACTAAGTAATGTAACGGATTACTTTTTTAAGAAGTAACGAGCAAACACTACTTTTTTAAAAGTAACTTCCCCAACACTGTTGGCTATACATTAACAAAAAATATCAGTTTTGTTCAATAGTTTGCTTTTACAGAAGAGACAGAAAAGAAGCTGTAACCAGAGGATGTGTAGCATTTTTGCTTGAAGAGATGTTTGCAACGATTTATCACTCAGAATAGTTAATTCATTTTATGTTGATGGACTTATTGATTGATCAACTAATTGCTTCAGGTCTACTACTAACAATAAAAGTGGGTAAAGTTCCCCATATTACAAATCTCTTAACTTGCCCTTTGTGGCTGCGTGCTGCAGGATTTGTCATTCAATTAGTTCCCGCAAAAGGAAAATACAAATGAAATTTAAAACAAGTTTCAAGAAAACACAATTTGTCCGGACAGCATATTTTCCCATGCACTTTGGAAAACTTCTCTATCAATAACTTGTACACAAACTATGGAACTGTGTCATAGTTTATTTCATATGCAAATAGGTTGAGACAGAAAATATAAATTACACCTAAACAATTTTGAATTGAGTACAATTCAAAATGGAAAACCATTATTCAATACACATCTAAGTTCTAATTATAGGAACCCACACACACTGACACAGAAGAGCTTTGCATTAATAGTGATTAATAATGACTCTCTTTGACATTTTGATCGCTGTTTTCTCAATTCAAACACACATCAAAGAGAAATGATGCAGTCAAAAAGGCTGTAGAAAGTCTCAGATATTCTCCCGAGCCTCCTGTTTCTCCACCCTCCTCCTAATTTCATTCTCATACTGCTGGACATGCCAAAATTGAGTTTGAATTTAATTATACCTTTAACCTCAGTGTTTCAACCCCAATTTCTATTTAGGCGTGTTATTTCAGCACGTTAGAGAGCGTGGCAGGAGAACACAGAATTCTGCATGTGCTCCAAATCTCTGCCCAGATGAAGTAATTAATATTGCCCTGCCCTCATCAGAATAAAATAAAGAATTGAGCTCATTAGCACAACAAAGTGAGTTTAAGTCTTTCTTATCGCTACGATAGATGAACAAACCTGATTAAAATCATTACTTTAATTGCAAAAAGGTTTAAGTGAATTTAATGGAGGCTTGCCAAGTCAATTAGATTGGCAATGGAGATGGAATAGAGATGGCCAATAAAGAAAAAAATAAACAGGTCATCCAACTTCATCAGTCCCAGTGATAATCCAATCATCACTCTCCATCTTGTGATTGCACCGGTGAATCGCAGATTACGCCAACTACATCACGCTCGCACTCGGATCTCTATCTGAAAGTCAAGCCCCAGTGCTTAAAATTCAGGACAAGAGAAAAGGTTCGGAAAAAAGAAACAAAAGGCTGCTCTGGGGCTTCAGTATGAGGCTGCGGTGCACTCACATGCTGGTGGAGAGCTCCCTGCAATTAAACCTTGAGTTTCAGCAGCCATTTACATGCTATAATACCAAAATCTATCCAGTAATACAAGAAACCTGGGCATTGAGATAATGATCATGGGAACCGGCTGTTTCCAGTAACAAACTACAGCACTGACTACAGAATGTACAAACAGTGCTATGATCCTTCCAGTTATACATTAAAAGCTTGAACAGTCAAAACGAGAAAACAATGAATTAATTGTTCTATTGTGCTTCTACAGCTACAGTAATTGCAGTGCAAGTACAGTAGTACTCTCCCATGGGAAAAACTGTACACCTGGTGAATACTACAAATATGTGAGATAGTATGAGATGAGATTACAATTACTAGTCTTTAAAATTACTACATTAAAACTACTAGTCTATGTCGATGACGCTCCACTTCCAGGATTGTTCAGGTGCCACCGGAAATTCCACCGGGCGTCCCTCTGGATGTCCTTCACCTTCCACTTTCTTTGTGTTGGCATTCTAAACTCCAATTTATGAGGACTATGGTTAACTGTTGATGTCTGCAGGGTAAATCCGAACAGCTAGCTAGACTATCTGTTGAATCTGAGTTTTTCTGTTACATAACTAAAACAACTTTTGAACATACACATTCCACCAAAAAAAGTTCCTTCCCGAGGCTATTTTGCAGAGTCACCATCATTGTTTTAAAGAAATGGCAATAAATCAGAGCAGCTTTATCTCCCATCCCGGAATGCTGTGTGGACCAGCCGGACCCTCCTTCGCAGCGCTGTGGAGGAAGGTCTGGTAATGCAAGAGTAATGTTTTAATCAGTATTTTTCTTTAGCTTTATAGAACTTGATAATTCATCTGTATCTAGAAACCTGACCAATTTAGTGATGTTTATAACTGTGATGCTTAAAATGACCTTTTCCATTACATTTAAAAGTGGAATAATATTTAGTGGTGAATGTGGTTATCTAATGACAAACATCTGGTAAGTCACGCCTGCCAATTGAAGCTGAAGGTATCAGATATCATCTAACTGATCATTTTGAGAGCTCCCGGTCTCCTCTTTGGCTGCTGAGCTAGCGTTGGCTAATGCTTCACAGACTGACAGAACAACCTGCTACTCAGCTTTGAATGCGCAAAGATCCTGATAGAAGTGATTAAGATATTTAGGTGATCTTCTTTAAATTTTAACTGAGTCTTTTGTACCATGAGTCCTGCTAGCTTTAGGTATCAGTCAGTATTGCACTGCTAACTAGCTACAAAGTACTCAGCTGAAATATGACAAGCAATCAGCTAAGGCAAGATTGTTTTTCTGACTGACAAGACTCATCACTCTGATAGTATTCGTGAATACAGAAGACCATCGATTTCGAACCTTTTAGAAACGAAAAGGCACAAAGTGGTTTTCCCTCTCTAACAAACTGAGTGTGCAGACATCCGTTTGCGAAGCACATTTACTACAACATTTTGTTTTGTAATTTAGCTTACTCTAAGTTTATAACTGCTAACAGCTTTGATTCTGACCTTAATTATATGCATTAAATAGGGCACAGAAGGTTATGACGGGAGATTTTATGTTTTAAGGGGGACATTGTCACAAACACTGTTAGCGATACATACATTTCTTCAGGTAAATTTAGTTCAAGTTTGTTGGTGTGCTATTAAATGTCTTAATCAAATGTCAGAAACAATTCAGGAAAAATGTTTCAAACAGAGTAGCTGTGCTTTGCTGAATATGGTATTTTTAGGAACACCTCAGCTGTGACAGTTGGCCATGAGGTCAGTCTGCGCAGTGTGCTGTGGCCACTATGTAGACCAGACTGCAGCAGATAGTATAGTTAGTGAGACCGCTGGGCCATTTTACTCCCCAGTCCATCTCTGCATCCCCTCTCATTATTGTGGAAGCTGCCCTGCCTCACTGTACAAGAACTTATTATCAGTGTGTGAGTGTGTCCTCCAAATTTGCCCCATAGCTACACTGGATTTGTCTGTGGCACAATACTAATATTGATGTGGGGCAGCCACAGCCATGCAAACATTGCACTTGTTGCTTTTATGCTGCATGGGAGCTGTACTGAACTTTTCAATGCAGATTTTAGATATTGTAATGTAATGTATGCGTAGGTAGAAATGTTTGCTAAAATGACCTCATTACACCCAATCAGTAAGTAATAGTTATTGGTGTTGTCCCATTTACACCTGAACCTTAAAGAATCAGTAAGTAAATGGCCATTAGTAGATTCCCCTCCACGCAGATGCAAGTGGCCATAGTAGCCAAGGAGGACACGGAGGAGTAAAAAAACATGATGGACTCTTCCGAAGAGGTAATTATTTCACTTGAGTTTCTGCGCCACAATCTTCTGAACATAGCCATATTGAGAAATACAGAGAGAGTTGTGTGGAGCTGATAGTCTTAATTAGTTCTGTAGCAACTCATTTGGCAATGGCTTAAAGGGAAACTTCACCGATTAGCATTAAGCTCTGTATCAGTAGAAACCTGGTAGTATTTTTGAATGACCATGCTTCCCTCCCTCATGTCCCCCTGAGAGGGGAGATCTCTGTATTGTGGGTCTGGAAAAAAGCCTCAGATGACGCAAAATGACGATTTTTGCGTCATCTGAGTTTTTTTTGCCCAGAGGCAAAAGACTACAGCCTGTATTAGGAGCCACTTCCCCATAGCCCAAAGGGGGTTGGACTGTCGGCTTTTTCCGGAGATTGCCGAGGAAAAAACGAGTGTCAGCCATCTTGAATCCTCGCTTAGCTTCTCAGCAGGAGCAGAAACTGTTCATCCCGACGGAAATTTTAGAACAACAATTATGTGCATTCAAACTACCACACACGTGTACCACCGGGATACATTGGAACACATCGGAGAATATGCAGGACACTTTATTACAGACGCAATACTCCACACACTACGCACGCTTTGCCTGCACGGAGACCAGCGGTGGTGCTTCGATTCCTGTGGCCGGTAAAGTGACCTGATCAGCGGGAGCGTTGAACGAGTGTGCCGGTGGAAAGCTAACGCTAGCCAGCCATCTGTTCACCAATCCTGCTTGCAAGTGTCCGCTCATTAAACAAACTGGACTACATCCAACTTCAACGAAACTCCCAACGTGAGTTCAGAGACTGCTGTGCTGTGTTTTGGTTGTTGTGGAAATATTGCTGTGGACAATCCAGCCTGCTGCTCTGTCACCGGGTAAGACTACTAGTGGAGGTGGGCTGTGTTACCCCGTACTGCCTGTTGCAGAAATGGGGTGATTTGTATCCAACTAACTGCTAACTGCTGGTGGAGTTTGTGACTGTAAAATGCCGACAATTCTAGCTACATCCCACGCAAATGTACGGCTGTGTTTATACTCTATGTTATACCACAGCCCACCAAGAGCTAATGCTAGTAGCTATGTGTTAGCCTTCTTTTATTACATGGCTTGGTTGAATTCTAATGTAGAATGCGGTCTGTTATTTCTTGATAACAGACCGTTGCTAAGGATAACACACCGTTGCCATGCATAGCAGAGCGTTGCCATGGACACAGTTCTGTTCACTCTGGAGCTATCAATCAATCCGCTGAAAGAAGTCCGGATAATGTATCAGCTGTGGCCAAAAAAAAGCATGTTTTAAATGTGTAACACCACTTGAGCCACGGTGAAACGTTTTTTCGTGTATATGGTTGAAATGACAATAAAACACACTTGTTGAGTTGATCGTCTCACTGTCTGTCTGTAAAGGGTAGGCGTGGCTTGGGAGTGGCCTCATACAGCAGCAAAGCAAATGCATTCTGGGATTTGGTGTCTTTCATCCATATGATGAAAGACCATTTCATTTTCCATTTCCATTTTCTGGCTTATCTCGGCCTAGAAGGCACCAATTTAAATTTTCTTTTCACATTTCTACTACATTAGTGACCCAATTTAAAGATATATTCAGCTTTCCAGCGGTGAAATTTCCCTTTAAATGTAATGTACGTTCATTAATATCAAAAAGTTACGTACTAAGGCTTTAAATTAACGTTTCCCTGAGCATGTACTCTGGAGTTACAAGAACTTTGCATCATAATCTTATACTCAAAGTTATTCAGGAATGACTTGTTGGCTATTTAATGGCTGACAGTTCGTTGCTGATTTGCTCCTTAGTTGCTATTTTCTGTGCCTTTTTGTTGAATGTCGCTGCTAAGGAACAGACCTCCTGGCTTTTTATTGCCAGCATTGCACCTTAATTGATCATAATGGAAGTGGTCTTTAACAGCAGTTAAGTACAAATGTCACGATGTGACACGTGTAGCGTCAAAAGAGTGCAGGCGGTTAGACACAAAAGAAAAGTCCATCCGAACAAGACGTGCTGTTTAGAGACAAGAAAAATGTTTTGAACGAAGAAAAATGTTTTCAACAATAAAAACCTGTATAAACCGGTATCATAAATCATAGACTGTATATAAAACTAGGTATAAACACACACACACACACACGCACACACGCACGCACATACGCGCGCGCACACACACACACACACACACACACACACACACACACACACACACACACACACACACACACACACACACACATTGATTACTCATCTTCTGTCTTACTCTCAGTCACTAGTTTGCTAGTTCTCTTCCTTTGCCAATCCCTCTGTCAAGACGTACTTATGTTTAGCCATTTGTCATTTATACTTTATCTGAGTTGGTTCCCGGAAACTTTTATTTCAAATGTGATTTTGTGGGACATCTTAACAAAGCATCCATTTAAAATAGAAGCGTACTCTCCCTCATCTATATTTTCTTGAAATCGTTGGTAAAAATTAGACAAGTAGGGAGGACTTCAATGGTCTGCCTCTGAACTTAAGCTTTGGGAGAATTGATACTTTACTAGGAATCCATCCTGACACTTTGCTAATGAGCACCGTTATTAGCCCTCCATTAAACGAACCTTCACATAGTCCATTTACTGTCAACCCTCCCAAAAGCATCTTAGATTAGCCGTACCTGCTGTGTTAGCTAAATGAAATATGGCTCCCTGCTTTTTCATCCCCTCTGACAATAATTGATTACGGAAGCGAAGTAAGTAGCAATTGCGGCATTATTCAAGTCATTACATACTTCATGTTGGCAATGCTGGATTACTCTTCCAAATCCCCAGTTTATGTATTGTTGTTGGAAGCGGCATTAAAAAGTCCCTGGTTGGGCACTGTGCGATGTGAGGAAAATGTTATTTACCATTTCTAACAAGCTTGACTTTGGAGTTATGTTCTTTTCAGGCTATTACAGCCCCAACAGCTCTGCTCATTGTAAGTACACTGGGATTGTTAAAAAGGAAGCTAATGATAAAGAATTGGAGGGGAAGAGCAAGACAGAGGAGAAAGTGAGAGAAAAAGACTCTTTTCCTTCTTTTTCCTCAATGAATTCTTTAACCTGGCGGCTCCTGGTGAATCAGGTCTCATTGGTATGCAAACACACCTCCTCTTCTCTCTCCTGTTCTCCTAGCTCCCTCGCGTTTTCCTCTCTCACACACACTCAAGATTATGCATACAGCCGTGGAAGAGTGTGTTAATCTTAGGTTAGTGGAAGAATGGTGTCCCATATTTACACGCATGTGTGTGTGGAAGCGAGTGTTTGTGCTTTCCCTGACTTATGATTTAGTGCTAGGTTAAGCGCCTGAAAGCAAGAGAGCTTGAGAGTTCTCACCTATAATGACGAATTGGGAAGAAAAAGGGGGAGAGAGAAACCGAGAAGGAAGATTAAAGAAGGAAAAGGATGAAGCAGAGAGGAAATGGAAAGAGGACAGAAAAATAGAGGATAGAAAAGAGAAGGATACTGAGAGAAAGAGAGAGGAGTAACAAGGATAGAGGTAAGGCAAAAATATGAAAAGATAAGAAAAGGAGGGAAAAGGAGACAGGAGAGTATAGAGGAGAGTTAGATGGAGTTGGGAGTAGGTTACCAATTACTGGGTCATGGAGTGGACAGTTTTATCTATTGCAGCGGCAAAGATTGCTCCTCCTGCAAGCTGTACCCTTAGATTTTGTCTGACGTCTGTATGTGTGTGTTGCTCATTTTAGCACATAACTCCCAACGCGCAGCTGTTATTGTTGTGGGAAGAACAATTGGTCTGAGAGTCTAGCAGAGAAAAGAGGAATTCTTCATTCAGTTTACACAGAAAATATTTTGTTCCTGTGCCACCCCTGTCACAGCGTGACATTTATCAAAGAGCTGTAGTCGAAGACTTAGAAATGTGGTTTTAATGCAATAATTTTTCCTAAAGTACAAGAGCAGAACATCACAGAAGCACAACAAAAGTAGATCACAGCGTTCAGCCAGGAAATATGCACTCAGCTGCCAGTTTATTAGGTACACCTGGCTAAAACTAAAGCAGTCTAATACAACGTTCCTGCCATAAATCAGACATTCATAAAAGTTATGATGTTCAGTTTTTATTGAAACTGTTTTAGAGAGGTGTTGACTCAACTTCATGGTCTTTTTGGAGGCTTTAGTTTGCGATGCTGTTATGCGTTATACTGACAGGTATTTCCATTATTTTGCCCACCCCATTTATATCAATGGTTAGCCTAAAACTAGTCTGGATCAACGGAAGTGCATTTTTAGGATAAAGCCTGACATCCGGCGCGTGAGCCACGCGCACGCTGTCCCTCACCTTCCGCTCTCTGTTTGTTGCTGTTCTCAAAATCCCTTTGATAACGGAAACAACAACAAACTTTGAGCTAGCAAGCTACAAGCTGAAAATGGCAAGGTTTGAAGAACAATAAGACAGGCCTGCTTGGTTCTTCGGTGAATGATTGTAAAGATTTACAAAGAATATGTTTACGGTGTTTTGGGACCGATTGGCGGGGATTGCTATGGGCGAAGTACACATGGCGATACACTGGTAAGAGCAAATTAAGTCAAACCATATATCCAGCTAATTTAACAGATCACATTACTGTATCGTCACAGTTAACTTCATTTAGAATTTTATGTGGCGTTTTCTTTTTTGGGGTGCAAATGTTCCAACAAAACAAGTTCCTTTTTTGCATTGCCACTGTTGCTGCATCCGGAGACGATTGTGATTGGTTTAAAGAAATGCAAACAACACAGAGCATTTTTTTTCTCCTATCCCAGAATGTAAATGTGGTGTAGCCAGACCTTACTCCACAGTGTTTTGGAGATAGGTCTGGGAATGCGTAGTCTCGCTTTGCCAGACCCTCCTCCAAAACACGATGAAGGAAGGTTTGGCTACTCCACACAGCATTCAGGGATGGGAGGAAAACGGGCTCTGGTTTATTGGCATTTCTTTAAACCAATCAGAATCGTCATGGGCGGCGCTAAGCTCTGTTCAGAACTGCTGCAAAATAGTCGTGCGAGAGAAAACTCAGATTGGACAGATAGTCTAGCTAGCTCTCTCAATTTACCCTGCAGACAGGGACGGACTGACAATCTGTGCGTTCTGGAAAAGTCCAGAAAGGCCGTCCAACCGACGGCCGTCGGCACAAAAAAGTCTATTAAAGCGATATTAACAGCCAACAGCAGGGGGCGCAAATACAATCACTTAGGCCTATATGCTACGTGTAAAAATAAAACTGAAGAAGAAGAGTCGGCCTACATCATTAGACGTGAGTATATTAGAAATTCTTTGACGTGAGTTAATTTCACATCAGCAGTACTGGTAAATCCCAGGAGCAGGAAACATTTTAGGCTGCCTTTATCCCTATCTTAGCGAATTGCATAGTCAGCTCAACATGAGTGTGCATCATGATTATGAAAATGATTGTGCCATTTAGTGCTGTCAAACTTAACGTATTTAATAATTTCTGTTAGGTTAATTTGAAACGCGTTAGAAATGAATCGCGAGTTGACCACGATTTCACTTGGTTGTATATGAGAGGTTGTAGTGAACTCACTTTTGCTGCTAGGATGAAGACTGTGGTATTAAATTAAACGGGAAAACATCAGGTATGCATACCGGTATGCATACCTGATGTTTTCCCGTTTAGCCACTCTAAACATGCTAACAAACAGGGCTAAATAATTCACCAAATGTTACCAAAAGTTTAACCAAAAAATCCTAGCTTGCACTTTCTGTCTGTATTCCATCAGAGTGCAGTTTTTCCTTGTTGACTGAAAAATGACCTCAGTGGAATAGTCACTCGCTACGGATTGGTTAGGGCAAAACTAAATAACCTCCCCACCTTTCCATCGAGAAATCAGCTGACATGAACAGGCTGAATGAATGAAGTAAAACAAAAATGGCAATTCAGTCCGATTATCAGACTAATGCAGCTGCAGTTTGTAAGGTTGCGTGGCTGTTCTGTTCTATTCTATATGGTCCTAATAATGTTTCCTTATCAACTCCTCCTACCTGTGAAGACGGAGGTGCTGACCACTTTGCTCTCCTGACTCCCTCTGACAGCGTTGAGGCTGATTTCATATTCTGTAGCAGGAAACAGGCTGGACAAGGTGTAGTTGGTCACATCGCTGTCAATCACCACGCTGTCCACTCGACCTGCAGGAGACATCAGAACTACTGCCGTGACATTGGTCTTACATTTCTTTAGGTACAGGGAATACTGCTGAGCCAACTTGTGCGCTTTTTGCCCTCACAGAGTAAATATTTAATCAATACAGAATTTTAATTAAAAAAATCAATTAACTGATAAAATGTTATCAATTAATTAGGTACAACAGTGTGTGTAACAGAGATCCCTTCCACAAAATATCTTACATCAGAGAGACCCGCTACAACAAATGTCATGTTCATTTAACTGTAGCATGAAAACGCAGTGTGTCGGCATGTATGCTGATAAACTGAATACAGTGTTTTATAATGCGATGAAGACGGGTGTTACATGATGTAAAGAATATGCTACCTCTGGCTGATTGGTAGGACAGCTTATAGTATTCAAATGGGGCCAGTGGTCTGATCCAAGAGATAGTCACTGCGTCTTCAGTCACATCCGACACCGTCATCTCTTTTGGTGGGTCCATGCCTAGGAGGGAGATGATGTGTGTTAGCATATAATCAATTAGTCAGCAATGGATAACTTGGGGAAATTTGTTCTGATCCCAGAGGTACAATAGGAGCGCATTATGTGGTATATTATGAAGCAAGTTCAGAAATTTACATAAAAATCTAAAAGAATTAGTGCCCTTGAAAACCAAAATATTTCAGTATTCCTTTCTTTGTCACTTTTACATAAACAGGCCTGTCCTTGGTCTGAAGAAGCACAAGCATTTGTTATTAATAATGAAGAGAAATTTAGCTGGTAAAAAAACAACAACAATGTGCGGCTTTAGCATTGAGACTTACAGAGCGTACTCAGAGGAGATTTACGCCCCTGCTGACAATTTGTTTTATGTGTCTCCTGAGACTATGGAGCTGCCGTGGAAAAGGGTATGGCGAAAACAATGTGAGCAAACAATTAAACTGATGACAGGTCCTTAGGTGCTAGAGAAAGAAATAGAGGGATAAAGAAAGTTAGAGAGGGGGAAAGAAAAAAGAAAGAGGATGAGATTAAGAGATCACTTGGTGTGGACAAGAGGCGAAATGGGTAGCACTTGTAAAACTGCTCCACTCCATCTTTAAAAAGAATAATTATTCACAAGCAGAGGGAGCAATTTATAACTCCTGGCCTTGATCTCATTTAAATTCTATGTATATGACATATAGTAGCATGTATATATGTTTGGATTATTCATGCATGCATTTCTTACTAATTATGTTTGCTTTGGAAAAAATAACAGCTGACAATGTTTCTCATGAAGCTTCCTGAGAGGGTCTGAATAGGAACAGTTACAGAAGAGTTTATCTACGGCTATTGACCTGATCCTCCTGGAAGATCACAAGTCTATTTCCACTGTTGCACAAGCTAATAAATGAATGTGGCCCTCAGGTTGGGTAACATTAAAGAACAGTTTGAACTGACCATAGAGAGTGACTTTCAAAGTCGGGTAAATGTCAAACCGCCTACTATTGGGTTAAACCTAGGACTGGAGAACATTTCAAATGCTGAAAATGTAATGCTAAGAGCACACCTAATTATACAAGGAAAGTCAGAGTGCAGTCTCTCATCAGTGCTCACATTCAAATGTGCAAGATCAAAGCATTACCACAGTCTACAGAAAAGGTGCAAGCAAAACTGTAAACCTTTTTCAAAATCCCTGTCCAATTTCACTCTCAAAATCTGCATATCATCATGTGTGGGTGAACATAAAGAACGAGAGTGCTCGAAGCTGCCAATGTGAAGCTGGTACAGTAATCAGATGACAGCATACAGACGATACACAGTTAATATCTCCATTGATCAATGCTGACTTTTGTTGTTCTTTGTCTTCAGTCCCCTCTGCTTTTCTCTGTTGATGATTTCCTTTTGTCCTAATTTTCTTTTCTGTCTTGCCCATTTGTATGTTGGGATTATTTATTGCATTTCTCAGGCAGGTAATTCCACTAACCCTCTCTTCATTCATTCCCTTCCCAGATGTGAATAGCACACTCATAATCAAAATAAATGTTTCTGAGAGCTCCTTCTGACAAAAAGCCAATTAGCGAAGAATTACATGGTTAGACTGTATAATATCTCTCTAATAAATTGGGGAATCTGTGTGTGTATGTGTGTGTGTGTGTGTGTGTGTGTGTGTGTTTGTGGTGTGCATCTGTCTTTGAAATATCTCATGAACCGTTCATCCAATCTACTTCACACATGGTTTCCTGAGTACCCAATGAACTTGGGGTTTGGAATTTGAAGCAGTTTGGACAGCACTGGATATTAACAAACTGAATTAAACTAACGACTGAACAATAAAGGTTGAGGAAAAAATGTTGGGAAAAAAAGTGCTGCCATAACGCTGGCTCTTCCGTGTCTACCCTTCACAATAAAAGCCCAGCTTAAATTCACTCAGCATTTCGCTAAGAGGAAACTCAATAAAAAGACTTTTTGCCAACACTAGATATCAAACAAAAGCCCTGTATTAAGCTGCTGTGAGCTGTAAATTTACCAGTGCTAAGCACACAGCAGAAGATAACGTCATCTTGGAACTGACCAGGCAAAGAGAGGTCTCTTACTTATTCAGACTCACCCTGTGTCTGGTTGTTTAAGTGTGCTGCTAACTTAGGCTAAAACACTAATAACATTACCGTTGGTAAAATTCCCCTGCGAATCCAATCCATACTTCAACATTTACCGTCAAGCCACTAAGCCGGTTTGGAAATGAATACCTCTTCTGAAGTGTTAAATTCATTACTGATGATAATGACTGACTGCGTACATGCAATATCGTTGACGAAAAAGACAAGACTAAAATGTAGTTAAACAAAAACTCTCGTAATTTCCATTGCCTTCCACCTTTTCTCCACCAATCCTCTCTCTCTCTCACCTAACACACACACTCAAAGACTCCGTCTTTGTGAGTGTGAGTTCGGCTCTGCTCAGTCCGGTTCTGGTGGTTGATTAACACAGATGCGATTTGCTGACTGGCTCTCCTAACGGGCCGGATAGGTGGCACATGAGTCCATGAGGCAAATGTCTGTGATAAGCCTACTCCACATTTTAATAGTGATATTTTGTCAGTAAATCGGAATCTGCAACGTTCTCTGTCAGGTAAATGTAGTAGTACAATGTCTTCCTCTGTCAGTACAAGTACACAGTAAGTCAGTAGTAGCCTATACAGTGTGGTTGCATATTAAGTGCTTGGGGTCCTTCTGTAAGTAATTTTGGGGTACAATGGTTCTGGAGAATTCCACAAGCAGCAATACCACAGGCCAAGCAATCGGCCCGTTCCAAACAGGCACATTTTGAAAGGGCATGGTACTAGTATTAACAAAGAGAGAGAAAGGCGTAAAGGATCATTGCGGCTCAGTTGGAGCCAAAGACATGGAGAAAAATGACATGGAGAAACTGTGATACAGGTTTTTAATTGTAATGAATTTTAAAATGTTATAGATGTACTGGATAAATATGCTGTTGGTATATGTTGATGTGAATTGTTGTTGACTGTGTAATGGTGTTGCATGTAAATTAATGTTTTTCGGTGCATGCTACTTGTTTAATTAAGACTTATAATAATAATAATAATAATAATAATAATAATAATAATACAATAAATGGAAGAAAAGGAAACAAATACATTCAAATGTATAGACAGAAACCAGCACAAAGCATGAGCAGACCTTTTCTCTTACACTATATTTTACAGTAACAATGTGAGCCCACACATTGCACCTGCCCTTTCCCTCTCTCATTCTTCTTCTCTCTGTCCTTGACTGTATTAGAGAACCATATGTCAGCAATTTCTCAAATATTCCCCAATGTTATGATTGCGTATGTTTAGAATTAACATTAAATCGTTATACCCTGGATCATTATACAAACTGGCTATTGACTCAAATTTCATCTATGTGTCAAAGCTCCGTCATCTGATACCACAGGAGAATGAAACAAGCTTGTATTTTTGGTACTGTGTCTCGAAGTCTGGCAAAGAAACAGAAAGGAAAAACCTCCAAGGCAGGTCTCTAATTACAAAACTCATTCTGCTGTGGTTCTGTGCAAATGGAATGCTAAAACAGTATTTTTTTTTTGCAAATAAATATTTAATTTTAAATCACTTTGTATTTACATATCTTCCAGTAAGTTTTCGCTTTTTTTTTTTCCTTTCTTTACTTTACTTTACACTTACTGTACTAAATTGTTTTGGCACTCTTCTTCCATTTCTTTCCTGTTAACCACCCTGTTTTTCTCCTTCATCCTAAATGGGATTCAGGGACATTCCAGTTCTACCTGCCTCAACAAACCCCCAAAAGAACAGTGCAACTCATTCATAAATGTGATCAACCTGATTGCAGCTCAAACAATTAGTCATTTCATTGTTTAGTTGATCGACCAAAAAACAGATGGCAAATTATTCGATAAGTGATTAATTATTGAATTTGTCTGTTGGGCTTTAGGAAGTTATGTTATGAAGTTATGTTTTTTTACTATTTTCTGACATTTTATAGACCAAACAAAGAACCAATCTTGCAGCCATAAATGTGATCATATGTTAAGTTCATAGGAACAAAAAAGTCGATGCATGCATAGACAAACAGTATGAAGCCAGGAAGCATAACTACTAAAACAGATCTCATACAAAGCCATACACCTTTACTATGCCGCTAATGTTTATCTATCCTCATGTGTGTCCTGCCTGAGTTACCTTCGATACCACTTTTCCATGTAATCAACCAGCTCACCTGTAGTGAGTGATGCTGTAATGGGTTCAGAGGTAACATCCCCCTGTATTGTGATTAGACTGACGGTGTACTGAGTAGACGGCAGCAGCCCCTGGACCAGTGACCTCGTCTTGGAGCCGTCCAGCGTCACCTTAGAGGTGTCGGTCCCGTCTGCAGAGCTGTAGCTCAGGATGAAGAGGTCAGCAGGCGGGGCTGGGGCGCTCCACGCCACCGACACTGAGTCTGAAGTCACCTCTGACAAGTAGAGGTGGGTTACGGGCCTGATTCCTGGAGGAACGGGGGTTTACAGGTGAACGGTGAGTTTTCAAGGACAGGTAAAAGAGCCGATCACAAGCAGGAAACAGCGATGGAAAAAAAGAACACAGCTGCCATCGTTATGGAGATGACAGACGAGCAATTCAGTGATGGATGAAAGCAGTCCTGGATGATGTAATAGATCGTTTATAATACAGTTGAGAAAATTAGCCTTGGGTGTAATCTCAATGGGGCAGGTGAGAGTCAAAGACGACCACAATCACGTGGAAGTGATGATTTAATTGGTCATAAAAAAGAAGGAAAACTAATGAGATCATTCGCCTGTGAAGATGAAGATGTAATGGGACTGTTCACAATAAGAAAATGGAGAAATGATGACGATGATGGCAGATGCTGTCAAAATGTATTACCTGGATAGGAGATGAGGTAATGAATACGAACTAGTGTAGCAGCTGACACAGCAACAAATGCAAGACAATTTGATTTTAATTAGCCATGTGTTGATGTATACATAGCAGAGAAGATGCAGTGCCATTGACTTCTCCTTTTCTGATTCATCCAGATTAAACTGTGGAGTTTTCTTTGTGATTAATCATCATTTGAAACCTGCGTTGTTTACAGTCTGCATTTATGTCCTCCTCTTTGATTGGTGAATGGCTACCTTTGATGGCGCATTTCCTCCACCAACTGTCGACATGCATTACCGCCCTGTGTAGTCAGCAGAGAATGTGTATTGCGTAAAACCCCATGGTGGTGGTGTGGATGTGGGTCCTTTTGTGGAAGCCAATAGAAGACGTGATACAAATAACACAAGGATACACTCATCGTAGTCTCGCATTGCCAGAGCTTCCTTCACAGTGCTGCGAAGGAGGGTCTGGCTAGTCCACACAGCATTCCGGGATGGGAGAAAAACGTGCTCTGATTTATTGGCATTTCTTTGAACCAATCACAATTGTCCTGGGGCGGCGCTTAGCACTGATTGGAGACCCAGTGCCGCTGCAAAATAGCCTCGGGAAGTAACTTCTTTCAGTGGAACGTGTACGTTCAAAGGTAGTTTTATTCGTGCAACAGAAAACTCAGATTGGACAGATAGTCTAGCTAGTCCTAGATAGTCCTCATAAATTGACTGGAGTTTAAAATTACAAAACAAAGAAAGCGGAAGGTAACGGGACATCCGAAAACAGACATCCGAAAAGAGTGACATCCGGCGGAATTTCTGGCAGAACGAGAGCAATCCCGGAAGTGGAACATCGTGTATATAGACTGCACTCATCCAAACACTGCTCTAAAGCACCAATAGAGTTAAAAAAATCCACCAGGCTTTGCTTTAATCATGAATTAAACAATGTAGAAGAAGAAGTGTCCGTGTATTGCTATGGCCAGGCTGGTGGTGGTTATGATGAAGATGACGTTGATCAAGACGACAGTGACATTTGTGTTGATTTGTACAATTAATAAATAACAAGAGGTTCGCAGATAACTACTAACAAGTAGTAGCAGAGCTCATATTTAGTGACAAAGAGACAAACTAAAGGAGAGACAGTGCTCCAAAGGAAGTCTGGGATATATATATATGATCATAGATTGTTTCAAGATCAAACTTTCAATCTTCAGATTGTTTCACCTTGTGATGAGTTCACCTGAGTGTAGGTAGACAGATGTTGCCAATATGGCCAAGTGAACAGTGGATGAGTAGATGACAGGTAATTTATTATTTTTCCTCTGATTCTCTTCATGTCTTTTTATCATTCTCTAATATCTGGATGGTTAGAGTGGTGTTACTTAAAAAAAGCCACAGATAACAAAAGACAAAGTTATGATGGTGACAACTGTCACGGCGGTCACAATGAAGAAGCAAAGAGATGATGATGATGATGATGATGATGAGAGAGGTGAAGAAAAGAAAGAACAAATCTGTCAGCAGGTATGTGCATGCCCATCAATCTGACACCACCCTTTGTTCAACTGAAAATCACATCAAGCTTTCTGTAAAAAATAACAAAGAACCAACAGCGGTGGGTAGATTGACAGGCAATCCCACATATAGTTGGACAAATACACACAAGTCTGAAAAAAAAGAGAACTTCTCAGAAAAAGAGGAGACATCGAGCTGAGAAAGAGAGTGACAGCAAAACTGAGAGAATGTGGTGTCGAAAAGAAATCAGAAGACAAATACATTTGGATGCAAAACAGAGATGCAATTAGGGAACACTTGTAACAAGCTCATTGGCTGATGTGGATAATTGCTTCTTCAAAGTCTTTTAAGGTCCTGCATTTTCTTTTAGCCTGCCTCACCTTCCCTGCTGCCATTGTTGGTGAAACTGTTCTCTAGCTTTGTGCAGTAATAGGCTGATCTTTCATGTCTTTATCTAAGCAGACAAAAACACACTCTAGAGTGAGTTATATTGAGTGGATTAAACTGATGCTGTACAGCAACCTTAAAACTCTACAAAATAGTAGTGAATAAAAAAGACAAGCAAGAGAATTATGCTGTACAAGAGTAACACTGTTTACCCATTAAGAGTATATAAAATGTGACTATTGGACCTGTGAAAGCATCTATGGTAGCTGCATTGCTCTGTTGCCTTCCTCTTCTCGCTGCCACAGTGATGGTGTACTCAGTCCCAGGCTCAAGGTCCATCAGAGTGGTGGTGGTTACATCTTTAGGAACCGTCAGCTGGAAAATTAACACACAATAAGCACAAATTCACACATTCATTGTAATTTCCTGTTGGTCCTTATAAGACCGAGCATAGGGACATCTGTGTACAGTATTCACCTGCATGGTAATTTATATGCCATGGTCATTATTTGTATCTGTTATCCATTCAGTGTTTATCTGTCCTTTCTTTACCTCAGTAGCGACGCCAGAGGAGGATGTGTAGGTGATCTTGTAATGGTCGATGGGGCCCTGCACCACGCCCCACACCAGAGAGATGGTGTTGTCTGTAGAAGCCGTCACAGTTAGATCCATGGGCACATCCAGATCTAATATAGAGGAAACCAGATTTTAGTTACTGATGATAATTTAAGATATTATGATATTTCAGGGACCTTACTACTCATCCATGACAAATGTCCCATGACTTGAGTCAAGCGTAGACATAGCGTAGTGCACGGGACATTACCCCTTTGATATTTACCTTATTGGTATTGGTTTTTTTCTACGTTCACCTGTGTCACTCAAGACCCTTTCAAGTGTGTGAATTATGATTAATTAATCACTTTTACATCCACGTTTCTTTATGTCTACATTTTCAAATTGACTATAAAACACCTGAGTCGAAATGCCATTTGAAGAAAAACTGATTTTTAAAATAAATGTTTTCAATTCAAATTATGCCTTTATCTATTTATTTATCATTTACATTTAAAATGTATTTTGCCCTCCCTTTGGTTGGACTACCCCAAAAAATTATCACTACAGAAAGTAAGAAATACAAAATGTCTCTGTTGACTACACTAAACTGTTATGTTCTAGGATATGTTCTGTTCATGTTGTTGTATTCTGCACAAAATAATTATGAAGTATTCCAAAAAAGTATTTTACGCTTAGTCCCCTCTTCTACTGTAGACAAAGCATTAATTTCATGCAGCTGCTCACCATTGCATGCCTCCGTTTGACCAGAATGCTCAAAAAAACAAAAACAAAACTAGAACTGCAAGCAGTTATGAACGGGGTCCAAGCCTCCCCGGCGCCAGTCCCCCCTGGCGCGAGTCGCCCCTGACGATGCTAAGAGCCCACAAAAGCGGAGCGGAAAGGAGAACCCAAAGCACGATGGCGGCGAGGCAAAAGTCAGGAAATTTGACCATGTGCGAGGTCCAAAGTCTGTAGTGAATTGCAATTGCAAATTTCCTCTTCATCGCATAAAAGGCCAAAACACTCAATTATAGCGCCCCCTAAAGGGCGATCATCACCAAATCTGGTGTAGAGCCGCAGAGTGGCATGTCCAACAATAATCTCAAGTTTTGTGATGATAGCATTTACTGCAGCAGAGATATTTCATTGCAAATTATTCCCATTTAAGTGCATTGACTTATTCGCCAAAAGGCCTCTACGTTCATTATAGCGCCCCCTAACGGCCGATTTTCACCAAATTTGTTAGGGAGGCTTAGAGTGGGATGTCGAACAACAATACCAAGTTTTGCTCTGATACCTATTAATTTGGCCGAGATATGCTAACGTTCGTGTTTTGTGGCTAGCTACAAAAATTTGTTTGCTTGTAAATTGCGAATGGTGTAACGTAGCAAAATTCTTTTGATAACATTAGGTCAGGTCCTTATGGAGATGCTACCTGCCAAGTTTCGTTCCAATATCTCACAAGACCTAGGACGAGTTCGAAACGTTGGTTTTGCGCATTGCGCGATATTGCGAAAAAACTTCTTAGCACAGGTGGGTGAGGCCTATGTCATCAGACTCAGATGGATTCAAGGAACACGTGGATATAAGGGTTTCTAATCTGCGATGTAGACTGTGGGAGTTATAGGCAAAAAGACGTTTTACGTCATTATAGCGCCACCTAGTGGTGCATGTGTGTAATTTTTGTTAGGTAAGGTCCATGACCCATTGTCCATCTACGCTGTAAATTTTAAGTTGCTCACATTAGTGTAAGTGGTGAATCCAAACCTGGGTCCCATAGGCTACGCCCACTTTGACGAATCAGTACCCCACTGTAGGCGTGGCCTCAGGAGTGTGCCGGTACACTGGACTGGTACACTCAAAATTTCGTAAAAATCGGATGAGCCGTTCATGAGATATAAACTTTTTGTACTTGTAGCGCCCCCTAGTGGCCAATTTTTGTGAAACTGGTTGGGGAGCCTTAGAGGGTCATGCCAAACAAGATTCTAAAGATTCGCGATGATAACATTTATTTTGGCCGAGATATGACAATGTTTGTGTCTTCGTAGCTAGCTACACAAATTTGGTTGTGCGTAATTCACGAAATTTTCATCCGACAAAACTTCTTTTGATAACTTTTTGTCAGGTCGGTCTGGAGAGGCTACGTACCAAGTTTCATGCAGATTAATCGCACGGTCTAGGAGGAGTATGAAAAAGCAGGTTTACGATAAATCACGATTTTTCACGCATAAAAGTCTAGGTGGAAATGGCCGTGGTCTATACCACGTGATTCAGCTGGATCCAGTGAACGCGCAGATGTATGGTTTTTGAATGTTGGGTGTACGGTGTGGGAGTTATAAGGCCAAACGCGTTTTTTCTGCTATAGCGCCACCTAGTGGCTCAATTTTTTTGTCCAAGGTCCTTGCAGTGATCTGGACCAGTCCTGAAAACGGCAGCGTTCCAGGACATCTGTATTAACATAATGACCCCATATTCTGTATTTCATCTTTTTGAATTCTTTTTGTTCTTACTTTTCTTTCCTGCAGCAATGACCAACCTTGTCCACTGGATTATTAATGCTTACTTCTCATGAATTCCTCAACTGCAACCCTCAATGTTTCTGGAGCTTCTTGTCAAATATATGTTATTGGGGAACGTAAAACTGAACACTATTATTGGAAATTAGGCTTTCAGCAACTCGCACTTATAGTAACATGAGCACAGCTGTGTACCCGGCAGACAGGAG
Source organism: Perca fluviatilis (assembly GCF_010015445.1). NCBI lineage: Eukaryota > Metazoa > Chordata > Actinopteri > Perciformes > Percidae > Perca > Perca fluviatilis. The sequence continues at coordinate 24,488,751 of NC_053122.1, read as the reverse complement.
TTGTTGTCACATTATTTAAAGCTATTTGAGAAAGATGTGATAGCTGTAGTGCATTTTTAAAGTTCATAGAGAGTGCACAAAACAGTGGGATAGAAAGTGCTTGTTCGAAAAGCAAATGGAGGCATAATTTAGCAAAGTGCAAAATACCTTCAGCCATTAAAATGATTGCAACTGGAGGAAAGATGTGCTTGACAGTGAAAGTGATGGGAAAGATTAGCGAAGCACCTCTGTGCACTTACATTTCAAGCAGAAGGTTTAATGGGGTCTTTTTTGTCTTTCTGCCAAAACACCTCAAAATACAATAAAAAGCAATAAATGGTATGCATTATTACAGCTTTAAAATGCTTTAATGGGAACTTTGAACCAAGGTGACAATATAAAACATCTCCCTAAAATAGCACAAATCTTGCACAAATCTGATTTGTAATGGCTGGAACAGAAGCACTGTTCCACACAGCACCAACTGAGGATCACATGTATAAAAACAAACCATGCCAACCAGCCTGCTGTGAAGCCAGGACTTCTAGTACAACGCTGCTGTGATTCACTTAGTGTGTCTTACATGCATCAGTGGAGTATAAACAGTAATTCACTCACCCGTCCTGGCGTTCATTGTTGCAGGTGTACTCTGGTTGCTACCTTTCATGGCAGAAATGCCGATGCCGTACTCTGTGCCTGGCAGCAGGTCTGAGGCACAAAGACAGAGAGGGAATGGTACTAATTTAACAGACAATATAGCAAGACAAAACATCACACAGACATGTTTCCCACTCTCCTTCCCACATGCATGTCAATTAGATGGAGTTTTTCATAACGGCCAAATTAGCTCTACATCGGTGATGGGGGTCCCGGAAAATGTACAAAAAAAAAGCAAACTTGCATAATTGATCAGTTTCGAATCAATTCAGTACGTGCACAGTGGATTTCTTAAGCTAAAGAAATACGATGATGAGGAATGCAAATGAGCGAGAGAGTGACAGAGATTATTAGTAGAGAGAAAATGAGAGTGACAGAGAAGGACTGAGGGTGGAGGCAGCGTCGATTGCAATGGCCCAGCAGAATAACACAAGGACCTTTCGCCTCTATTCCTATGCCGGCTGTGCCCTTTCCAGCACTGTGGCCTTTCAGAAAAAAAAACATCCCAGCTGACCCCTCGTTACAGACAGCCTTTCAATACGCCCGCAGGACAACAAGCATTTCTACAGATTCAATCAGTAGCCCCGTCAACCAGGTGTTAGCGCTGGAGATAATCCTGCCACGTTAAACACACAGGCACTTCCCAGCTTCTTCACTACACATTAGATGCACTGTGCTAATACTGAGGGCATAAGGAAAAACACTGCACAGAGCAACAACAAAAAAAACTAAAGATGTGATGATACAGTACAATAAATACTTCAATAAAAATCGCCTACATTACAAATGAATAAATAAATAAAACACATCACTTCTCACTTACCTGTGAGGGAAGTCTTAGTGGTGGCTCCCTCATTGCGTGGTACAATGACTTTATCATACTGGTCTCCTGCTAAAGTGCTGTACACCACCTGGTAGCCCTCCACCTAAATTTAAACATATATATTTAAACATTTACAACACTAAACTGAAGGAAACATTTGCGTGTAAGGAAATGCAAGGCATTCACGAACAGCGAAAGTAGCTTTAAAGTGGTTCATAGAAGAAATGCTTTATTTGGCATTAGCCCAGTATGATATTTGTCTCTCTGCCAACACTCTGCAGAATCATGAGGATGAATACATTTGTGCTTACAGGCATCAAGACAGACCAGCTTCATACGTCTGGTTGTGTAGTTAGTCACCACTGAGTGAAACAACATGATTTACTACATTGTCATTCAGAGTAAAACTTTAAGTGACTACTTGAACTCAGTAAATGTGTTCACTACATTTCCGGTATTGGCATTTACCAAGCTGACAAAATGCGGACCCACCTGTGTGTGATGATAAAGTGCTTAATACAACAAGACAGAGTTTAGAAAAATGGGAGGAATAAAAATCCACTTTAGTATAAGTACGCAGGAAGGGTCAAGGCAGGGTGGAGAAGGTCCGGGGATTAAGGACAAATTAGTTGTTATTTTTCCAATAACATAATTGTTATGTACTCAGAGATATAAGGGGCACCTAAAGGTTGTGCAGAGATCCAGTAGAAGCTATGAAGTATTTCAGGATAGTCCACTTAATTTATTTAAAAAATAAACAATTATATAAATGATAAAACACAAGAGACAAAGGTTTTCACAGAAGGAGAATCGTATATCAGCATGTTAAAGGTGCTCTAGGTAGGATTGGGAAGATCCAGGACTTCAACAACTTCTCAGTCCCTCCCCCTTTTCTGCTAAAGCCCAAAACGGTCTCCTAAGCCCCTCCCCCCACAAGGGAGAATGAATGCGTGTGCATGAGCAGTGATTGACACGCAGTTAGACACCCACCCCCTGGCCCTGATTGGTGCATCTGAACAGGGAGTTTTGCAAATCGCGCTACAGGCTGTAGGTGGTGCCAGAGGAGCCAGATTTTATTTGTATTAACTGCTTCATGTAGTTCTACTTGAACATAGGGTCAGTTTCAGCAAATATGACAGAAAGTTAGTTTTATAAGTCTTACCTACTGCACCTTTAAGCATAAATATCTTCCAGTGGAGGAAGAAGTATTCAGAATATTTACTCAAGTAAAAGTACAGAGGTAGACTCAGCAAACTGTACTTAAATAATCAAAAGTAAAAGTACTTATTTTGAGCCCTTCCAGAGTATTTTATCTATATTATCTCATATATATTATTGGATTATTATTAATGATTAATTTTAGCTATAGTTTATATTATCTTGTGTGGTTTGATCTATTACATTGCATCATATGTTATGCCCTTTATAGTTTTTGTAAGTAAAATCTTGATCTGCAAAGTAACTAAAATTGTTAGTGGAGTAGAAATATATAAATTATACAAATAATAAAATAAAGTACAAGTAACACACAACTCTACGTAGGTACACATCTTTAATAAATGTACTATGTTGCTTTTCACTATCATTTTACCCAGATCAAGACCGTATACTGCATCAAAATACAGGCAGCCTTTAAAAAACAACAAATCCAAAGAAGACACAGAACTGTCATTGAAATTACCAACCTTTGTTGTGTTGTCTGAAAAAACTATACCCCACCTGTTAACTACTCAAATCATAAAAAAATGTACTCCGAATGCTATTTTCTGCCATGTCTAATTACCTCAGCCTCACTGTTTTCCCATTCAAGCTCCAGGGTGGTGGAGGTCTTGGACAAAAGCCGCAGGTTCTTGGGGGCATCGATCTCTGAGAAGAACGATAAAGCTGACAATGTTGGGGAAACTGAGACCAATTCGCAGGATTGTGAAAAGCAAACAGTGGTTTAAACATCATCAGAAACAGATACAGTTAGTTAATTACTTTAGCTGTTTTGAATGATGGTATAATTTACTGTACATCAACGTCAGCAGCTACACGTGTTTATTTATAATAAATGATATATTGCTATATGATATATTACCAATTCTAGCAAGATTTTATTTCATTTGAAATAGCTACTCTGACATCGTATGCATACCTTTTACCTTCAATGTAGCTGAAAGTAATGTCATGTTGATGAAGTTCTATAGTTGTTTCACAAATAATGTACTCATTTACTTTTTTTTGAGAGTAATAATTCCCTTGAATTAGATGTTCACTACAATATTCAATATAGATCAACAGTTTGCTTTACATTAGGCCATACTGGATGTCATCAACTGTTCTAGCCTCAGAGTCAGGCACAGAATCAAACACACCACTATCACCACATCTGCTTGCCGTCAGACCTCACCGGTAGTAAATTCAGTGGAAATGGATCCGCTTTCATTTCCTTTTCTCACTCCACTCACAGACACCTGGTAACGCGAGCCAGGACGCAAAACCTGTGAAACAAAAACAACAACAACACAAGGACAGTTTAGTCCGTTTAATCTCTTTGCATGGATTTTTGTTTTTTGTTTTGGTTTAATCTCCAGACACAGATGGCAGGCCGACTCTGCGATTAGATAATTTAACAAGCATGACAAGCGTACACACAGGACTGGCTTTTTCTGTCCCCAGATAGTAGGTGAGTCCACATAATGTGTCTGTATGATGAGATCTGCACGCGCGCGCGCACACACACACACACACACACACACACACACACACACACACACACACACACACACACACACACACACACACACACCTGCAGGGAGTACTGGCTGAGTGTGGGCTGGAGGCGGAAGGTGGTCCGTGGACCCTCTCCTCCCACCAGGCCGTAACGTAACACGATCTGATCAATCTTTGCTTTTGGTGGTGTCCACTCCACAAACGCTACGGTGTCTGACACGTCCCGCACAATCAGCTGAGTGGGGCCATCAATCACTGAAGAACAAAGAAAGAAAGAAGAAGAATTATTGAGTGTCCTGTTGCTGTGTGTGGTCGTTTTGTCCACCTTGCCATCTATTGCTGCACTTTTTCACTTGGTCTACTGTAGGTATTGTTTGACTCGATTTTTGTACTCAATTTAACACCTTATTTTTGGTTGGATACCAAAATGCAACTTATTTTGATAACTTGCCCTTAGGAGAGATGCAACTTACAATTATTTTTATTATGAGAATCTGCTGATGTGTTTCTCTATTTATTATTTGGTCAATAAAAAAAAGTCAAAAGTCTACAAGTTACACATTTTGACATCTAGTCTTCTGAGATTGTCTCATTTAAATACATTTTTGAGGCCAAAAGTAGTAGTAGTCTGATATTTTACAAGAACATAAAGTTTTCAATTCCATCTTGTAAATCCAGATTTATGTTTTGACCCATTGGAGGGGTCCCTAGGTTCTAGGGAATCACTGACAGTAAATAAAAAAGCAGCAACTCTTGTTTGGCATGCTGAAACAATACTTAAACGATAAATTGACCTAACACATTTCTTCTTTTTTGTAGATTAACTGCTTGATTAATCAAATACTGTTTCAACGTTTGTCTACAAAATACCATTCTTCTTTCAACAAAAGAAACTTCGTTTTCTAACCACTAACCACGTCTAACCACAAGCAGCTGTACAAGAGCTTATATTTAACGTTTGGTTAAATTGAAGAAAATCAAAATAATAAGTAAACAAGATTCCTAATCATTCCTAAACATTTGGTCCCACCTTTTGGTTCAGACACACTTTAGTATCAATAGGAAAGCTAAAATGGAATATGTATAATGAAAGGATGAATATTAAATATGAACAGGTAGTTCATGTTAATACTGCCCAAGCTTATGCAGTGATAGATCTGGATTAGTTATCAGAAAAAAAGCTGTTCTCTGACAGCCAAGTATGTAAAGCTTATCAGACCTGAAACACGCTGAGACAATAGGCTTTATCTGTGCGAGGTGTAAAACATAAGCCGTGATTAAGGTCCTTCCATGTTGACTGCTGGAAAACAATACTTATTCGGTGTGAAGACCTGAAAACACATTACCCGTGATGAGGAAAACCCATTTCAGAACAGCACAGATCCAGGATCACAGGGACACATTAAGCCCTCCACCATGACAAGGTGGTGATCCTCGGAGAGGTGCCCAATGTGAACCGGAGTGGTGCTTTGTTATTGGACTTCTGAGCTAGTCACGGATTGGCCATAACAAACACCATGTTCAACTACAGCGTTGTTGTTTCAACACTTTTCTTGATGATTTCTACTGCAGTTAAATGGGGCTCATTTATGCTAAAACTTAAATAGCAAATGACATTTATGCACAGTTTCTGACAATACATTTGATTTTGAATTATCCAAATAAGTTTGAAAAAGGGGACAACATAATTTAATGCTGATGAAGCAACCCAAATAGCACAAGACACAATGTTTAGTTCAAAACACATTTTAAATTTAAAGCACCATACTATGCTGTGAAAACACAATTATTCTCTATTGGTGGCCCCAGGGGAAACAACATATTTCACACACTGAGCGACACTGGACCATACTTAAGTCTTTTTTTTTAAGCTTTTGAGATGTAAATAAGTCTCAGACTCAGGCTTGACATATTACTGGTCCACCCCGATCGTTGATGTATAAGAAATTGGCCCCATGGGTGTCATCCTAGAAGACATTCTGTGGAAGACAGTTGCTGAGAACCCGTTCCCACATCAGCTGTCCTCTCCCTCTGGTTTTCCTCCGACTCCTTATAATGCTCACTCGTCTCAGAGGAAGGATAAATCTTTGTTATAAATAATTGAATAACTTTAAATTTGTCTTTCCTTTTTTCTTTATCCAATAAGGTGTCCTGCAGTGGGCCGTCGTGAAAAATTAATGACAGGGTGCCATGAATTATTAATCGATACTTAATTAAAACCCACGAAACGAACAAAGAATTGACAGGAAACTGATGGTGTTTTGACTGTACACATCAGAGTTTGAATTGTTATGGACGATGTTTGAATTGGATCTATTACAGCTGTCTAGTAATAGCGTCAGCTGGGTGAGGAGTGGGGGCAATACCTCAGGGAGGTTTACATCAGGGACATAAATGGTGGCAGACCAACAAATATGTCAAGATGACACTCGCTACTTATGCCAGGGTATTGAGCTTTGTGTGTGTGTGTGTGTGGGTGTGGGTGTGTGTGTGTGTGTGCAGGGAATACTATGCAACATGTGTTACTAAAATGAAAGGTTGATTTGCTTTTGACTGATTGACAGAAAATTGAAGTGCTGACAGTTATAACACTCATTTCATCATTTAAGCCTTTTATCAAGCAAAATTGCCAAACATTGCTTCTTTCAGCTTCTCTAATATGAAGACGTGCAGTTTTTCTCGGTTATTTAATCATTATTAATTAAACATATTTGGGTTTTAGACTGTTGTTTGGACAAAACAAGGAACTTTAAGATGTCACATTGCGTTTAATCGACTTATCGATTTATCAATAGCACAAACGATGTTGCTGTGCTGCTCACATTGCTCATTGGCTAAGCGGCGCAGGGTTCGAATCTGACCTGCTGCACTTTGCTGCGTGTCATCCCTCATCTCTATCCCCCTTTCATGTCTATCCACTTTCAAATAAAGGGAAAAGCCCCAAAAAATTATCTTTAAAAAAAAAAGATGGCAGTGACTAGTTGGTTGTATAGTTCCTCCTCAGGCCACTCATTTGCTTAACTTATGTTAAAGCCCCTGAAAACTTGGTTTCAAATCTTAAAGATAGATACTTAAAGATAGAAGATACTTTGCAGATTTCAAACAACGCGTTTCGCGTCATCTGGCGGCTCTCAGCAGACCTCCGCCACTCTGCTCCATGGAGAGCTCAGAGCACTGGCGTCACGGAGGGACGCCAAACACTGTTCATCTAAACACACTGCCATGACACAGAGCGAGATTTAAATCAGAAAAATATCTCTTTTAAAAAAAAAAGGGAACGTTTCAAATGTGATCTAATGTGTTTTAAAGGGACAGCGTGGGTGTGGGTTGGTCAGGTTCGATTGACAGTGACCTCGTAATACAAGCAAACACATTTTGAGTCAAACATTGCTCCAAGGACACGACATCACCTTTCTCAAACTGAACACCCACTTAGAACCAGTGAGAAGACAACAGACAAAAACACAAATGCAGAAATATGTCAAGCGAAATAGCCGAAATAGTTTCACACTTTGGCAGAAATGTAAAAAAAAAAAGTAAAAAGCTGAGCGAGAAAATAGGATTTTAGGGACATTATTGATATATTTTGGCAATGGCATAACAGTAATACATAGGACATTATAGTTCTGTCTCTGCACACAAGCTTCATGTGTATGAAAATAGGAAGAATTCTAATTCACAAACTTCCTTTAATCTGACAGAGAGGTGAATGTATTTTCATTTTATCATGTCTATCAGGTTTATCTTTATAGTTTACGGTACATTTATACGTACATGTTGTGACAGTGGCAGTGACTGGCTGGCTTCGACCCTGGTCTCGGAGCGCCACCAGGTTAACGGTATACTCCTCCCCTGGTCTCAAACCAGTCTGCAAAAAGTAAGTGATGGTGCTGGGCAGCTGTGCAGTCATCCCTCCATCATTGTCCTGGGAAAATACAGAAGGTATGAGATGAGTGATGAGATGAATAGCAAAAACTGTTTGCATATTTTGAGTAAATGCCAGCTACTGTGTGGCTTTAACTTCTTCTCTCAGTGGAGATACAAGGGATCTGGCAGATAAAAGACTATCTCCACCAGTAAAGGGCCATCCACACCAAGGACGATAACTATGACGATAACTATGACGATAACTATAAATATATAGTTCTAACTCAAGTGGATGGCGGAGTCCACATCGCAACTGGAAAAGGCAGCAGTGTCGGCGCCCCACGGACCGCCGGCAGACTTTTTTGGTTCATAAAAACATACCTGTTACGTTGCAAAGGCTGCTGTATTACGTATTATTATCAGCTGGAGCGTGCAGTGGGTGCTTGACGCCACTGTTTGCAGAATGGTATCGCTCAGCAGTGTGGATGCTCATATCGTTATAGTTATACTTACGGTTATAGCTATCGTTCTTGGTGTGGACATAAATGACTCATGCAGTTAAATTCTCTGCTGTACATTTTCGAGTTATTTATTTTGACTGATTTGTACATTTGTGGATGATTTAGCGCCTTAAATTCCCAAAGTGTGTGGCGTATGTACTGTATGCTACAGTGATATTTCTCAGGCCATATTCTGCAGAGGCAGCACTCCAAACGCCTGTCACTCATCCATATGGAGGCCCTGCTAGTCCCAGCTGTTCTCAGAGAGCCAGTGTTGCACATGCACTTCCTGCCGACAGACAGATGTTATACCTACTGCTGCTCCAAGATCCCCAAAAGCCTGCGCTATGAAGACTCATATTAAAACATATAACAGCTTGCTACTTTCCTGAATCAAAACTGTAATTAGAGATGCAATCCATTTAATCACCTCAGCTAAATTACTAGGGTGGGCAGTAACACACAGCGGTAATGTTCCAATAACAATTGGTCCTTAATCTCAATAATAGCACTGTTAAATACGAAATTATACAGAATGAATCACCATAACAGTGTGTCCACTCCCATCTCCAGTGTCAGTTTGCTTGTAATTAGTCATCATTCTCTCTGCTGACAAGGTCGCTTAGATGAGGAATGACTGAAGACGTTTTTTTCGTCCTTGTGGAAGTATTTTTATTACCTTAATTTAATACTAATCCTTTTTATCTGTTAGATTGCCCATTTATGCTTTTGGTGACTTATTAGGGCAATTTAGTTTTTCAGGTTAGTCAGCATGCAATTATATGTATATCAATAATCCTCGTACTATTCATGAAAAGCAATATAATAATATTAGATTTGAAATGTATTGCAGCAATGATTAATATCTTAATAACTTTACTGCAAAATAGAATCAAACATCGGATTTTTTAAATCAGTTCTTTTGTGAACATTAATGTTGTAAAAGTAAGAAAGTCCAAATGTTTCCATTTTATTTTTGGCCAAGCACCTGCACGCTGAAAGCAAATTACAGTACACACAGCTGAAAGATATACAGGGATAAACATGTACCCATTCTCTGCAAACACTATGATAAGCAGATTGCCAAAAAGAGAATGAGAAAAAAGGCAAGGATACTAGTGAGATGCTAAAATTAAAAAATACAATTATTGTGTGTGACAATTTGTGAAATTAAACTTTTTTCATGCAATGACTTCTTCTGACATATTTCATATTTCATTTAAATAGACAATACTGGGATCCCAGATATATTTAATACAGATTATTTCTTCAGTATAGTTCCAATGAAAACTGTTAGTAAGGTCTGTGGATTATCGAGAGAAACATGGAATTTCTTTCCGGAAAAATACATTGCTGAATATTTTAAATTACATGTTTCAATTAAATTCACTTCCTTTGTACTAGAGTGGCAGCAGACACTTTGTAATCTGGACACTGTTTTGATGGAGACTGTTTTTAAAAATGTCACTGTTAACAAGGCCACTGCACCAGATTATATAATTAATACCTGCCTGGTGCCCCATCTACCAGAGGTCTGCAGACTCTAACACTGTACCAGCAATGGAGAAAAAGTCAGTCATCACGCCTGTTGATTTCAGACCGGTTGCTTTGACTTATGTGGTGATGAAATGCATGGAAGGAATGAGGGTGAGCAGGCTGCACACTGAGGTAGGCCCACAGTTGGACACGTAACTTGACAGTACAGTCAAAGGCCCAGATCACCCGACATATACAGACCATCAACATTCCAGTCTTCAGGCTATTTTTCAACAAATCATCATCAGACAGGCGCAAAAAATCCTCTCCGATCCAACTCATCCTTCTCCACCTCGAGTATCAGCTCCTCCCCGCAGGCAGACGGTACAGGCATCCCCTAAGCAGGCACCTCAGTGTCCTTGTCCCCCTGTCCATTAAAACCCTTAACTCCACCTAGGCTAAAATATGTATGTATATGCTGTTGTCTTCTTATCGGTATATATATGCTGTTGTCTTCTTATCGGTATATATATACACACACATATATATATATATATATATATATATATATATATATACACACATTAGTCATTTATTTTTTATTTTTATTTTTTTTTACTGTCTTTTGCTGTGGTTTTATACTGCATTGTAATGCCCAAGGCAAATTTCACACTGGGACAAAGTCTACCTAATCATATTACATATTATATTTTATGCTGATTTCTTCAAGATGCAGCTTCAGAGGCTCAAATGAGCAATAAAGATAGATTTTTAGTCATGGCCTGGCACTCTTTCTTCTTCCCAGGAGTGATGTCACAAAGTGCATCTGAACAGTGTTATAAGCATGACATCATTTCAAGTTCATGTAGACATAATGTGAACAAATGCTTTATATAAAGAGAATACTGCAGATTTGCACAGCCTCGTCATGTGTACGCTTTGACCCTTTGCTTGACTATTCAACATGAATCACAATGTTGAGATTCAGGGAAACCCTAATCGTTATGCGTGGTCATGTGTGTGTTTCTGTGTGTATGAATTTAATTTAGAAAAAAAGCTATAGCAGCTTATCCAACAATAAAAACAAAAAGGAATTTAAAAGGAAGCTTCCAGGAAACTGAAACAGCTCTGGTGTCCTTGAAAAAGTCACATCAATTAAATCAATCAATACAAATAACTAAAAATACTTCTTTTGCCCATATATGACTGTAATACTATTGGAACTAATATAACACCAGTACAGTTCTACTGGCAGCAGTATTGATTGAGTGACTGCTTTACAGCTTTATCGATTTATTACAAAAAAGCCAAAAATATAGCATATTAGATGGCATGGTAAGTATGTGCTGGCTGTCTGATTTTTTTAATGGAGTGTCAGATATATAGTGTAGCTGTTTCTAACAGTGTTAATGGCAGGTCTCAAATCTCGCCCTGCCTCTCTCTCTCTCTCTCTCTCTCTCTCTCTCTCTCTCTCTCTCTCTCTCTGTTTCCTTTTCACAGAGTAGTGAGTTCTGTGTTTGTTCGCATAGGCCAAAGCTTTCATGCCTACTTCCATTACGAGATTGTCAAAATTCACAATCCCCATTGCTGGATTAAATCCACAGGGGGGCGGGACTGCCAACACATAATATGATTTCCCCCATGGCGGGAGCGGGGGGGGGGAGCGAGGAAAGATAGAGGGAGGAACACTTACAGAAAGGGGTGGAGAGGAAGAGAGAGGTGAAGGAGAAAGAAAGGGATGGAGGGTAACTTCGGGGTTAGAGAGGAAAAGGGCTGGAGATTCTGACCAAGAGGTGTTGGATGGAAAGTAGAAACAAGAGATTAGGAGGAAATGGAGGAGGGATGGAAAGTGCTAGATGAATAGAGAAAAGGAAGATTGGGTAGAAAGAGAGAGGAAGGCTAAAAGCAATACAATGAAATTAGGAACCCTACTGCTTTTTCCATTCAAAAAATGTTCTTCCCTTAAAACGGCTCAAAATAAACACAAAAAAGCATCTTAACATCAGATTTGAGGCCGGGCCAAAGGACATCTCCCCCTGAGAACACCTTAACAGAGAAAACCAATTACTATGAGAGGGCAAGAGATTAGAGTGCAGAGAGTACCTGAGTTTACAGCAGGAATTAGAAAAAGAAAGGTTTTTGCTTTATGGCTTTGAACCTGGCCTTGCTATGGTTTTAGAAAGGGTTATTCTGGAAAAAGGGTTTAATGGCTCATCCACCTAATAGCCAATAAGCTTAAGACAATCCGCTTGTCTAATTTGGTATGGACTTCAAGTTAAGCAAAACCCCCAAGAAAACCTAAATCCAGTCCATCCTAATCCATCCAGTTATTTGTCCTACTGTTTCTACACAGACATTTAAAGTCATTTAGAGACTGGAATTAGTGAGATTTGAAAATAATTCTTTTCAATCAAGAATATTTTGTTCGGACAACAAAATAAAAATAAAAAAGACTGCTGTTTGTATGTGTGGGAGATTGGGCAGGTCTGTCATTTGCTGATGATTCATCACAAGCAAAAAAAGTCGGCATTTTTTTCCTTCTGTTCTGTTCACACACAAGGACACTTGTCTTTCAGCATGCTGTAGTGCTGTAGTCTTACTGACAGCGGCCACATACACTGAGTGTTCACACAGCTTTACTCTACCTTGGGGATGAAGCTGATCTCCCATCCATCGAAGGAATAGTAGAAGGGTAACCACTGGACCTCCACCGACGTCTCTGTGATAGATTTGAAGACTAAACCATCTGGATTGGAGAGATCTGGAGGGGTAGCCGGAGACGTATTATTTTTCTTCAGTGACCCACACAGCCAATAAATCACTACTCCATCTCATGCTGAAGGTGTCCACTGCTGAACCTTTCTCTTTTACATTTATTTTTCTATTCTGTTCTCTCTGTTTTTATTTATTTTCTTTGTTTCCATCACCTTGATGCTGCACTAAATATTTAGATTGTTAATTATTTGGTGCCTTTTCGGGTTTTGATCAAAACGTGTTGTTTTTTGAAACATACTTAAAATATTTCTATTTGATCAACAATCAGTTTTTTTTCTGCCTATATATGCAATGCTTTTGACAGTACTGATGATAGTTATATTACCCCCCTCAATTCCTTGGGTTAAAACAGATGACTCATACTTTAATTTGGCAAAAATGCTAAAATGACTTTTTTCACAGGCAGCCGTGTCCTCATAAATCTTTCCAGATAATCAAATACTACATTTCGCAATTAAGTTTAGCAAAGGCAACCCAACAAATCATATCTTATATGAAAAATGGTTACATCAAACTTAATTGCCCTAAATTGACTTTATAACTCCAAACTCTGCTATCACTGAAATTAAAGTTACTTATCTGTGACATGAAGGATTATTGTACCAGCTAAGACTGAACTAATGGCAACACACAGTATGTAGCCAGCTGATGTAGAGTGGATACAATATTCTGTTTGCCACTGAAAATATGCTATTACTTATGCAGGGGTTCGGTGAGTTTGCATACCCCTAATAAGCATGGAGGCAGCTAGTATGTTTCTCTGTTATATCTGATGATCTGGCATTAACACCAGCCAGGAGGTACACATTCAGAAGGCGTTCGTGTGTGTGTGTGTGTGTGTGTGTGTGTATTTGAGTGTGAGTGACACTAAGCAGGTGTTACAGGTAGGAATCATAACCAGATGGCACAGAGGAGCAAGTGGTATTCTCACTCTGTTGACACTGAAAAGTATCTTGGGGAGGTTTACAAAAAAAGAAAGGTGAGAGACAGGGGGTGAGTGCATCCGCTGTGTCCATGTGAGAATGCATGTACAGCACTGAATGAGATAGACAACATTTTATGAGATACTGATGTGAGGAATTACATTTATATTCTGTTGGCCATGAAGCAAGCATGAGAACATTTTGTCAAAATGACCCACGGGGCTGCACTTACAGGTCGAAACAATAATGCTGGCAGGGACGCTGATGCTGTTGTTAATGACAGCGAACACGTTGATGTTGTACTCCATGCCTGCCTCCAGGCCCGAGATAGTGCAGGTGGTGGTATTGCCTGGAATCCTTATCTCAAGTTGCACACCTGACAGAAAGACAGGTAAACAGTTTTTTTTTAGAAGCTTCTAGAAGAATGCTTTCAAGACATTTTGAATCAACTGAAACTTCAATTACGACCTTTCTTGCCTCGAAAGGCCAGCATAGCTCTGTACGTACCTCCAGGGCTGCTTGGTGTGTAGGTCACTAAGAAATCAGTCATCACAACTGACCCCTCCCACTCCACCTCAACAGTGTTATCAGTCACGCCTCGTATCTTCACGTTCATGGCCGGTGCCACTGTTGAGACAAAGAAAAAACACAAATTATGTTTACACAATTGCTATTTTATGTTGATAACAATGATAATTATGAAATGTAACCACTATATCACCTTTAGAGTAACTTGGTAGTGTCACAAGTAGAGCCGGGCGAGATATGGCCTATAAATAATATCGCAATATTTTTAGGCTACATCGCTATACACAATACATATATCGATATTTCGAAAATGTCCTCCCTTTGGCGTTTTACTAAAACAAGACTGCAGTTAGCCATTGCACACCTTAGTGGGAAAACTGCAAAAATGTACTTGCTAATTTATATGGCAAGGTTTTACACACCCATGATTCATAATTTCAGTGTAGGCGTGACAATTTCAGTGTAGGGACATCTTTCCTGCCAACTGATCCAAAACAGAGCTTCACAGATAAAAGACTATGACTTGTAGACGTGTGTTCTAGCTGGCAAAGCACTGAACTTTAACTGAATCAACTGAACATTTTTTACTGCAAAAGCTAAACCATGGCTGCATGGTTTGGGACATACAATAACTGCCAGTGGTACAACTCCTGTGAATCACAGGTTTGAAAAGTAATTACCACTATTGCCAATGCACAGAACATCGCTACATTTGCCATTATCTCGCTTAGTAAAAACGGTCTTTGCATCTGTAATCTTTAAAATGATAGACAGCATTACGTATGTGCGTTCCAGACAGTGAAAGAAGCCGGTGCTTGTGGCAACAAGAAGCTGAGTGTTTACATCAGAGCGAGATACAGTACACTGTCATTCACTCGGGCTGAAGTGGAGACCGTCAAGCCATAAGCCTGAGAGGTGGTGTTGAATATAAATGTGGAGGCATAAACAAGAGCTGCCACTGCCAAAAATAACAAGGAGGAGGGGGGAAGGGGGGAGGATAGGTGAAGGACATAAAGGAGAAGAGGACAAGACAGAAGGTACAAACAGTTTGAGCTGGAGAAACGACGAGACGGATTCACAGACACAGGACAGACGAGAAAAAGACAAGATGTGCCTCAGGAGAGTAAACAACTAACATAAAAAGGCAGTTAAGAAAAAAAAAGAGACCGAGAGAGGAGTAAACTGAGTGTGATAGTGTGATAAACAACCTCTCACCCCCTCATCATCTCTACATCATGTGATACAGGACTCTACAACACAGCACTGAGTCCTCCTCGGGGGAACCTTTGGACACTCTAGTAGCCGTTTCAGCTCCATTCTCACACACTCGACAGATGGGCGCATGCTGCACAGTAGCTTGCTCATTTCGAAACAGTGGCGACAAATCCTGCAGCATTCCCTTAGCTGGATTTTTTTAATTAATTAGACTCAGCTTTGTCACGTATATGAAGTGAATAACAAATCAAACGAAGGAGCAATAATCCACGGAGTAGAAGAAGAGTGATTGAATGAGGTCATGCCAGGCTGAACAGACGAACTGCTTGAAAGTAAAGACATTAACTCTAATAGAAAGGGAAGGGCAAACTCCCAAATGGGCACTGAGAGGTTAGTCAGAGGAACTCTTTTACTAAACATACAGCAAAGATAGAGAAGCATTGAGCATCTCACCATGTTGTTGCCTTGTGAAAGCTCATCAATGACCAGTTCATTTGAATGCAAACATACTGTTTAGTCTTTTGTCGCACAGGACTGCTTTAACCTGAAATTCTAGTATCAAGAGAGTTTCGGACCTTTGTGGTTGGGCCAGTGTCCAACTTCAGCAGCAGATTTCACCACCTAACTCAATATCCTTTTTTTCTATCTTTCACTTTAATCACATTTTGATCTTGGGACAGTTTCAAGAACTTCCCCCAGGTAGAATCACCAGACACGTGAAGGTGAAGGTGAATCTGAACACAACTTCTATATTGTATACATGCAGCCTAACATTAGAAACATTATCTCACAAGTAATCGTGTTAAAATGCTTATGTACATACATTGAACGTTACAAATACACTGGTTATATCACCTATATATTTAACTCCTAATTAAATTAAAGGCCTTTCACTCCTTTTCCTAACTAATTCAAATGCTGATTTTTTTTTTCCTTCTCGATTTATGGACAATTGTAAAACCATTTCTCAGGCATGTATCTTTTCTAAGGTTTGCTTCAAAATGGCAACTTGCTGAAGGTTATTCAGGAATCTCGCCCGGGGTCTTTAACTCTCATTAGGTCTAATCAGTATGCTATCATAGGCAGATACAGCAGTATTCACTGAACTTAAACCTTCAAGTTGAAACTCCAGCTGACAATGAAGGTCAGCGCATCATCAGAGGACTAACTTACCTTCAGGCTACTCTATGTAATGGTATTTCTCCTTCTCCATTTGCTTTTGACTAAACTGAAACCTGTAGTGTGAAGTACAATATTTTGGCATTTGTGTGTAATAGAAAACATCGGAATAATACAAAGCTTTAATGCTCATCTATTTTTAGTTTCCACTTTTAAATGATGCAAAGATTTAGTCTGCTGTTGCCGAACTAAATCCCATGACCACTGTACTACGATATTGTTTAACTTTACCTCTGATCCATAGTAGAGAGTCCTATTCTGTTGCATTTTGCCTGGGTTCACACAACTTAGTTACAAACCCAACCATGGGCCTGTATCACAAAGCAAGTTAAAGTTAGTCAGGCTGGGTTACCTGGCTTTACGAAGCCTAACATTGGTGATCCTGGATAACAGGTATCACAAAGCTGGCAGTCAGCTGTCCCTGATAATACCTGTCCAGCTATCTTTAATAAGATATGAGAAGATAAATCAGATCATTGCAGTGACTTAAAGTAATATTCAACAGAATAAAATAAAATAAGAAATAGAATAGATAATAAAAGAACTAATACAATGGCCAAATATTACAGGTAGCCTATACATAATAATAATAATCTACAGTTGACATTAAGTAGTCTTGAATGACTATGGGAAATAGTGTGTTTAAGTGTTTCTTTTAAAGTTGAAAGGATATAGTTTATCATTGTGCTCTTTTTGTAATACTACTTACAATTTTGTGGTGTTCATATGAGTTAAGAACTAAAAACGTTTTGGGGTGTCAGAGTTTTCACTCAAAACAAACCTCTAAACATGACAGAATTACATTGTTGCCTGCTCAAATTAATCACTCTATTCATGTAAAAACCAAAAAAGGTGGAGCATACTGGACTTTTGTTAAAAGTTCACATCTGTTTTGGTTGACAAAAAGGCGGCTGCAAAATACATACTTTCAAAGATCCTTTGTCATGCGAAAAAAAGAAAATCAATTTCTCTTCAGTGCAGTAGAATGCTTCTGGTTTGGTGGACTTTTGTACAGTGTACAACACAATTTCAGCCAAAACAATGATAACAGTATGTGTCGTCAAGCTGCAGAGGCAGACTGTGAATGGCACAAAGACAAATTGTGTCCTTTGCCTAAAGCTAGTGTTGCATTGTATTCCGATACTAGAAAGGTATCTCAATACCCTGCCGTTAAACACAGTACTACACCCCATTTTATTAGTACCGGTACTGAATGGCTGTGTTTTAATAAGAGACGTTGGCTATTTCCTACGAGTTGTGATGAGTTACATGTGCGACAGCAGGGCAGTGTGTGTGTGTGCTGGTTGAGCGGAGGACTGCATTGGGTTTGGGATCCCGCGGGAGAGAGCAGTTTTTAACTTTGCTGCGGGTGGGAGCAAGCGGTCAAAACATAAACAGCGGGCGTTCACAAACACCACTTCAACACAACACAGCGCTTCTTACAGTTACTTTGGTGTCTTCCTAATTTCAGCAGCTTTTCCTTGATCTACTTCTCAAAGAACTTCATCTGAATTATTATTGTTTTGTGGCTTTTTGTTTTGGAAGCAGAGTCTCGCCATCTGTATGAGTGGTACTGCAGCCCGTACAGCAGTACCACTCTGCCTGAACTCCTGCCTGTCTGAAGTGAAAACAAACCCAAGTACAGGGGACATCAGATTACTGCGAACCATGTGATTCTTTTAATTAATAGATTTTTACATTTTTAAATAATAAATAAAAGTTCCAGATTCTGACATCTATCATTGCATTATTTTTCTTATGTTTTAGGTTTTTGCCATAGTATCATTTCATTATGGGTATCGAGATATTTAGGCAGGGTATCGTATCAAAGTCATAATTTTGGTATTGTGACACACAACCTGCAGTTTAAGTTTAGGCGCGTTCATGTCTAGAACGAGCATGTGATCAGGTGGACTGTCACATGTCTGCCAAAATCCTTTAACATCACAGTTTTTGCCTAAATAATATAACTGATAAAAAATAATTTGTAGCACTGAGAGCCATAACTATGTGAGTAATGCAAATGTCAGTTGACACCACTGCTGCACTAAGAGGATGTCAACAATGTGAGAATGTCACCGCTACTTTTTCACTGTAGCATCGGGACTCATTGAAATGATTGTCGAATTCCTCTGCTGTCAAGATTAAATGCCACTCTTCAGCACAAGATGATCTCTGCTTTGTGGGTGGATATTTTTTATGTAAAGATATACAGTATCATATCTCTACGCCTGAAACAACCCTTTTAAATTCAACAGCCTCCATTATTTCTAATGGTGGAAGAATATAGGCCACCGTAATTGAAGCAAAAATACATCCCGCTTTCTTCAGCTTTTGATAGCATGAAACACTTACGCCTGTCACCCTACAGGTCTCTGGTAATTGAACTGCTTTGTTTTGTATTCAGGAAACTATCCCCTACAAGCATTGGCTATTTTAGCCTCTAATTGCAAAGAAATAAGCATTTCGGACGCCCTCACTTGGTATAGATATGAAATGGGAGGGCAGCAAGGAGGAATCAGCTTTAGTAATTTGATTTGCCCTTGCTGTCTATCTATTGCTCGCTCTTCTATCCGTCCTCATCCTTCACTTTGTTGACAGGTGCCTCAAATAGCAGAGGAGCATTTGATATTTTGGCTTGGAGAGCTGGGTGTGAACAAAAGACGAGCATGACTCAGAAACTGTCTCAGCTGCAGAAAATGTGACAGCTCCCTCCCCAGATGAATGTGACTTTTGGTAAATTAATGCTGTTACAGTACACCTTCTGCTGTCCGGCAAGGCATGCGCCCCACCACCTGCATGTGAAGCACAGACAGGTTTGTTTTTCAGGGCTGCACAAATGCTAAAAATGACAGAGCTGAGTTTCCAAATCTGTGGACCTTTCTGGTGTCGTAGAGAGAGAGAGAAAGCTTGTAAATAAATTAAAAAAAGAGGGAAAGATTTATAAATCAGTGCAACGAATCAGATCGATCTACCTGGTCTGTAGGGTTCAAATAGTCAACCAAGTGTCACGGAGCATCATGGGTAAGAAGAACACTACACTTGGAGGTTGAATTACCGGTAATTGCTTACTTAATTCTTGTTAAAGGGTGGGCTGATAAATGAAACCCCCTGCTGTAGCTGTTATCTGCCTCCAAACTCTCAGCACTCCCTGCCTTATCGATGCCAATACCTAACATAGTGTATATACATTTTCGGTCTTATAATGTATTAAGTTCTGGAGCGATTAGTTGCTTAAAGGGGTGATAGAATGCAAAACCAATTTTACCTTGTCATTGCTGAAAAACGACGGGTAAATAGGATTCCCATTGATGCCTCTTTCCTCTGCAAATCTCACACTTTCAAACTGCCTCTGAAAATGGGCAAATCTCAACGAACCACCGAGTTGACGTCAACTCGGTGGCTCCTCCTTTTTTGGCTCTAGTCTCTACCTTTGTCACGCCCCAACATTTACATAGGCTACACCACTGACCTGAGGTCAGCTTAGTCTTTTGAATCTAGGTCACGCAGAATCTCAGAAATGTTATACATTGTTCGTCCTATTTAATTACTAAATTCACTTCTGAGACTTTTTTATGCAGAGGTCAAATATGGGCTGTTTTACGAAAATTGATGGCTAATTGCAAATTTTTGTCCGACTGTGTGTCGCAGTTCAGCAGGAGCTCAGCAGGCTAACGTGACAGTGGCCGGTGCTGCCTCGCCGCCCGGTCTGTCCTCCTTCACAGACCCCGGCTCGCTGTGAGCTAGATGGATCTCCGTCATGACCGGAAGCCCGCAAAGTCATCGTTTCTGGGTTACTGGACTACCAAATGCCGAGGCCCTGACGCAGCTCCAGGGCCTGCAGCTAGCCGCGATCTTTACCCATAGAATTGAAGTGACACTAGCAGCTAACGAAACCCTGCATATTCACAAAAATGCATTAAATTGAAATTCAATTTCTATCTTTAAGAGTAGCCTAAGGGGAAATATCTTACTGTTTGCTGGTGTTATTTATCAAGTGGTCCAAATCAGTTTCTTGTTCATTTTTTAGAAATACTCCCACACTGTAAGCAAACCAGATAATGACACATGAAGATGCCTTTTCTAAAGATACTCACTAGACTGTAATCTGAAGCATGTATTCAAGTTTGCCACCCAAATAAACCTCAGAGATAGTGCCAGCAATTCATGAACAGGAAATGTGCCCACATTACAGTAAATCGCTTTTGGCAATGGAGCCACTCCATCTAATGTTCAGCTCTAATTTTAAAAGAAACCTCTTCCTGCTCAAGAATTCAGTCTGAACTGTCTGAAAGTCTCAGAGAGTCGTTGTGTTGAGTAACTTGATCCTGGTTGCACTGACAGCACGTGTTAAGGGAGTTTCTGCTTCAGGGAACAGAACCCATCTGACAAAATACTTTTTGTACTTGACAACAGTCAAGAGGATCCAACTGACCTAAAGGATCAAAAGTAATAGCCTACCAGAGTTGCAGTCATCTCCTGCAAATCCATCCTGGCAGACACAGAATCCCTCCTTGCAGACTCCCTTCTTGCTGCAGTTGTTGGCACAGTAGACCAGCGAGCAGTCCTCTCCCACGTACCCAGGCCTGCACTGGCACGTCCCGTTGATGCACAGCCCCTGATCCGAGCAGTCGTTAAGACACCTCCCGACCATGCAGTCTTCGCCAGTGAAGGACTCTTCGCACACACACTCCCCGTCGATACACAACCCGCGACCCGAGCAGTCTGAAGGGCACCGCGGCTCTGAGCAGTTGTCGCCTCCAAAGTCACGGTCACACACGCACTCCCCTTCCACGCACACCCCCTGGCCGGAGCAGTCGTCTGGGCAGCGAGGCTCCGAACAGTTTTTGCCGGACCAACCTTCCTCACAGATGCAGCCACACAGGTCGAAGCTGAAGCTGCCATGGCCACTGCAGCCTGGGACAAAGTCCATATGACCTGATAAAGAAAGGTATATACATTATAATGTGACAACATTATGTTTTATTCAAAGTGGCAATACAATCAAACCTAAAGGCACAGTTCAGTTTTGAGGTACTATTACCAGTTCTTCTTTCATTTTGATATAAACTTAGAAATGAACACATACAATCCTCTTTATGTTCACAACAGAAAACTCAGATCCCGGTATGACGGGTAAAACAGTAGTCAAGACATACATGAAAACTATATTATTTTGGGCATTTCCATCTGGCCGCGCTCCTCCTCAGCTGATCATTTCATCCTCATTCTGATGTAATCATTTAACACAGTCTCACTCCCTACTCGTCAAATGTATGACGCATGGTCAAGGACCCTGGCGTCAAGTTTCAACGAAACAGGGGTACCCTTGACGTTATTT
Source organism: Perca fluviatilis (assembly GCF_010015445.1). NCBI lineage: Eukaryota > Metazoa > Chordata > Actinopteri > Perciformes > Percidae > Perca > Perca fluviatilis. The sequence continues at coordinate 24,466,773 of NC_053122.1, read as the reverse complement.
TTCGACGAGGGGGTCCGTCAGATAGACATTCATGTTATTCCCTCACCGTCGGATATCGACGAAAGAAAAAAACAACCCCCCCCCCCCTTTAACTCGAAATCTATGACAGTTATTATTGGTATTTTTAGCCCAATAACCACTGTTTTAATCAACATTATTCACGAGATATTATCATGGTTTATATGTATTTATTTTAATGTTATTATTTCGGTCTATTTCGGCCTGGGAAGCTGGGTTGCTTTTTTGTTTGTCTATCTGACGGACCCCCTCGTCGAAAAATAACGTCAAGGGTACCCCTGTTTCGTTGAAACTTGACGCCAGGGTCCTTGACCATGCGTCATACATTTGACGAGTAGGGAGTGAGACTGTGTTGAATCATGACTGCTGGAGATAATCACATTCCCACTGAAGAGATGGAGCGTTTTCAGAAAATATTTGAATGGGGTGATGGTGTCAACGGAGCAGATCCTTTAACCATATTTTATCCTATAATTCTATCCATTCTAGTCCACTCACATTATAATGGCATCATCTCCTGAATAGTGAACAAAGTCTTTACCAGTCGCAAAGGTTTCTCCACACCTTTTAGACCAAGACTGTGCGAAAAAAAAGTCGCCCTCCAGCATCAATATTCAGCTGCCATCCAGCTCCTCTTTATTCATGGTATGAACTGGGTTTTTTTTACATCTTTTTGCAGCTTTTGGTATCTTTGCGTTTGAAAGTCCTGATGGTTGATACCAGAGGGTTTTGTAGTGCAAATATTGAAGGTAAAATGGCTTATAAAGTGTATCCATATACTTTGTTATCATTGTTGACCAGTACTCACCCATGGCTGAGCTCTCCCCACAGCATCCAGACCCACACTGAGCTCTGAGCAGGGAAACTTCTCTCTCTAGCATCTCCACCCTGGTGGCAAGTTGCTGGATTGTGGTTGTTGCTGGACAACCACATGCAGCTTTTGGGATGTTGATGCGGTGAGTAAATGTTACCTGAAGAACAAGAAGAACAGTTTGGTTAAGAGGTACATATTGGCACCTAAGAGCATTAATTAAGCTCAAAGGCCAATTTAAACAACAATTATGGGACGATGCAGATTCTGCTCATTCTAAGTTGTAATTCATCCAAAATCTATCTTTCAAGTATCAAACACTTGCCAGTCTTGTATGTTCGGAAAGTGGTAGAAAAAAAGTTTATAGTTTTGTCTGACAGGGACTTAATTATAAGTATCAAATTGTCTGTAGAAACTTCCTAAATTATCCACCTCTCCCTAAAAGCAAGAGCAGAAGATGGCCCCGCAAAGAATGTGTACAAGCCAATGTAGGCCCCCAAAAACAAGTTCATCAGGGTCATGTGTCATAATTTAGAGGAAAGAGTTGTACTTAATATACGACTTGTTGTTTAGTACATGCTTAGAATATAAATTAATGAATAGGGGAGTGGGTTATTGATAGTTTTTTATGTATGTTTTTTGATGTACAATATGCGAAACAGTGTTCATTTGTAAAACAAGACACATTTCTGACATGTAATCTAATCTAATTATGCTGCAGTGGTGGTTTTACAATATTCCATCTATGTTTTTATCTTAAAAAACTGATCTGAACTGAAACTCACAATCACAATCAATTGTTATTGGCTTGAATTCATGTTGACCACGCCTTTAAAGTGCTCATATTATGCTTTTTGGCTTTTTCCCTTTCCTTTATTGTGTTATATATCTTTTTTGTGCACGTTATAGGTTTACAAAGTGAAAAAGCCCAAAGTCCACCCCAAAGGGAGTTACCATCTACAACAGAAAACACTGTTAACACAGTACAACAAAAATATGGTGTGTTTTGAAAATTAAACCATGTAAACCTATTCTGAAATAACCTCTAAATACAATATGAACCTGAAAATGAGAATAATATGAGCACTTTAAAGTCTACAGTGTATGGCACTCAAACAATTGGGGTACTTTTGTTTTGGGTGACGTATCATTTAAAAAAAATAAGTATCTTCACACCTCACTGTCTAGTCATACTGTACTGCTCTTTATGTTTTACTACTAATTGAGCAAAAATAAAAAATAAATATATTTCTAAAACACCTACCTGGCTGTCAGCATCCAGCGTCTGCTCAGTGTATTCCGTTGGTCCATTTGGATCCATTGGACCATCTACAGAAGATGTGGACCCCAACTCGGCACGAGAACCTTTAAATCAAAAATAATAGGTCTTAAAAGTGTCTAAATACTACAGTTTGTGTGTCTTTATGTGAACACAAGGTGCCTCCAGTCCAGGACAGCAGATAAGATGACTAGAGTGAGTTTAAACCCAAAGACTTGGACCTCACCATCACCGGGGGCAGGTGGCGCGGAGGCATCCAGGTCGACAGAGCACAGAGACTCCAAGGGTACATTGATGTTGTAGACATGGTTAAAGACCACAGGTTGCTCCCGCAGGGTTTCGTTGGCTGAGGAAGCAAAGGGGGGCTGATTCCCCCCTGGGGTCTGTCTCCTCACTCTGGTGGTACGAACCAGCTTGTTGTCTCCTGATGGAGCAGCATGAGCGGCACCCTGCAGAGAGAGACAATATGAAACAAAACACACTGCACGCGGTTTGGACTTGGGAGTTTGTTTTTGTCCTTTATATCTTGTGTTTACAGAACATGACGGAGCTAAGAAAAGAACCGGGGGGGGACACACAAAACAAGATGACACTAATACACATTACACAGTATAAGAAGGATTTTCTCACTTGCTGGAAGACTGACAATACAATGTTCACATTCAAAAATGTGAGTCATTTTCAAAGAATCTGCTGACAGTTCAGTATTTTGAAATTGTGGTTTGTTTTTGTCTGGCAGAATAGAGTGCGGATCGGGCCGCATTTTTCTGCGCGAGCCCGGCCCACGTCCGACAGAGCAGTTCAGAAATGTCAACAGATGAGCGCATCAGCGCACACGGGGCAACAAGCTAAATGCCTTATCGCACTGATGTGACCGAGCCCGACCCGGACCCGGACATCATTTCTAAATATGTCCGAACCCGGCCAGTCGGGTTCTGTCGGGTCCCATCGGGTCCCTTCGGGCTCAGGTCGGGTATCCATCCTCTATGGCAGAAAGCACAGATAATATCGAACAATAGATAAAGCATAAAGCAAGTACCCTTTTGAGGGAAAACAAATAAGCAGAAAAGATAGCCACATGTAGACATCTTGGAAAAAACTGAGTACTATATTTATGACATCTTGTTAAATATGCACTTGCTAGCACTACCTTTGTACAACTTAGCATTTATGAAACCCATTCACTGAATAGCAATTGTCCAAATATAGCTTAGCAACTGTAACTAGGCACAGCAGGTCTGTTGATTTTTAGACGTCTGCACATGTTGAAGAGATGTGCATGGAGCTGTAGTCATTTAAATTAAAATTATTTGGAGGGTGTATGTGTTTTTTAAGCCTTTCCCCAAACACCAAAACACAAGAGTAAGTGAAGGAATGGATTAAAAATGTTAGCATGTCCGCTAAAGAAGCTTATTCCATGTCTTTGTGGCCTTAACTGGTGAGGATGGTGACTTTTTGCCTGAGACATGCAGCTGTAGCCTCAGTCTTTGTATGTAAATAGCCCCAAGCGCATATTTAAGATTCTCTTTTAAAATCAATCAGCCGGAAACCAGTCAACCAAATACCATTTTCAACCAGCTCATGGAGCTAATATTAGCTACACCTGATAAAATCTACCCGTCGCCATTGTAGCCACAACAATATTGACGGTCACTGGCAAGAAATGAGAAGCCTACTTTTTTCTGACATCAGCAGCTATTCTCTACTAAGAGTTTTAAATGTGCTAAATCTGCCACCATTATCACTATGGACTGCAAATTGCACATGCAAGAATGGAAAGCTTGAAAGACGTGTCAACAGTAATTATGGGGGGCTTAGTGAACGATCAATTGTAACACCTTTTCCCTTATAACAAATGTCTTTTTAGGTGAAATGTACAGGAAAGCAACACTGAACTCCAAATCATCACTTCTCTCTTATAAGTGTGGATTTGTGCACTGAGTCAAGGGATTAACATGGCTGCCAAAAATAGTAGATTTGAAATAAAAAATTAACATGAAAAAAAAAGCCCCGGGCAGCTCAACTCATTTTGGCTATTTTGTCCGAACGCATTTTACCTGTAGAGCAAGAAACAGAGCCAAAACTAGGATCCAGCCTGCTGTGGGCACAGTAGCCCTGTTATGTTGCTGTGCCAGTTGCATGCTGGGAAGAAACCTCACCACTCCTGTCCACTCACACCTGTGGAGAAGTGAGAAGAGAAAAAGAGAAACAGCAGTCAGGGATGATGTTTGTGTTGCTTGGAAAATATATAATGTAGCTGTTCCAGTGTAGTTAAGTGTGCCAACATGGAAACATATCTGTTCATGTTTGTCTATTGTGTGTGTGTGTGTGTGTGTGTGTGTGTGTGTGTGTGTGTGTGTGTGTGTGTGTGTGTGTGTGTGTGTGTGAGAGAGAGAGAGTGGGTAGTCTCACTGCCATCAGCTTATCCTCTGTATCAGCTTATCCTCTGTAAATGGTAAATACATGTCTTTGATCTGACATAAAATAATTGGCTTTCGAAGAAAAAAGGGATTGTGGAACTGGCAACTGGAAGAACCTTTGAATGTATTTCACTGTGCAATACCAAATATTTGATCTTTCCACTTGGGAGGAATACAGAAATATTGCTCAGGGAGAGAGTTGATAGATGGATTTCAGTAGAGAAATGGTTTGAGTGATATCGCTGTAATCCCCTCTCCCTTGAGTGGGGAAGTGAGAACAGGGACACACTGAAATAAAAGCCGCACAGAGAAAAAAAAAACTGATGTGGATCCTTCAAGCTGACTGTCACATATCAGCACAGATGAAACGTTGCAGAGCTGAAGTTTGCCTGTAATGTCGCTATTTGAATTTATTGAGTTTTGCCACTATCAGCTGGATCAAACATCTTACTCAACCTGCAGATATTCTATCTCGCACAGGACAGCTGGTATCTTGAAAGTATAAGGACAAGACTCAAAAGCAATTAAATCAGCGGTATGTGTGTGCGTTTAAGTGTCCTAGCAGTAAATTTAAGCACAACTCCTTTGAGTTTAGCACGTTCATATCTATGTATGCGTGAGGCAAAAGACTATTCAGAAGGGGGAACAAAAAACATATTGCAGAAGAGCCTGTATTCAAGAGTCCCTTTTATCACAACAATGCATCTGATGCTGGTGAAGCAGGCTACTGCTCTCAGCTGGCGCCTTTTGTGAGAGCCAGATGGAGGTCTTCTTATCACCTAACTGACTATGCCTTTTTTGATCATTTAGGGTGGAAATGTTGAAACATCAGTGCATTTGCAAATAAATGAGAAACAGAGGGAATCCAAGTATGTGTGAGCCATGCAAACCTTTTAAGTTTTGTCTCATTGAAGATATAAAATGGTTGGTTGTTTTGAATTGATGCAGACTCAGACTTTACTTTCAAGATCTGTTGCACCCATTTGAGCACATCCTTCATTTTATGGCAAAGTGGAACAACCTCTGTGTGTGTGTGTATGCATGTGTGTGAGGTTTTGTATGTGTGTGGTGAACAGAAACACTGACATAAAGAATGTTGACGTGTACAGTATATCATAAAAGACCCATAGGGGAAAGATAACTGGTCATACGTTACAATCTGCAGCATGCTTCGCTTCAGACTGTGCCGCTAATGCTTTTAACAATGACTTTGGCCTTGATAGAATCGACTCCCAACCAATGCTGCCTGCTCTACACTAAAGAGATTGAAAGCATGCTGCTTGAGGGGAGAGTGTTTGACACGACACGAGCCGTTTAACCGGTGAATTCACCAAACAAATGAGAAGCATGCTGATCATGAAGGAGTGAGATGGACAAAGCCAACTGGAACCATCTTGTTCACAGCCATTAGCTAAAACAGCATCCCTTCAGCTGACTTCAGTAGAGGGCTCGCACGCACGCTTCAAACACGTGATAATGATGAATGACACTAAATTGATGTTTCACTCGTTTTCTATAACAAGCATTATGGAAAACACCTCTCAGGAATCACCGTCGCCATATTTTTTTTATACTAGAGTCCTACAATACTGAGTATTTGAGGCCAATAACATTTGTAGACAAATTTCACATTAGTGCATGTTAAGTTGACCAGCTGTGCTAAAGTCAATCTAGGTAAGTGGTTTCTGCCCTTTTCCATGTCAAGGACTCCTAAACTGACACAAGTTAGACCCCGGACCCCCATTTGATAAGATTTTTGCTTTTAGTTTTATTACAGAAAGTGTACGAAACCCATAACCAGAATATGTTCTATATTACATTATGCCATTGTATTACTTATGGATGTAATTAGAGTGAAAATAATGATTCCCCTTTTTGCTGAGGACCCACTGGAACCCCCTCAAGGACCCCTGGTGGTCCCCGGAACCACCGCTCCAGGTTACGTTGGCAATTAATTGGATTTAATTAACTAGAAGTGTACAAAATGAACACTGTCTGTATTTTCCCGATAATGAGTAATCAGTTACATTATTTTCATTATGTTCTTTCCAGGAGACATCCTGAAATTATTAAAAGATAATTCAGAAGACCCTTAAGGCCTTCCCAACCTGGTAACTAAAGAACACTGAGCGATATACAGAATGTACTGATCAGGTCATTTGTCAATGCTGTCTGGGGGACAAACTATTTATTGGCGTCAATGTTTCTAAATGTATTAAAGTGCTCATATTATGCTTTTTGGCTTTTCCCCTTTCCTTTATTGTGTTATATATCTTTTTTGTGCACGTTATAGGTTTACAAAGTGAAAAAGCCCAAAGTCCACCCCAAAGGGACTTACCATCTCCAACAGAAAACACTGTTCACAAACTGCTCCAAACAGCTCTGTTGTAGTCCAGCCTTTAGTTCGTGACAAAGCTCGTCACTTTGTAACACGTTATAATGCTCGCTTAGCTGCTAGCGTGGCACGCCCTCATACCCTGCAACTGACAAGCTAGCAGTACTTACTGCGCATGTGCGACTCCCAACAAAGATGGTGTGATGTCTCGCTCTGTAGCTAAAACAGAGAGCTCAACACACAGGGTGAAAAGATGAGCTGCAGCAATGTGCAGTAGCCTACAACAAATATACAGTGTTTTCTGAAAATAAAACCACATGAACCTATTCTGGTACAACCTCTAAATACAATTATGAACCGGAAAATGAGCATAATATGAGCACTTTAAACATGAATCCAACATGGACGAGACATTTCAATTTTTACATTTAAGTCCATTTGCAGATGAAGATTGTGTGATACAATCGAAAGCTCCAGAACAGCTACCAAATGCATATTTGTAGTGGGATTATTTTGTCAACTATATTAAACATATTTTGTGCATTTCTGTACTGCAATTATCAGCTGACAAATACGCTAATACAGTTCTATCATCTATTTCCTCTGCTCTGATTTTACATGTGTATTTTGTTGTTTTAATGGCTAATCCAACATCTGGCCAAGGGACAAGGATTAACCTGCATTTTCCCTGTAAAAATAAATAAATACAAACATTTACATTAATAAATACATAAATGCTATGAATCAAAAAGGACTACCAATATGTGAGACCGGCTCTATTTTATACTAGTTTATACCAGTTTCTTAAACCTCTTTTCTATGACAAAGAAACAGGTAAAAAAATAGATGTATCATGATTGTCATGCAACCTTTTTATCTCACTATAAACAAATAGATATAAGGTCTTGTGATGCATGCAAGTGTCTTGCTTTAAGGCATACTGCTTTTAAATGCCTACCAAATATAGACCCATACAGTACATTAACACAACCCTATAGTTTTACACTGGCAGTGATACAAGTTTGAAAGAGTTTCAAAGTCACAGGGTTATCCTTTAGTCATTGGGTCATGGAGCAGGCTAATGCCCACAAGCATTTCATCGCACAATGAGAAGACTTTTATCATGGAGGCTCAATTAAGAATGGAACCCATTCATTCAGAGTGAAGAGAATCAACATGCTTCAGGCACTAACAACTGGCTTAATTTACTCACTTTTTTCCAGGAGAGAGAGAACACACGCACACGCACACGCACACATTAGCCAGCACAAAACCAAGGGCACCGATACATACGTCTTCAAATCCACAGTACTGTTGCATTCACAGTCATATTAACACAAATACACATTGGGAAATGCACAGACATACACAAAATCACACTGTCATGTATCAACGTTTTTTAGCCTTTCATTTTAATAACAGTCCATCTGCCTTGACAGTAATTAGATCTGTCAGCAGGCAGGCAGCCTCTCGATCTAGAGACACTTTCTGATTGTGTAAGTACAAAAAAAACTTTGTGAAGTAATTTAGCTGCATGGAAAAACTGAGAGTGCATTTGTATGTGTTCCTGCTTAATCACAGCTAAATATTCTGTGTGTAGAAAAACAAAGTCAATGACTGAAATGACTGAAATGCTCTGAAACAACGTTGTCACGTTATGTATTACCTGGTGATTTTCTTGAGACAAACTGGATGAGTTCAGACCCTGCGAGGCCAAAATGAAACGGCCTGTTCCAATTATAATAAAAACCATCAGAAAACTTATGCAGCGTTACAAAAGAAAAAGTAAAAATGTTCAGCTCATACAAAAAAGGCTACTCTGCAAAATATCCCAGATGTAAAATGAATCAAAAAAACCAGCATGCTTAAAAGCATGATGAAAAAAATAATAATCACTTTGATCTCGTCTGTTTTACTTTTTTCATCTTTGTTAGATTACATTTCTCTCTGAGGTGAGCTTTTGATATATTTTTTTGTCTTGAATCTTTTAAAGTACCTTAGTCTTTCATCCACAATGTGGTTTATGGGCAGAGGAGTCGATATGAAATAAGACTTGAATTTAAAAAATGCACAGTGTAATAACACTGAGACACTAATCCAATCTATGTCATGTGGGTGCTTCAAATAATCTTTTTTTATCGCTTGCTGTGGATACATATACAGTATATGTGCTGCTAGATATTATATAAAAGAGAAAGTACTGAATGACAAACGATGAACTGAATGAACAAATGAATGATTGATTGATTGATGGATGGATGTACATTCTGGTTATAATATTTACAATGTCTAAATAATAAATTAATTCATAAAATAGTGTAAATAGGAGTGGTAATGTAGAATTCCTAATTATATCTCTTTTTTCAGAGCATGCTCAGACTCTCTACATATCCTGGGTGAACAAAGTCAATGGCAGATATTGAAAGGAACATCTTGTTGGGAGCATCAGCTATTTGAAAAAAAATAATAGTAAAACTACTGAGCTTGCTTTCTTTTTTCTAATGGCCCCGGAGTGAAAAAAACACATTTACAGACCAGTACCATTACTGTACATTAGTGTCTCATCTTTCACAAACAGCCCCCAAAGGTACAAATGAACACTCATACACACAAACACACGCTATTCCCCCGGTAATGTATTTGATACAGAATGAGAAAATGGAAACATATTTTAGGACAAATATGACTCAATCTAGATGTTTTTGTCCTAAAATATGGCTCATATGAAAGGAAAACATACATCTTGCATTTCTTTATTTTCACCTTTGATTTTGACATGTATATGGATATTGCTTTTCAGTGTAACATAGTCTACTCAACTTTAGAAAAAACAGAACAAAAGACAACATATGGTACCACAGACTATTATTGTTGGATTTATGAAACGATTCTACTGTCACTCACTTGTGACCACCTAACAACAAAACTATACTTTCCTGGCCTTTATTGCTGGACTTGTACAGCCAACTGACTCTGCAGCTAGATAGCTTTGTTTAGATTTTAACCAAAGTAGCTAGCTAGCGTTCCGAGATTGATTTTCTCTGGGCTCAAATCCCGCTAAGAGAGCGTGTTATACTAACGTGTCAGCATAGATATAGAACAATATCTATGCGTGTCAGTGTCAGTCATGGTCTGCCCACTGCTCCAGAAGGCAAACAGCAGCATAACTAACCTCAAAGATCAAAAGATTTTGCCCAGCTCCACTGACATGGCCTCTGGTCCAGGCTAAAAAGAGATAGGCGATGAACTCTGCAGTGTAGTCTTCAGACTAGGGGCCCTATTTTAACGATCTAAGCGCACGGCGTGAAGCACATGCCGCAGGTGCATTTAGGGCGTGTCCAAATCCACTTTTGTTAGTTTGACGGCGGAAAAAAGGGTCCGTGCGCCGGGCGCACGGTTCAAAAGGGTTTTCCTTAGTGTCTTCATTAATTCATAGGTGTGTTTTGGGCGTAACATGCAATAAACCAATCAGAGTGTCATCTCCCATTCCCGTTAAAAGCCAGGCGCGTTTGTACCTTGGCGCATTGCTGTTATGATGGCGGATTTGCACCGTAATATTTTTATTTGTAATCTTTTGCATGTTTGTGTGCTGCTACTGCGCTTTCCTGTGTGTGTGTGTGTGTGTGTGTGTGTGTGTGTGTGTGTGTGTGTGTAACAAGCATAGTGTGCTATACATAAGCCTAGGCACATTTTCCTAATTTGCTGTTAAAATAACAATGAAATGCTGCGCTATTGACTTTAGACCAGGTTTTTGTTGGTCAATGGCGCGATCACTTCCCGCTGCCTCAAGATAGCAATACGCCAAGAATTCACCTGAACACACCTCCCTTTAAGACCAGCACGCCCATGGGCGCAAAGATGGGCGCAGGTGCATTTGCTATTTAAACAACGCAGGCGCTGGATGGGAAATTGACGACTGCCTTGGTCTTAAACTAGCAAAGACACTTGCGTCGGGCTTTGCGCTGCGCTGGGTGCAAGATAGGGCCCTAGAACTCATTGTACAGTACAAACTCCAACGGCACACAGAGGTGTTTCTATGCTGCACCCGTGAAGCCCTATTGTTTTAAATGGACCTCTACTGCATTTACTGCACTGAAGTGTTAGCAAAGGCAGAGTAGCAAGGGTGTCCATGACAGTAAGGCAGTGTGATGCAAATTTCACTTCGGGGATTACTGGGATTTGTGGTTGCAGACTACAGGTCAAAAGCTCACACTGCAAAGGGTTTTATGCAGCTTTGTGGCTTTATCAAGCGATACTCATACATATAAACAGATCCTGATTTAAAGGCTTACTTATCCTTTTTTATGGATTATATATTGGCCTATTTTGACCTATATATACACTCTGTAAACACTTTATTAGGTATACCTACATAGTGGTAGATAGGACCCCATTTTTTCTCCAGAAAAAAAAAAAAAGATTCTTTGAGGCATACATTTAACAATGTGCTGGGGATGCTCATTAGGGATTTGAATCCATGCTGAATCGATGTGTCAGATTTCTGTATGATGTTATCACCGTTTCTTTTTTTTCTTTTTTTCAGCCACACATTCGCTCTCTTGTTTCACCATCTTGATTCCGGGCAGACAACACATGTCACTGTCGTGTTTATTAAATCATTCACAGATGACTCATAGAGCTCTCATTTCCTCACTTGTGTCTCTCCTTCCTTGCCGTTTTCCAGAGAAAGCTGCCAGTGACTGTGTGATTTTTGTTTATCGCTTTATCTGCTGTGAAGTCTATACACTGTACTGTGGCAGTAACAGCAACTCTGCTTACATCACACATCTTGCTGATTTTAATCTTCAGCCGAGCAGCAACTGGACCTCTTGACCCTGTCTGCATACTTAATATATTCAGCTGCTTCACATTATTCACCGTTTAGAGGAGCTGGCAGTTTGAATTAATGAGCAAGATTACTTTATAAAGTAGCCACTGACTGTACGTCCCTCAACAGTAGAAAACAGTTCATTTTTGTTATTCTAACTATTTACCGATGTGACTGTGCTGTTACTGTCACCATAAAGTGTGGGTGATAAGTGTCAGGCGCAAGAGTTGCTGCAGGTTTTACAGGATGTCAAGACTGGTCTCGATCTGCCTTTGAAATAGGTGACTTTATCGCCCCCAAGAGCCAGCTTTTTCACTTTTTTTATGAGATGTTAAGACTAAAGGTGTAATAAGTCATGGTGGTTTGATTCCATCGAAGATTACATTTGCTATTGAATGTTTGGTGAAATGAAACGGCACAACAATGTGTGTCCATCTCTCACTACTTTCTCATTTCCCTAACTTCTCAGTAGCTCTAAGCCCTGAGCCCAATGGTCACAACTGAAGACGTAAATCTTAACAATTGGTCAAAAAAAGCATACTTTCTTTTTCCATTTCATCTGTAAAACAGCAGGTTGCCGTAGTTTTAGCAAATGGACAAATACACATTTAGTGTTAACGGTATGTGGGATCAACTCAAAATATGCTACAGTTTCCATTAGAGGTGTTGAAATTAATCAAATAATCGATGCATCGCGATGCGGACATGGACGATGCTGCATCGATGCAGTGGCCGACCATAATTGATTATAACGCAATGATGTTGCTCATAAATTTTCCGGCCGCGGCATAAACATTCAAATGAAAAATAACATTCTCAGTAGTCTAACCCGTTTCATCTAGACCTATGATAGACTCTAGTCCAGGGGTCACATGAGAAACAGGGACTGTTGTGGAGGGCCGGACCAATAGGTTAAACTAAATTCTGCTCCATATTCATTTTATCTCAGGTGGCACATAAAAAAGAATGTGCTGCCTGGAAAGCGGCACATTCTCAAACGCCTCTTTTTTCTCTGGCCATATTAGCGCAGCAGAGTCCACCAAACACTCTTTAATAAACTCCCCTTCAGAAAATGGCTTACTGTTTTGGGCGATTTTGTGGGATATCACATAGCTGGTCTTGACGCTTGGTAAAGAAGCCTTGTTGCTTTTGCAGCTTAACTAGCAAAGCTTCAGATGCCCATGCCCGCTCTGCATCAGTCAAGTTGTTGTATTTCTCTGCGTGTTTAGTATTGTAGTGGCAATTCAAATTATAATCCTTTAACACAGCGATCTGTTATCCGCAAACTAAGCACACGGCTTTACCTTTGACTTCAGTAAATAAATACTTAGAAGTCCATTTCTTCATTTTGTCGACCTGTCTTTCCCATGAGCTGACATTTTTTAGGGATAACAGCTCATTCACGTGCATGTTAACGTCTCTCGCCGACACACAGGGGTCCGACACATTGCAGTTCTTCTTCTACTTCTTTTCAATTGTGACTTGCAACCAGAGAAGAAGAAGCTGCATACGTTCGCACAAAAAAAAGCAACAGTTGCCTTCAAAATAAAAGCAATGTAGTTGTATTCCATGCATGTACACTTATTTACGTTTGATTGCTAACTTCCCATTGACCTCACGCTGGTCAGTCTGTTTACAATTTAATGTAGGCCTAACAACATTTCTGTTTACATATTCTGTTATGTTTTGCATATTCAGGAAGTGCCATGTGCTGTAGTTTTATGTATCCAATTTATTTAGATTTATTATTAGAGCACTGCAGAAGGTTTTCTTTTTGAAGCTTGAATAGCTATGAAGTGTGTGTGTGTGTGTGTGTGTGTGTGTGTGTGTGTGTGTGTGTGTGTGTGTGTGTGTGTGTGTGTGTGTGTGTGTGTGTGTGTGTGTGTGTGTGTGCTGTGTTAATAATAAAAAAGCTTGTTTATATCTTACTACTAGTATTTTTGGATGAAAACATAACCATATGAAGTAATATATTAGTAAGAAGTAATATTTCATGTGTTTACTTTGTTGAGGGATGAGTGAGCAACCTTTGGAGAGTCTTGTATGAGTGAATGTCTTGTTTGTATGAGTTATGTATTATATATTACTTACCATTATTGTAAAGTGAGTTGTTGTGTTTTATTGTTGTTGGTTTTTTTTGTTTTTGTTTTTTCTGTTTGACTGCCGCTGTAAAGTCAATGTCAATTTCTGTACCTGGACTCGAGGACCCCCTCGAAAACGAGATGGTTCATCTCAAGGGGTTATTCCTCTTCAATAAATAAATGTCAATATAATATAGAAAACTGTATTATATTGAACTATACAGTATCTTAATGCATTCTGTCAAGTCAAATATCCTATATGGCTTTAATAGAAAAATGTATTTGACGCATCGTGATGCATCGAGATATCGAATGTAATCGAAGAGATCAGGGAAGATTCATACCTCTAGTTTCCATGTTTATCATAATGAAAGAGCATGTCACCGAATGCAATGATGTAGCTCATTGGTGTGTTTTTCTTGGGTTTTATATGTTGTTTTCTGAAAAAAAATGTATAAGTCATATATAAAATGTTCTTTGATTTTGGAGGGCAAAAAAGGGTCCACAGAAATACAATTACACAAGACTGTTCTAAGTGTTCAATGGAGGTGTGAAGAGTTGTCTTTCATGACTCCGTAGGATGACAGCTAGTTATTATCACAACTGTATTAACAGCTGCTGTGAGCGCCACTCCCTCCCTCATCCATGATTCATGCAGCCCTTCTAAATGTGTCTCTGTACAACGTGTTTGGAGAGAAATTCCACGGGTACAAAAAGTCATGACCCATCTTGACTTTTGCCATGACCTCAGCCTCTCTGAAGAGCTGCAAGAACAATACACTCCCATAAGTCATGGCTCCTTTTATTCATTTGTGGTGAGGGAATCATGGATGAGGGAGGGAGTGGCGCTCACAGCAGCTGTTAATAGAGTTGTGATAATAACTAGCTGTCATCCTACAGAGTCATGAAAGACAACTCTTCACACCTCCATTGAACACTTAGAACAGTCTTGTGTAATTGTATTTCTGTGGACCCTTTTTTGCCCTCCAAAATCAAAGAACATTTTATATATGACTTATACATTTTTTTCAGAAAACAATATATAAAACCCAAGAAAAACACACCAATGAGCTACATCATTGCAAAATTCCGGGAATTTTCAAAGTTGGAAACTTTCCATGGGAATTAACGTGAATAAACTGGATAATAACTGGTAATACATAACCCATTGCTATTATTAACCCATGTGTGTTAATTGTATAGCCTACTAACCATAGTAAATCAAACTTGTAATGTTTCCAAAATTCCCCAGCTAAACTTTCCATGGAAAGCAATATTAAAAATATCCAATTTATTCCCATTAATTCACGTTAATTCCCATTAATTCCCATGAAAGTTTCCAAATTGGAATGTTTCCAAAATTCCCCAGCTAAACTTTCCATGGAAAGCAATATTAAAAATATCCAATTTATTCCCGTTAATTCACGTTAATTCCCATGAAAGTTTCCAAATTGGAATGTTTCCAAAATTCCCCAGCTAAACTTTACCGGAAAATTTTCGCCCCTTTGCAACCCTACAAGGATTTAATAATGAACAAAACAGGAAAACTGACAAGAGGGTTCGGGAGACACAGAAAAGGAAGCTGAAGAAAAAGAGCAGCCTGCTAAACAAGCCTCTCCCATCCAACCAGCTGCATCATCGAACGAGAAGCAGCCCCTGGTCACAGTCTCTCTCTGAATAAATGTGTGTGTAGGAGTGTGTATCTGTGTGTTTTAGCGGGTTAGGGACCCACAGGAGATTTACATCCCTATTGGATTGTGTTATTATTATATATTATTAAGGGATATGTACTGGAAAGCTTCATTAACTCTCACTGTGCTTGCAGATCTCTTTCCATGGCCACAGGGCTTTTTTGCCTCCCGACCAAGTGCTTTCTGTCTGCCCTGAAGACATACGTCTAAATCTGTGTATGTGGTCTCTTCCCTCTCTGCGGCCCTCAGGGGGCTCAGTGAGAACAGATAAGTCAGCCTTGGGAGCAACTCACTGTAACTATCCCTTTACGATCGCGAGGAGGACAGTGAAAACGTTTAATGAAACAATTGCCTTGTGTAATCCAGCTGCGATTGTAATCCCCAGCTGCTGATTCACGCAGTCGCTCAGAGAGACACTGTGATCATGAGCAGTCAGTGCGAAAGGAAGGCACTAAGTGCAGCTTCTGGCTCAAGATGCTGCAGGCTGGATGTCGGTCTCAGGCCTGAACTGCTACCAGGGGGACAGGGAACATCCATTTGCTGAAGTCTTGTCACTCCTATGAAGCGTCACACTGCTGTGTCTTAAGGTGAAGTCAGGAGAGAGGAGAGTGGTCAAGTGGACTTTTTTTTCCCCCGCCGTACTCCCACTTTCTCTCATCCATGATTCCATTCACCTCTTTGAGAAAATGACCTTCGATCTCAGCTGGTTCGTCTTCTCTTATTTGCAGCTCTCATTTTTCATTATCTGTAGTTGTCATCCTCGCCATCTCCTTTTATCTCTCTGACAGGGTTTTCATTTTCTCTCTTTCTTTCTCAGAGGATTATCTTTATCCCTAAAAGTCTTTTTTTTTCACACTGCTTGGTAAATCTGTTCTGAGATGTGCTGTGTAATCACACATTTATGGCCAATTCTCAAGCTGAAAGCCACAGACTAAAGAGATGGAAAGACAGAATTTTCTCTCTGCTAGGTTCATTGCTTTCTTCTCTCTCTCTCTCTCTCTCTCTCTCTCTCTCTCTCTCTCTCTCTCTCTTTTTGTGGCAGCAGCCCTTGTTGTCCCCTCCCTGCTCGCCCTATGGAAGTAAAGCCACAACCTCCATTTGCACAGGTTAATGTGCAGCCACCTAAACATGAACACAAAACCGATACCAGGCCTTCTTGCGTGGGTGATCGCTCACTCTGTCTCTCCTGTTCCTATATCCCTTTTCCGTCCCTGCTTCCCTTTTAGCTCTCCCTGTCTCTCTCTCTCTCTCCACCTTGTAAATTGGACTGTGGCAACATTACGATGCTTTTCTCATTATTCCCATTACTCTGGCCAAATTGCCTTGTCTTTCAGGACCATTGGGCTCTGTTCATGGGCTGCTCCCGCAAACCGGAGGGCTGCACAAGCCTTTTGCTCTTTCTCAGGGCAGTTTCAGAGCAAAGATGGGACCATGAAATGGATTCCATTCTACAGCAAATAATACAACCTCAGGCCATAAATGGCTGCCTTGTCCACGCTGCGCAGTGAGACCGATTTATGAAGGAAGATGTAAACAAATGTTCACAGGAAGCACTGAGATAACATGCAGTGAAGAAGTGCTCGACAGTATTCAATCTCCTGAAAGCATTTCTCTTATCTGTTACTCCTGGAAAGTCTTGGATTTCTCTTTAGTTTAAATACAAGGACTACTTTTACTAATATTTTTCTGCTAATTAATAACTAATTCCCAGTTACTCCCATAAATGTGTTGTCTAATGATCAGCTCATTTTTTATTTTCTACATTAAATAATCTATTTCATGTTCACAATTGTTCACAGCAAAGATGCATGATGAAATCCTCGAAGTGATTTTATCTTTTGTTGTAGGGCAATCATACATACGCAAACATTACTATTACTGTGTAGCCACAGGCGGATATAGCTCTGTGCTAAAGAACTCTATTGATCTGCTAAAACCTTTAAAACACATTAAAGATCCAACCTCTGAGTTTTTGCAACATATTCCCTCATTTGACATAGCCAGTGTACCTGAGTTCACTCAAACTGAGGTTCTGTAATCTAATCCTTGACTAACTCTTCTGTGAGTTAAGGCAGTGGCCAGTACAGCAGAGATGGGCCACATTGCTAAGGGAAAGCCTGCTTAAAGTTTTATTTTGAAAGATACAAGTGTGAGATGAGCATCTGACATATCTACCCTCTGCTGCCCCAGTGTAAAAATATGTGCAAGACGACAAGTGCAATCAATTATAGGAATATATAATTATACATTTTTAACTGTACTGTATAGTCAGTGTCACCAGCATTTATGTGCAAGCAAACAGAACCAGATTGCAATTTACTGTGCACTGCTCTAGAAGCATTCTCTAGGAGAGTACCCTACTGTTGATTTCCTGATCCTGCATGATTAAATACAAATGACTGTATTATTAAAGTGTACGTCGTAGATAACACTCAAAACAAACAATGGAAAAACAATTGAATGGTCTCTAATGGACTCAAGTGTTCTCCCGTGACTCAGACTTGTCTTGGACTCGACATGTGCAGTCTTTCCTTCATCTCTGGTTCGGCCTCAGCGGAAAGATTATTGGTCTCATTACGCATTTAGAACAAAAGAGATTAAAAAGGACAGAACAAAGGAAGCATTCAGACAGACAGTAAAAGAAGAAAAGCACTGAGTCAAAAGTGGGAGAGAACGAATGGGATAAAAAAAAAAGAGAGACAGAAAAAGGACGAGAGAGATTTAGAAAAAGGTCACAGCAGAGATAGAACGAGAGAGAGAAAGAGAGAGGGAGAAAGAGAGAGAGAACGGACAGATGAAAGAACGTGAGAGCACAGTTAAAAATTTAGAGAGTGAAGGAAAATGCTTACATCCTTTTGAGTTCACCCAGCTATGAGTTCGGAAGAATTGAATGTTTTTTCTTTTCTCTCCAACTGTCTGCTGCAGCTGAATACCCACTGCTCTTCTATTCTGTCCTGACACAATACGTGGTTTTTAGCAAACTCATTTTCCATTTCAGAGCTGCCCGCTGGTCATTTTAGAATGGACAGATAGAATAAAACAAAAACTAAAAACTACGGTAGAAAGTGCTTACAAACTAAATCAAAAGTTGCTTTACATTTCAGACATGAAATTCAAGCAATAACATCAAATGTTTTTCTTTTGTCTGCATTACAAAAAAATTACAACTGTGACCTT
Source organism: Perca fluviatilis (assembly GCF_010015445.1). Taxonomy (NCBI): domain Eukaryota; kingdom Metazoa; phylum Chordata; class Actinopteri; order Perciformes; family Percidae; genus Perca; species Perca fluviatilis. The sequence continues at coordinate 24,448,133 of NC_053122.1, read as the reverse complement.
TTTGTGTTACTCTTTGGTATTTCTGCTATCTTATGTGTATTAGGCGCAAAACACATTAGAAAGCAGCTCTATTATTCCAATTTGTCTCTCCTCCATATTGTACCTGCATAACACACATCAAACCTGAGTTTGACATGCACTTGTAGTCCTCCACATCCCTTTCCCTTCCCTTCTCTTAATTCTCTTCCCCTATCTTTTTGATCAGGTATGACCTAAAACAAAAAATGGACTAAAAACTTCAAAAAACACCTGTCTGTCACCTCATGAGCTGTTGTTGTCTGTTGGTCTGCCTCCCTTTCTAGCAAGCCATTTCTCTCTTTTTATCTTCTCATTTCAAAGGCATCCGCTTCTTGTGGTACAGACATTACAGAGCGTTCTCCTGTACCTTTCATATACAGTAAATAGGTGTGGTGGGGGAGATGGCCTCCTCCCACCTGTGCTATCGGTTTTCTCTCTCTTCTGTGACTTAAAGGTGGGTTGAAATGACACACAAAACGCAGCAACAATCCAATACCATAAGCTGTGCGGAGACGATAAAGCAACTACGGAGGATCAAAAGGATTGACACATTCTTCTGTTGCTGCTGTCTGTTCAATGCCACGACAGCGAGGGAAGAAGAAGTGCTCCCGGCGCTCAGTCGGGATTGTATTCAATTAACAAATAAACAGCTCAATGGTAGAGAACCGCAAAAAGGTGCTTATTTTAAAGCCTGCGCGGCATTATGTCTTATTGACAGGCATTATTATGGGCTTGTGTTTGTGGTGACACTGTCCTCGTTTCCAAATGTTGTCTTTTCCCTGAATTGGGGAAACATAAATAACGTACTGTAATGATAAGAAATAGTAATGTTTTACACATGCTGGCCAATGACGTTTGTGATTGTTGTGAAGGTTTTCAGGACATTTCCAAAGAAAATGTTTGTTTGCGTGAAATGTGCTCCTTTAGTGAAAAGTAAAGGAATTAAAAAAATAAATAAATAAATAAAAGACTTAACCCTTGTGTTGACTTCGGGTCAAACTGACCCGTTTTTCAATTTTTGTTTTATATCAGAAAATATGGGACGTAGAAATAAGCGCTGAAAATGTGTAGAAGAAAAATGTAACAATTTAAAACAAACTTAAAAAAATGGTGTCAAAAATGTCGAAAAAAAATGGTTTTTTTCAAGGTTGACGGGAAGACAACACAAGATTACAGGCTAAGTGTTTGGTTTGACCTCCATTATTGACTGAGGTCGGGTTGAGTCACAATGGATAACATAAACTATTGATCAAGCTAGAATTGGACTCGTAAGAATTTTATTATCGATTAAGCTACAAACTGGGACAGATCAGTGAGCCTTTCATTACTGATGGAGCTAAAGAGAGATTGTGGTCAGAATTTAATCATTGCAGAGACATGAAGAGTTTCAGACATGAAATGTAACACAGATTGGTCAAGTATCTTGAGAATCATTTTATGAGGGTAGGCGTCTTCAGGCACAAATCTGTGGGAAAGATTTCGTTGTTGTTTAAAGAAGCCGTTGGATTTACTACATTCCCACTCTTTTTTACCCTCAAAAATATAGAAGAGGATAGAACTCATAAATCATTAAAGGTGGATTTAACCAGATTTCGTCAAAAAGCTGTCTCTTATAGAAGACTAGCTCTTACCTGGATTTATTTGCACAAAAACCAGCACAAAAAAGGACTCATCTAGTAATTGTATTCATTACCTTTAAGACAAGTCTTGGACGAGGCCTCGTTGTATCTGAGCTTTTAAGCCCTTTTGAGCCCAAGCACAGCTTGCGCTGCTCTGGTTATTTCACAGTCTAGACAGACAACTACGGATTATCAAACTTTCTCCATCAGAGCCCTGGCAGACTCTTTGAACAACCTGTCTGATGAGATCAAGCCAAACTCTTCTAAAACTTAACTCTTAACACTGATTTCTTGAACTGCAGTATACTGAATCGAAATTAAATGAATAGTCTGAATCTGGTTTTCCTGCCCTGTGCTTTACAGCAGAGATATTCAACAGGGGGTCCGTTTCTTTTTCAAAAATTCAATAATATATATCCAGCATATTATAGCAAATATAAATTGGCCTTTTTATAAAAAGAAAAACATTGAAGATAAGCTTACTATAGGTAAAGTAGCCACTATGGTAGCCATACAGTTAAGATGGATGATTCACTGTGGTTTTCACACATATGTTTAACACTAAAGGTACACTGTGTAGTGTTTTAAGTATTTTATTAGCTAAAATCAATGTCTTCATTCATAAATATGTCCTCATTGGTGTAAAATAAACTCAGCCAAAGATCTGACCTATACTTGTATCTGTATTTACATTGGACGGGTTAAGTCGAAGGAGGCTTCCATGTCATTCCGCCATTTTGAAAAACTATAATCGCTGAGAGGGACATAAAGCACTAGCAACGCGTTTTCGTTCAGAGCCAGCGTCACATGACTGAAATCAGCTGAAACGGAGAAGGAGATCAGCGAGAGGCGCTAGTCACTGCCCCGGGCAAATTTGAAAGCCTGCACTGCACTTTAGTTCATAATGGAGGATCATACTTATGCCAAGCCACAGGAGAAGGAATCGTTGTCGCCAAAAAAGCGAAAAAGGAAATTAAAAAGGCAACGTGACCGGCGAATTCAAAACACGAGGGTAAACATCGGGTAGCCTTTCCCAGGTGGAAAGAGCTAATGAAGAACAAAGACTTTCAAAGGGACGCTGAAGTTGCCGGCTTTCTTCTCGACAGGTAGCCTAAGTCAACATTACGGTCTAAATTACAAGGGTAATTACTTATACATGCTCACACTAATGATTCAATGCAGTTTGTTTGAAATAACGAACCTCATCACCCGAAAGAAAACTCGATGAATAGCATCTTGGTACTAAACGGCTACCGTAGTTGCAACACGCATTTGAAAAAGTGAGGCGCTAGAGAGCACTATTCGTTTGAATGCTAAATACAATTTAACCGCTAGATGGGAGAAATTCCTACACAATGTACCTTTAAGACATGATGTTTAAATAATATATTGATATTCATTCATTTCCATCCATCCGGCCCAGTTCAACATGCTCAACTTCATTTTTCTACAATATATGTACAGTAGTAGGGGGTCCTTACTCTTTCAGCTAAGGGGTCCTTGGCCTACGAAACGTTGAAGACCATTGCTTTAGAGTATAGATTGTAATGTATACAATCTATACTCTAAAGCAAAAAAGAAAGAAACAAAGCAGAGCTTGGAGAGCTCTATGGTTATTATGCTGCCTCCTGTAGTATTGAGGGACCTATTAGGCATTTTCTTTGTAGGAATACTACTTAGAAAAGATCAGTTAGTTGTTTATATAAAAGCTATACTTCTATTACAGATATTATTTATTGCACCTGGACATAATCACAGTAAAGAAACCCACTCAGGCATGACAATCATAATTTAAAGGAAAGTTCTGGTTTTAGAGAGGTGGGGTCAGCCTGTTAAGACATAGAGTATTGATCGCGTGAACAATGGGTCAAAGCTTCCAGTAGAGAGGGAAGTAAGGTCACACTGAATGGGTTATCGCGGCTACATCTCTGTACCAGGACATCAGATTGTGCTGCTATCAGTTCCAGGAATAGCCTAGTGAGGAGGAGATACAAAGGTCCAGTTTATTAGCAGAGAGCCTGTCACAGAGACAGACTGCTCTGACTGGTTTCAGCAGCATTGTCTTAACCGAAAGCAAAAGTAGAAACAGAATACAATCTCTGCAGTAAGGGCTCCAACAGCTATAAATAGAAAAAAAGCATCATGTAAAGGACAGTTTGTGTTTCCATGCGTTAATTAGACATTTCTTTGGCATCTAACTACTGGAACTAGGGAAGTCTGTAAAAAGGTGGATGGCATGGTTTGGTTGTGTGGTAATAAATTCTTCTGTAATTTCACCAGGTTACTCCTTAATGTTGGTACGCTTGGGATAGTGGAATTACACTCTAAGTGTCACCATGGCCGCAAAAGAAATTGTACAATTCCAAGAGATCGGTTAGCTACACTTTCACCAAGATTTTCAAAACTTTGACAACATAATATTCTGATGCTTCTAATCTAAGGAATCCAAGACCAACTACCGTTAGATGCAGCAAAACTGTAGATGCTCTCAATCATTTTTTTTTCTTATACAGTACCACAAGCTGGAAAAACAACACTTGATCCCCTGTTGTGAGCTGCGATGATGAATGCATTCAAGAAGATTGTGACTATTGTATTTGGCTATGTATTGTATATATTCATATGTTGCTGTGTGGTGCTATCTGTACTGGCTGTGGAAAGAAATATCCCTCTGGGACAATGCATCTAAACGTAAAATTAAAAAATTAAAAAAACTCAAAGACTCAAGGCACTGGACAAAAAGCCATCACGTTAGCATCATTGTAACACCATTCAGAAGTATAATCTCCTGACTTTTGACAGTGTTGTGTGTCTTGCTGATGCTATCTTAGCGTACAAAGTGACCAATCATCTTGCTCCCCCCCCATTAAAAGAGTTCATATCACTGCATATCATATAAGACGGACTTGTAATTGCCAGGGAACCCCAATGATTAGTAAGAAATAAAACCTTTTAACCATTTTTATATATTGTCTATATATACTAATACTACTGAGGTAAATTCATGAAATTACTGTGATATTGACTTTGGTCTTAATTTGGTTACTCTATATTGCCTAGTCCCACCCTAACAACACAACACAAAAACAGCGTGTTCGGTGCTTTACAATGTTGTGTGAAATGACAAAAAAAGGGAAAAAAAACTGTGAGGACGAGATGCTTAATTCGTCATATTCCAAAAGCTGTCATGGCAAACGTCAGTAAAATCCTGACATCTTTACTCCCTCGATATACACGCTGAAATTCATCTGCTGTCACTGGAAGTTAAAAAGAATTCACATCCAAAGATTTTAAAGTACTTCTCCAGGGTCTGTCTGCCCTTGCGTTGCCATTTAAAATCTTCTGTATTGTTGCATTTCAGATGATATCCTGTGTCGTGTATCCACAATGTTTACTCCCTACAGTGGAGACGCATTCCCACACTGCCGGCATATTACAGTCACAATGTAGCACTTTGGTTGACTATGTGTGACAGTTCAGTCTCTGCAGACTATATCTGGGTGCGACGAAGATTTACACGCTGGGGTTTTGTTCACACTGTTTTCTAAATGCTAAATCCATCTGCACATTGGATTTCTGAGTCCTGTCAAACAGTTCAGATGTCTGATCAGATGCATCTCGTCAGGGCTGTGCCACCTCTCTTTAGAATAAGGAGCTGTTTGTCTGCTACTCTTCTGGATGCACCACAGTCTGCTGGTGCTGCAGCCGTAATCAGGACTGACACAGGCGCACGGACCATAATCCCCATTGATTAGAAACCTGAGATCAAAGGCTTCCACTGCTGTCACTCTCACCTCCCGTCTCCACTCTGCTTATGCTGCTTCTTTCCTTGCCTTTCTCGGTCCTCGCTCACTTCTGAGAGTGTCTCTGTGTTTGCGTGTTTCCCTTGTGTATTGAAGTTCACCTTTGTATGCTTCTATCACCGTCATCCATCCATTGTTCTTCTCAACCCTTGCACCTGTTTCAATAGCTACTGTATGTTGACATAGAGGCTTTCATTCTGCTAATAACTAAACGCTAAGCTCAATCATAACACCTCTGTCAGAAAAAAAAATGGCTTATTCAGAGACATATTTCCTCCTGCATGCTTGTCCACATGATGTTCAGTAGCTTAGTAGATTCTAGATCATGGCTGGTGCTGCGGGACTGCAGGAGTAATAAAACTGTTTAATCAGTGGAAAGGTTAGCATTGAAAAAATAACAGTGCCATAATATTGGCAGTCACCATCTCACTTTCTTTGTTTTGCTTCCTGTCCTTACTACCATCTTACTCCATTCTACAATTCCCCTTTGTCTCTCAATCGACGGTGTCCAAGATTTCCATTAAGGCAATGAAGATGTTTTATCCCCACACAGCTTCCCTCGTTCATTCAATTCTAAATTCTCTTCTGTGAGAAACAACTCTATGAATATATTTGCAGACACGCCGCTGCACTAGGATGTGTTATCTGATGTTAACCTCATATATTTAAGATCAAACCAACGACATAAGAAATCTCTGAGCTTCCAGCAAAACTAAGCCGTGTGCACACACGGCATTGCAATGTTACACAGTCAAACCAGTTCAGACCTTCAAATAATGGACTGTTGGATCTGATGATTCAAAATGTACAGTAGTAGTTGTGTTGGTTGCCATAGAAACGTGTATATATATATATATATATATACACAATATATATATATATATATATATATATAAAGTTATAAAAGTTAAGAAAGTAGAGCAGTCATGTCACAACTTACTTCGAAACAAAACACTGTGAGACTGCAAAAAAAATTCTTCTAAATAACAAACATATGTGACTCTATACTTTAGATGTGATAGTGATATATTGCATTAAATGATAGGCAATTAATAGGCACATAATAATGCCACTACAGAGACTGTGACAAGCAATGCTCATGCAGCATAAACTGAGAGCTCCTCAATGATTTCTGAGATTTAAAAAATAAAGGTTGAGATAATCCTGTTTGTACAACTTTTTTTTTTTTTTTACAACTGTTTTCATTATCCAGAGAAAATGGTGTTTTGGAGTTTTGGAGCTTGGCATGTATCGTGAGGAAACTCCTGATAATCACTGTTTCAAAATTGAAATCTGTGTAGCAGTAGGTCGTGTACCTATTTTTATTATTTTTTCAAATCCCAGCGCTGAAGATTTAATTAAGTGATGAAGAGACACTAGCTTTTAACCCACGGGTAATTAGGCAGAGGAGTGTTGCGTATTCCCAAAATAGAGAGTGAGTGTCGATGAAATTCACGTTTCATTGCTAAAACTGCAATGCATTCTACAAGAAGCACAGCGCATTAATCTAACCTAGTACAGACGTTGCCTTAATTACATTGGCAGGTGATTTAAAATAGATACATACTGTATAAACATGTATACCAAAGGGAAAAAGGCCAGTGGTTTTGGTGATATTAGCTCTGTGTGTGCACCTGAACAACTCAAACCAAGACAATTGCTCTTTGCACGATTGTGATAAAATGTGGTCTTAGCAGGTAGAAATGGTATCTTAATTTGGTGCAAAAGCAACTGCCAAAACATAAACCCAATCTCAGCAACAGATGATATTAAGACCACTGCCATCTAGACCACTAGCCTTTTGACCTTGAGGTTTGAGCTATGGCACTAGTGCACACAAAATGGCAGCTGTGAGTATTAATCACTAATCCCTTAGTGGACAAGAACACAGGTATGTAGTCAAAACAGAAATTGAAGAAGAAAAAAACAAAATGCGATCCTACTGATCTCAAGGGGGAAAAAAAACATAACGAGCTGATTACATGCTATCTAACGTATGTTTGCACTGGGTGACTTTTTTACAGATGAGTTTCCAGAAAACAATATTTTCAAGCTTGCATGCAAACAGTAACTAAAGTCTGCATTCCTGGGTTTAATATGCGTCTTGTACACTACTTTGCAGTATTACCTTTTGCACTTTACATCCCATTACATGTGTACTTGTCTTGATATTATGTCTTATTTGTATATTTGTATTTTTGTATATTATGTTGATATTTGACTATATCTATGTTGTTTTCTCTTGTACAGTATGTGTCTATATTCTATTTGTCTCCTGAATGTTTACTACCACATATCTATTTGTTGAATGTATAGAAAGTTAACACCTACCAAAATCAAATTCCTTGTGTATGTAAGTATTCTTGGCCAATAAATCGGATTCTGATTCTGACTTAACTGTACAGCATCAGTTGGTCTATAGTCAGTTGTATTTGTCTTGGTTTAATGTTAAGCTGTAATCCCTTCATCCAGACAGAGACTTAGACAGATAAATAGACAGAGGTGTGTGTGTGTGTGTGTGTGTGTGTGTGTGTGTGTGTGTGTGTGTGTGTGTGTGTGTGTGTGTGTGTGTGTGTGTGTGTGTGTGTGTGTGTGATAAAGAAGAGACAATCCATTTGTGTTCCTATTAGACGGGCAGTTATGGTGATGAATACATACATGGAAATTAGCCCAAGATGAGGGCTAATTGTCTGATTAGATGTGCTTCAGGTTGATAGATGCACAATAAGCCCATGCACATAAAGCAGTCATTAAGGAACATTAGACCATTAAATTGAACATTACACTATAGCCAGAGGCAAAAATATGGATGTTCATTAATGCATCTCTACACGTAGGAGTGTGTCTGTGTTTGTGTGTGTGCACAGTACCTTTTCTGTGAGTACTTTGTTCTCTTGTTGCCAGTCTCTGTCTGACTCTGCACCTGAGAAGGGAGGGATCCAATTAGCAATATACCAAATTACACATTTGAACTGCTTTATAACTGGCTCTGTTCAGACCTGGTATTAACATGCGTCCTGGGGGATCTGATCACAAGTGGACAGCTCTGAATACAGGTGTAAACGCACCCAGGACACATTGAGGACGCGTTGAGATCCGATCGCTCAGACCACATTCAAAGGTGGTCATTTCTTTTCTTTTTGTAAGTGAAAGTGTCCTGGGCCACATTGAAGGACTGCATACTCAACTGACGTAGCTCTGCGGATTTTGGCTGTTTTTGAATTTTAAAACATTAGTACTATTCAAGTATTTCTCGCGTCACAGAAACCACTGGGGGTGAATCTTGTGTTTTGGAAACCACTAAAACTCAAAAACATACATTTAAGCATTTCAAAGTCTTCTATGTCTCTTATAGATTGGCAGTGTGTATAAGCTAAAGCACCAAGATGTTGATAATTAGCAATGTAAGTCAGCATTTATATTTAAAGAGCAAACAAGCCTCCAATGCCTCTCTTATAACCACAGAGGAGCAATGATGATCTACAGGAAAACTTAAGGCACACACACATGCGGTTATATACAGTACACACTAACAAAAGCACACACACGCTCAGAGTAGCATAAGTATGTACACTATCTTCTGCTGAGGACGAACAGGAACTTATCCAGGCTCTATTATCAACAGAGAAAAAGTACTAATGCTGCTGAGTTTTTTGTTGTTGTTGCAGCACACCTCCTGAGGCACGCTCACTCAAACACATGCACGTCCCCGCAAACACAAACCCAAAATCAACCCGTTTGCTCTTGAGGGTGTCTCGCTCACCCTCTGAGAGATAAAATGACATGCTTTGCTGGCCGGGGTTGTTTTCAGCTCAGAGGAATTGCAAATTCTCTGAAAATGGTGTAATTTTCACTTAGGTTTTCTCCAGCAAAGAAGGTTGATTAAATAAACAAAGGAACAAGGCTCCACAGCTAGTTCTTCAAACATAGAGAGGGAAAGATACTTATCTCTGTCTGTCCTCCATATAAGTTTACACATTTGAGTATTATTTTCTGGCAAAAAAATGTATATCACAATGTATTCATTACATATTTTGATTTGATCTTCATATGCAGTACGAGGACTATTTAACTTGAACTTTAAACTGCTATTGCTTTAGAAAACAAGCCCTCCAAAATGACACACAAGTGTTTTCTACACTGATTTCTCAACCAGCAGGATGACATTTTGCTGTAAGTGCTGTCCAAAACAGTTACATTTAACTGTAACAAAAATAAAACATACTTTATGAATGTTTTCTGATCTGCCACCCCAACAATTATAGTTTGGTTAGGTTTAGGCACAAAAAAGGTTACCTTGGCTAAGGTTTGCAAAATATGATAGGTTTCAGTTGAAAAACTACTTGGTTACACCTGTGGTAACTGATTTATTTGGCTACTTGGGGGGCAGCAAAACAAGCAAATTAACACTAGCCTCCAAGTCCAAGTCACAGGCTTTGTGGACCCAATCTTCCAACCTGACCATGTTGCAGAGGTCCTTGTCAGGTTAACATACTGTACATATAGGTTGTATTAAGCATTTGAACAAATGACAAATGCAATCATAATTTTTCTTTGTTAGGACAGCTTGTGTTTTCCATGGTGCAGTGAAATCAGGCATCAACTTTCCCCATTAAACACGTTTCAGTATTTTGGAGGTTTCAAGAAATCTTCACCTGTACCGTTTCCAAACAAAAACCTTTGCAAGCCTTGCCGGTCCATTCAAAAAGTACTTAGATACCCCAATATGGAGATGTAGAGACATGGATTCAAAATCCCATATTCTACAGTGATTCACTCACAAACATCACAGCAGACATCACAAAATGATTTGTCAATGTCAATTTTATTTGTATAGCACCTTTCATTACAAGTAAACCCAAAGTGCTTTCCATTGAAAAAAAACAGCATACACATTCAAACAAAGCATGCATAGAGAAGAATGCAATAAACACAACAAGACAATCAACAAAAACATACACGTGTGACCACACACACACACACACACACACACACACACAGGGTAATTAAACAAATGCCTGAGAAAATGAAATATCACACGTACACACAAATATACACAGGTTTTTTGCTGTTACTTCTGTATGCTGTCCCACTGAGAGAGGAGAAAGTTACAGATGATCCTGTTTCCTTTCTCAAACAGCTTTGTAGTTCTGAGAGCAACGCAGAGGAGTGCTTTTCGATGTAAATCATATTGTGTTCACGCAGTTAATTCGCCGGCCCAGCAGCCACTGAAAAGTGCTGATATAGGAAAGAATCTGAGCATACATTAAAAAAAAACACCAGAAATGAATGAGTGTAATAAATAATTTGCATTCCTCCATGTTGGTTTGAGCCTAACCCAACAATAGCAGTATGTTTCATAAAGGAAGTTGGGGAGAATAAATTACTGATGGAAGTGTATTCTTCTTATGAAACAGACTGGGAATGGAAATGATATTTTTGGCTTACCGATGTTGTGCGGTCTTTGCATTCTTACGATTCACACAGTATGGTGTGGCTAAAGGGACTTGGTGTCCTTGTTTTACAGCTCTCATATGCGGTTGGTTTTTGTCCATTCTTGTAAGCGGTGGGTTTACTACTGTATAGATTAAAAGAAGTTGGCCATCAAAGCACTCAGTAGAGAGCAACATACAGTGTGGCAAGATTAGTGCAGTATTGTGTTTAGTTTGAATAGCACTGACATGAACCTAAATGTGATTATTATGGACTTCAACTTAATCATTTATAATTGATAAAAAAAAGAAGTTTTTGACTGGTATTGAGCATCCATGAAAACACCTCTTGGGGTTTTTATTCTCCCTGAGGCTAGAAGGCAGCAGCAGTAGTCCTAAACAAACAATGTGGCTTTCTTTATTTACTGATCCAACACTGATTTAGTGAAATGTTGTGAAACAGTTTCCAGGAAAAGGACACATATACTCAAATACTCCAAGTTTCATAACATGAAAACCTACTAAATATTAAAATATAATTTGCAACAGCAGATATATTTAGAAGAAAACATAATGCAGACTAGATTATATTTGCTATGAACATAATAAGGAAATGTAAAAAATTGCAAAAATGTGTCAAAATATCCTCTTGAAGTGACTACAGCATTTGAAGCTCTTATAGTTGTGTTTATGCACTGGCAGCACTTGGTTAAGGTTAGAGGAAGATCAGGGTCTGGTTTAATACAGAAAAAAGTGTTTATAACATTTAGCCAAAAGCACGATCTCTCCTTACCTTAACCAAAATGCTTCTGTCCACAACCACAGACTGGACTCAGGATTCCCCCCTGGTGTCCCAGTCCTGCGCTTATGACCGCCTACCTTAATAAATGGGTCCCTCTGAACATAATCCAGCCTGCGATGACATTTTGGAAAACAATTTAGTACTACATAAATGTAATTTCTAAGAGAAATTGTCGATCCCTCAATCACAAATCGAGGGCTTTATCAATATGCTAATAATTTACATTTTAAAAGTTATCTGCTGCACACACACAGTCTCCTACTTCACTGAAAAATCTATTCTGGGTATACCAGATACTGGACCATGATTGGTTTCCAAAGTGGTTGTACTGTAATGTCGTCTTAAACTCAGATTTAAGGTGAAAACACAGAAACAGCCTTCTTTCTGCACAGTGAAGGACTGCACAGTATACCGTAACTGAGGTAACAATAAGCAGAAAGCTAGCCTCTTGACAGGCTTGAACTGCTTTTTGAATACAATGTAATTGAATACTGTATAATGCGATTGAATCTCCCAAACCTAAAACTTGGGCAGTAACCTAGCAAAACATCGAAAAAGAATTCTCTGGAGAAGAGTTTTAGATTTTTTTTGCTCTTAAATCTAAAAACACCTTAATGTATATTATTGTCTATATCCCTTAACCTCAACATATTCTATACCAAAGCTGCCCGAGCCACTACATAAATCATATTGGCTTATTGAATTGAGAAAGTATGAAATATCTCAGATGATAGATAGTTGGTATTTAGTCCGGATAGCCCACAGCCATGAGTGATTCTGTGTGTGTGTGTGTGTGTGTGTGTGTGTGATTGAAAGACTTCCTCTCATCTCTCTCTCTCACACACACACACACACACACACACACACACACACACACATAAAACACACTATATTGTACTCCACAGTGAGTATAGGTCTTGTATGTGAATTAGGCTTGTCTGTAAGTGTGCAATTTTTTTTTTATCAGTGGACGATCCCATTTCCGTTGTGTTGATGCAGCAGATGGATTCCCTCCCACTAACCATTCATCACCTGCCACACCAAGACCTGCCTGTGCCCCCTTTACACCAATGAAAAATGGGTTTTGGACCATCTTTTTCCTCAAGAAAATAAAAGTCGTTTACTGTGTCATCAAACAGGTCTCGTCCCGTGGGGGCTATTGGAGCTCCTGAGCAGAAAAAAAGTTTCTATTTTATTTTGTGTTTCACAGCACATGATGCCAAAGGGCAACAGGGAAACTTAAAATTGCTACGATCATCAGCAGACAGTGAAGAAACACAAAGAAGGGTGGAGAGAAAACTTCTTGGATCCATTTCAATCCAAGTTACCGTTATAAGAAATACTTGTTTAAATTGGTAACCTTGTAGAAGGAAACTGTGATCAAATCGTCATCATGTTCAGCCTGTACTACTTAGTTAAAAGTAAATACTAACTTATAAAGCATATACACTGCAGTCATAAAAAAAGACATAGTGTATTGGTTTTGAATATTTTGCTTAATAAAAGCTTAATTTTTCCTTAAAGAATCATTGAAAAAAGAGAATACAGAATCTATGTGACGTTTAATACACAATGTCCTGAAATAACCTCAAACCTACTTCGGGACATTAATCCGGATTTCCACTGAATGTAGAACGTCTGCGGACCGGCTCCGCTGCGTGTCGGCTGCGTGCTCCGCCATCCGTCAGTACCCAATAGGTCCGGATTTGTTGCGGCACGGCTGCGGCCATGACTGACAGCTGTAGTCACGAGTCACAAGTTCTCACGAATTCACGTAGAATAGAACCACAAAACCAACAACAGACTGTTTCCATCCAGAGGAGTAGAGGGGAAACAGCTGTGTGCTGTGTTTTCAAGGTGTAGTGCAGGGAAATATGATCTGCCGTGAGGACGGTGTATTTTATTTTGAAAATTAACCGGATGTTTATTTTGTTTCTGTGTATAACATCCTGTCCCGCACTATCTGCCCTGTGCTGAATTGCTGCGGAGCTCTCCGGCGTCCGGCAAAAATAGAAGACACATTGACTTTAATGGAAACCTGATGACTCCGCCGCCGTTCCGGAGTTTTTGTTTCTTTTCTTTTTTTTTTATTATCATGCACCAATTCAAAAACCTTCACTGACCTGAAAAACAAACACCAACGTGATAACAGCAAAGTAATTTGCTGATTTGTGTAAAATGTGACATCCTTTCACTGTACTGACTTCAATACTGAGAATGTCTCATGTTTTCAAAGAATCCATGCATAAATATTTACATGATAATGAGGGATTTCATTTAGAAAAACATTCATAACTCATGCCAACAGCAAGAAGGGCAAAGGTACCGAGGTAATTAGTCAATAATTGAATTTACGAGTTATTTATTCTATTTATTCTGAGTTATTTACACTTACAAGAGGGTCACTGCTGTTGCTTAATGTCTGTGTGAATTAAAACTTTAGGGATGTGAGACAACGCTTTGATTTGTAGCTTTAAGTCTGCTATATTGAGTAAAAACGAGGTGCAGGAATATTTCAACACAGAAAACTATGTATGACAACTTTAGTTTGTACACGTTCTGTGCAGTTCAGGGTTTCCTGCAGTCTTTAACAGACACCTCGTCTGAAACGTGTTTATTTTTACAGGGACAAGGGGCAGAGGTGTTAAATCACACAGCGAAGGCCACATATTTTAATGAGTGAGGTGAGTGTTTAGACCATCATCTAATGATTAAATTGATCTGGATTTATGTGAGTCAGCTTAGTGATTGATCAATCACATTGTACATATGTTTAATTAATTCTGAAGATCAGCATGTCTCCATATCGGAAAAGTCAGTCACACCACAAAACTCAGTTCTTCTAATAGTTTCTTAATTGACAGATTTGCAAGTTAGAAATTATGTGCACGGTTAGCCAGTAATATCATTCTTTATTACTACAATTTTGAAAATGACAATAATTAGTCTGCAATAATTGTAATACAATAACTGGCTGTTAAATAATAACAATAAACTATGGGTTTGTGCAGGTCTGTGGTCTTCAGATTAAAATGCTAAAATGTGAATACTTTAATGTTGTGCAATAATGAATGGGGGGGTGGGTGACCGTCTGCGGCTGGAAATCGGAAGGATGGGAAATAGTTATTGGAGCTTAGCTGGGAGATTCAGAGTTAGCTTTAACTTCATTTATTACCTTCTAATAGCTGTATTCTCAGAAATGTGACAATCTGAAAGAAACAGCTTACTTATAAATCACAAAAATAGTAGTGACAGCACAGTCCGGCTTAGTTATCAATGCCGTTAGCAACGTGGCTAACACTATTGTTACTTAGTTAACGTTACGACAAATGGTTTCGGCTGTGCTTTCTGACATGATGTCATTGTGCTAACTGAGCACCGTTAGCCTTTACAACAGAGCCGCTTCACTACACTTGTTAGATAATTTTTCATTACAGAATTCTCTATTGATGTGGGAAATGAATGTAAATTAAGTTGCGTGCCAGAAACGCAATGCGTCATGACGTAGATCCCCTTCAAGGCCAGGCTGATGTTGGATGTCCCTCTAGTGAACGGAACGTGTAACAACAACCACATGCTTATAGTGGCATTGACAATGCATAAGTCTGAGTAGTTTAGTACATAACAGTAGGGCTGTGCTCGGTTAAAGAAATTCTTAGTCGACTAACACTCATTCAATTGTATCGACTAATCTATTAGTTGATTTAATCGACAGATCGGTAAATCTGAGTTTCTCCGCAAAGAGTCATGCAAAAGCACCACTTTAATTCTTGCGTTTACCAGAGATGTGGTCGTACGTTTCTTGGAAATAAGTCATTCAGCATGAAAAAAGCATAAAACATGACTAATCCACTAAAGAAATCTAAGTTGACTAAGACCAAATGACCGATTAGTCGACTAATCGAGTAAGAGAGAGCAGCCCTACATAACAGGCTGCATTTGAGAATTAAATTATTTGAATATTACAAATATTACAATAAAATTAAAAATGAAATTGACAGCTCTAGTGTGTGTGAGTGGGTCAGTATGCTAAATGTATGTAGGAATGTTTACATACAATATTGGGTATTGCTTAACTAAATTCATATTATAAGGTTGCTACTAGATTAGATAGGTTGCAATTAGACACAGAAACACAAACAAAACCACAGGCAGACCCCGGGTCTCCTGAATCACTGACTTCATGTTAGACTGTTAATTATGACAGTAATCGATCCCGCAGAGACAGACAGAAGGAGAGACGGGCAGAGAAACAGACAAGGGGACAGCCTGAGAGAAAGTCAACAAGAGAATATATAGAACAAGTTAATAAGTGGGAGAGTTGATAGTCTAGATCCACAGGCTATCTGATGAATCAGCATGTCAAATAAAAGAACAAATTAAAAGCCCCTAAATCAATCCTTTAGCATCGCCAGTTACAAAGTAAAAGTCTTAGAGTGATCAATAAAATTAAGAACGAAGGTACTGAGGTACTGGCTGATCCATACTAATCTAACTTCCATGATTTACATGGAATAGTTTAACAATTTCAAAACTGAGATTTCATTTATTTATTGTATCATATCAAATAGCATTGGCATTTACACAAGGTAACAAATAAAATGTCACTCATCATAAATCATGTAATAATGTTTTCATATAAATCCCTCAGTGCGAGTTGTGTTTCTGATATCAATACTTGAAGCCGCAACAATACTCAAACCAACTTACCCATGCTTATGGGTATATGGATATACTGTTCCAGTTACTGTTACTATCCCTGTAGGAAAACAATTATTTGACCAATCAGATATGTGGAGAGTGCCAGCAAATTAAGCATGATACAATTTACATACAAGTGAAACCAGTCACTTCATGCTGTAAATTCTTCCTGAAGTCCACTGCATAAACTGAAGGAAGAAAACCTTTAATTGAAGTTTGGAAATGATCTCTCTTGATGCAGTGTCCGGTTCGGGAGACCAAGACATTTTGCAGCAGTGAAAGGACTAACCACACAGACTTTTCTTTTTCAAAAAATAAATAAAAATGAATGAATTGTGTTCTTGTCAGCATCGCCATCATCAACAAACTATTGTGTGTTGCATGCTGGGAAATTGCTATACTGTGAAATTTGATAAACAACGTATAAGAATAACTTACATTACAGAAATTGAAACATGTTTCAAGTATCTGTAGCAATATTGTTTTTTGTGATGATGCTTTTTATTAAGAAGAGTTCTTCTTGTTCCTCTCACTTAACATTTCCAGCATCTAATATGAAATGTCATTTCAATTATCAGCGGGGCACATTTATGTAATAAATTGTTAAAATCAAGAATTATATTGAATAGAATATCTCGTTATCAACAGTGTCAACAAATGCTGTAGATTGGGCTCCATGGGGCACTTTCAAAAGCTTTATTACTTCTGTCAACCAAATAAATGACTGTGGTTGCCGAGGATACAGAAATACCACCAGGACTACATGTAGACTGTAGCCTGACAGTGTTACATTGTGTCAATCAATCAGTTTATCCCAACTACAGTGAGTGGTTATGTAGTAATGAAACATTATTGTTATGTGATTACACTGTGGTGATACAATGTTGTCACAAAGGCTCCGTATATTACAGTAAGCGAGTTTCTATTCACCTTTTTTATGCACATTTATGATTTGCACATTAAAGAATCTGAGTAGAAAGGCAAAACGTTTTCAAACAAAAGTCAAAATATCACAAAAATATGTTTGCGCTTGGCTGCAGCCAGTATGATCTCATTAAGTGGCGTATGTATGACACGCCAATTCGTATGCTGTTTTTGCGTGTTATCAAGCGGGTGTTTTTAGCGGGTTTATCAACGCCGTTCGGCCGCCATTGACCTACATTACGTGTGAATTTTCACCGTAGCCAGTAGTAAGTCCGTGGAGAGAGGTTGGTTGGGGTGGTAGATGGGTAAAACACAGGACTTTCACCCAGGAGAGCCCCGCGTGTGGCATTTCTTTGTTGTTAATTTTTTTCTTTTTTTTTTATAAGCCTTCCCCAATGTTTCTTTCCTAAACCCAAACGTTTATTGTTTTCCTAAGCGTGTGACGTTGGTCATTGTCGTGTTTTTGACGTTTTTTTGTGTTACTAAAGCCTTTTCCAATGTTCTTATTTTTTTTTTTTTTTTACATGCGTGTGACGTTCTCGCGATAGTACGGCACGTTCTCGCGATAACACGCAACGTGGTGACGCCATGTGGTGGGTATGTTTACATCCACTGTATACAGCGTAGACATATACTTGGAAAGCTCAAATGCGTAAAGATAACACGCCATTTGGCTTTAGGAAAGTGGCGTGTATGTTTACGCAAAGTCATGATGCCATGTTGCTGCAGCGGAAAAGTGGGTTCATCAATAAAACCAAAACGTGACTAGGTGCGATGGAAAAAGGCTAAGTGAATAAATCATGAAGTGCATGACACAAGGGACTTAAACGCCACTTAAGCTTCAAGCTTCACTAGAGAGACGGGGAAAGAAAATCTGATCTGTGGAGCGATGGGAAGACCTCAAATTAATACACAAAACATGAATGCAATTTTTCCATTATGTTTTCCGCATGGTTTTAAATTTTTTGAAATTTGACTGCCGCACTTTTAATTATGTCATCTCATTTTGCGATCTTCTTCTGCCATAGTTTAACAGCACTCAACTGGAGAATGAGCACCACCAGCTGTTGATACAGTAGTAGTCGATGGATACATGCATTCATTCACATTTTCTTTTGCAGGTTTTATGGAAATTTAGTTAAAAATCGATGCAAGCTGATGGAAACCTGACTAACATTGTTCAACCACCACAGAAATACTGGACAGCAGAACAATACAGAATTTCTAATGTCTAATATTAAAATGTATGTCAAATTAGTTTGAGAATATTAATATGCACACTCTCACCTCTTAAAAATAGTATAATATGCATGGCAAAAAGGGTTTTGTGAGTGTCCCTTTGCTCTCTTTTGGCTGCACAAGCAGAGGAACACACACACAATGTCTCATCCAGTTGCCCACATATATTACACACCTAATTCTACACATTAATTCCCCACTGTTCTCCACTGCACAGTCAGTCTCCCTCTCTCTAAATCTATCTCTTTTGTGCGCACACAGACTCTCATCAGCCTTTAAAGACGGTGCAGTCCTGGTTTAGAGCAGAGCAGAGAGGTTAGGGCTGCAGCTCCGGCCGCGGATATCCTGAAGGATAACTGGGATTGTGAAGGGAGCGTGAGAGAGATGCGGAGAGCACCACTCAATCAATTTCTATTGGATCTCACTCCAGTGGGAAAATAAGTGAATCTGACCTGAGGGATACAACAAGCCTGTGCATTTCTTTATATCTGAAGGAAAATAGCCAACTGGGTTTACACTAAAAAGGTGAAATTGCTTCAGAGTACTGGTCAATCTTACAGTTGGAGCCTTCAATTTACAGCGTAAGTACTGCGGGGTTATGGTGTAATCTTTTGTATATAACTACAGTACAGGTACTCAGTAGGACTACAGTATAGGTAACCAGTAGTTAAAAAATAACTACAGTATAAGTTTTTTGTAAGATCCCAATTGTGACCCCCTTATTCCATAACTTAATAATAAGTATTGGAACGTACTGTACTTGTACACCTTAACTCCGCAGTAATTACGCAGTGCATTGCAGGCTGTAATCTAAAGCGTTAATACTGTGTGTGTGTGTATATATATATATTTATATATATATATATATATATATATACTTTTTAAAACTCTTATCAACATAGATATTGCTTTATGAAAATGTTTATGATTATTGGAACAATCCAAAACAATGACACTGTCTAGAACATTTTCCAGAACAACCTCAAACCTGGGGAGTGTAATATAGAACTAGGACTCAGCCTATATAGTACAGTTCAAGCTATTGCTTATACTTTGATTTCTTTGGATAAAACAGTACTTCTATATCTTTGTTCTCCTCTTGTATTCAGCAGAGTTTGAGCAACCCAACCTCCTTACTTTTCTTTCTTTTTTTCTGACAAAATGAACAAGGAAACACCTGACCAGAGAAAAGAACTACAGCATACAGTGCATGGGCTGTTCCCATCACTTTTGTTTCTTTGCACTGAGCCAGTTGGTTAAAAAGACAAGCATGTTCATATTTTTGGATAGGGCAGCTCACTTCTTGTGAACAGCATGCCCAGACAGTGAAAATAACATCTCAGATGATACGGATGTGGCAGGTGTTGCTAAGTACTTGTGTTATTTATCCATATCTACTTAAGCAGGTTTGTTTACTGCTAGCCATCCACAACGTTACTGCTGCATCGCTTCCTGATATCCAAAACTATAGAGCAGCCCGAGGCCCAAACCACAGAACGTGGATGCGTAAATTGCGTGTCAAGAAAATGTGTGGTGTTAAAAGGAATTTGCGCGTTATTATTGCGTTCTTTTTGACAGCCCTAGTGTATGTATATAGTTTAAACACTGCCCCATTTGGTGCCATCTTTGCCAATTTTCCCGATCATAGAACACATATTAGAGCAGTCAGAAAGAAGGAATAAGCACTGAATTTGAGGCTGTGTTAACAAATTGCAGAGAAAAGATTTCTTTTGGTGCAAAGAAAACCACAAGAAGCTAAAATTTACAAAACGTTGTGTAAATGCAGGCTTAACCATGAATGCACCCTGCATGTTGAGCAGGTACAAATGTAAAACCCACAACAATACTGGCATGAAATTAGTGAATTAGGTGCCAGAAAGGTTAATCATATTCCAACTGTGTTATAAATTTGTTAGAAAATAATGTTGCACTGTTAAAATGGTAATTATCCGTTTTTTAATAATCACATTTAAAAAGACATTCTAAAACTGAAAATTAAGGCTGAAATGAATGATAGACTGGATGACAGAGTTTTTGGGGTTATCCAGATTGAAATCATCTTTGCAGAAAAACTAAACAAAATCTGATTATTGACAACTAAATGAAACCCACATTCATAGGCATGCTGAAATTCAATCTGTGGTGAGCCAGCTAATACTCAATCAAGAAACAAGGCTGCATTTACACCGTCAGTTCGTATACAGTATCAACGTATGTTTCGGTTTTACAAAGGAATAGGAGATACATATTACATGCCAAATGTCAAATCACATTAGCCTGTAGACTGAACATAGTCAAAGCAGGCTCAATTCAGGTGAAAAGTCGAAAGTAGATTCTGAGGTGATGTTTGATTTAATGATCTACAAATTGAAAGCCTTAACTAAATTTCACCACATGAAATAACTCTTGTGGTGGACATGAAATAGGTAATAATTTATTTTCATTTTGTGGTTTCCAGCTTGTTTTGACTTTGGAATTATTCTTAGTAAAATTGTTATGAAGCCAATCCCTACATTGATTAAAGAAAGAAAGATGCATGTTCAACTGTGTGAGTGCTGCATATGAACTACTTCCTTTTCTTTTGAGTAACAGACTTTCCAATAATCTCAGGAGATGACTCTGCTTGCCGATGAGCAAAACTACTTTTGGAAAGTAAGAGGGGGCTTTTGATAAAAGTTTTTCTATTACCTCAGTTATTCAAGCAAAACCGGTCAATCAACTCTGCATGTTTCATTGATTCCCGGGAACCTTTTCATTCGTTAAGTCATCTGCTTGAATACAGATTCATATTTTCAGACAGAAAGCTTTACCTATAGGTTCTAGTGCTATTTCAGTATATGCTTTGTATACAGGGAATGCAGTTGTGGTGAATCTTAATACAACACAAACAGAATCTTCATAAAAATACCATGTTTACATTTTACTTTTTACATTACGTTTTGGCAAACAATGCTGTCATATAGTAATCAGCAACACAAGTTTAATTCATTGCACTTAATAAGGTTGCACAGACCAATGTGAATGTACTAGTGTTGAACTGATACTTAACTGAAGCATGAATACATTACATTATGTGGCCCACCTCGTTTTGTAATATAGCTTTAAATGCTGCAATTACTTCATGTTCATGACAACATTCTATTTTGACTTGAGCACACTAAAATAGCACACTTCATGACACAAACCAGCCAGTGCGAGTCAAGCAACTATCTTAAGACGTTTCTCTTCTCAGAATGTGATGTGACGCAGTCTGGCCCAGTTAGAGAGACATCTCTGTGCATGAAACTGACCTAACGATTTAGCAATGAACTCAGATTCAAAATACCCAAATAATAGCTGCTAGAAAACAGATGAAAAATGTGGACTTGCTTCTCTTCCGTCTTATGTTGGGGTTTGTTTTATCTCTCCCTCCTTGCCTATTTCTGTGCTGTCATCTTGCTTCAGTGATATTTGTTATACAGAGAACAGAGATGAAGAGTGCTTTAGCATTGATTTTTTTTGCTTTGTTATGACACTAAATTCTGCCTCAGTGCTCTTTGCTAAATGAACAAGCCACACACATACTGTATACTCGTGCGTACACACGCACACTGACACACTATGACAGATAGCTATGGGCACATAACTTGATACAAGATAATTTGTTATTTTGAGACTATTGATTTGTGAGTTACGCAATGAAATAAGTCTCTTTCAGAAGCATCCCTACAGCAATCAATTTTAAAATGATGTCCCATTCATTGCATTCTTATGATATGATCGATATATCTTCTAATATGCTGACTACACAGAAATACAGTAAGAATACAAAAGCACACACAAAAAAAGGCAAATATGACAAGAACACTACTGTGAGTTGACATTGTTTTTACATGTGAGGTTCCTGAAATCGAGACAGTGGAAGCACACAGCTTTCCTGAATGTCATCCATCATCCAAATATCTAGACAAAACACGAATAAATTATTCTATTTTTAGGGAGGTATTTCTCCACTATATGCCTCCATTATCTTGCAACAAAAAATGGGCCAGTTGATATGTAAGGCAGCAAGTTATCCGATCAGCAGGGAACATCATGTACAGATGGCGTCACAGGTAATGGAAAGTCATTTTCACCAGGGGCTGTTTTCCATGTAGGATAGCTACAGAGCTGCCAGGTCAATGAGGACAAATGGCCGCCTCTTGCCTGAATCACAACGGTAACCTAGACTAAGTAGCTAAGTAGCCGCAGCTGAGGGCTTTGGATGCCTGAATGTTTCCCTTGACCATAGCCACAGTACGTTCTGAACAACCTGCAGTGTGAATTACAAAGCAAGGAAGTTGTGAACATTGGGATTCATTCTGTTTTATGAAACTACTTCTTGTATTTTGGGGTTTATTTTTCAGGAGGTTCAGGAATACAAGTTTTTATTTAAACCTTCATCAGTTCTTGGTGTGGATAAGATTTAGGGGTAAAACAAGAAAGAACCCCTCAGTCAGAAAAAAGAACCCACAGATTCTTGATGCTGGGAATGGTGGCTAGGGTGGACATCAGTGTCAGGAACTGAAAGACAGTAAGTGGCTGTTCAGACTCAAAACAGCAAGGCTGCTGTGTTGACGCAAAAACACTACACAGCAGGTTATAGTATACTGAGACAGGACTTTTGCAACTCTAGAAAGTAATCACAGCAATTACCAATAATTTGGTGGCTCTCCTTGCAGTTACTCCGAGGACCCCCTGTTGAAGATCTCTGGTCTATAATAGAGCAGCATCTGGGTGACTAATGAGTGACTGGCTCCAACATGGGCAAGAGAGAAGGGGTGGAAAGCTGACTTAAGTGAATGATGTGAAACAAAAGAGTAAATAATGGTAAACTTGAAAGTGTGTGGATGAAGCGTAGTCAAGAAGTGCACAGAGCAGAAGCCAGCAGGTAAGTGTTATTTAAATAAACTCCTGGTGTACTTACAAACTTTCTAATCCATCGTTTTATGAGTGCATAACCTATTTGTACTATTGTAGAAGTTTGGTATCATTTCGGGTATTATTAGTGGGGTAATGTACAAGATACGCTCTTGGATCCATTAGCACCTGCACTAAGCTATTCAGCTGATAACGCTAACTCTCCCAATGTTCGATCCATGTGAAAAAAAGCTTCTGGGGGGGTGTTTGGCTCGAGGTCGTGGTGCAAAGGACTAGGGTGAAATTACTCCGAACCATCACTATAACATTTAAGTCAAGAGTATTACATGAAACAATTGAAACGGGAATAGAGTAGTCTTTCTGATTAGCCATGTTTTGTTCTACTTGACCTGAAGCTGCTGTTCCTGGTGTGCACTGCTTAACACAGTCCAAAAATCTTAAAGTGGCCATATCATGCTCATTTTCAGGTTCATAATTGTAATTTGAGATTGTACCAGAATAGGTTTACATGGTTTAATTTTCAAAAAACACCATATTTTTGTTGTACTGCACATTGCTGCAGCTCCTCTTTTCACTCTGTATCAGGTCTCTGTTTTAGGTACAGACCTCAACTTCTGTAAGATCTTTGTTGTCAGTCACACATGCGCAGTAGCTAGGTAAGGATTACATGAGCTAGCTAGCTGTTTCTCCAACTTCGGTCAGTACAAGGCAGGATTAGCCGGGAGATTCTTCTAAACGAGGGCACACTTCCAACTTTGCGTGGAATACCTGCAAAACAGGGACATGTATGTAGTTCTATACAATTTATTTTGTAGATTAGGGTGAATTTGTGTGTGTTGTAGCAGTGTTTTGCCATTGAGAACAAGCTAGCATGCTAACAGTTAGCCCCCTAGGCCCCTCGTTTCGGCTAATGACGTAGAAAGCCGTGCAGATTTTGAACAGCTCACCCGGAGACTGAAGGCAGGATAGATTCAGAAACCCGTATCACTCAAAACAGCATGGATGTTTTTTTTTCAAAGTTTGTATGCACCAGAGACACAAAATAACACCCCAAATCCCAGAAAAAAGTGATTTTTTCATAATGTGGGCACTTTAAACCATTTAACTTGCTCCCTGGATGTTGGAATATTTGTTCATTGGAGTCATCCATTACATAACGCAGTTTATGTAAGGCTAATCTAGGTTTAGCTCTAATAAGCAAAGCAAGAGTGATGCCCTGACTTGCTAGTATGGGCATTTTAGAAACAATGCAAACAGATTACACTACAGTATTTATGTTATCACTATGATTAATTTAATTCCTTACACCTGCAGTAAAGTCCTTAATATAAGTGGTGCTATAAGAAGAAAGAAAGAAAATCTATGTCAATAACCACGAGACCTGCAGGAGTACCACCATTACGCAGACCTATAACCTGCCTTTAAAGTAAACCTCTCTTAAATGATCAGTATCACTTAGATTTTACTTTAAGAAAAAGCCATAACTTGGCTCTGTGGACTTTAAAAGTCAAACTCAGGCTTTGTTATTAATAAACAATACTACTTTGATTGAAGACAGATTAACAGTACTAGCCTCAGTAATGGAGAAAGTTTGACTCATGAAGTAATGCAAGTATAATGAGTTTTCTCGTACCTAACAAATGATGATGACAGCGGTGACTGGTGATGCATTAACACCGTACTGGGCATTTTAATTAAAAACAATATTTAAATGGCTTAACTAAATTCTTTAGACCTGAAAAGTCAGGGTGTGGATGTTTGGTAAAACTTCCTTAGAAGTGCCAAACTTTACATTTTGCACGAAAAATGTATACGGGCCTATACATTTAACAGTTTCGAGCAGTTATTTATAAGTTGGTCTCAGTCCAACCTTCAAATACCACCATATTATCTGAGCAGTTTAAAAATACAAAATGGGGCAAAACAGAACCTGAAATGTTAATACAGACTGTTTGAGTATTGCATTTTTGTCACAAATGTCGAGCCTGTCTTCCAGTGCTTCTTTTCCATGGCTAGAGGATTTATCTGCACACAGTGGCAGTAAATAAAAGCAAATTAAAGCTTCCTTTGAATTAAAATTGTGAATGGCTTTAACTAGATAATGATAGGCTCTTTAACAGTTAAGCAGTAAAGCAAGTAATTGCTTTTTCATGGACTCCAGATTTTGAATTTCTATCATGTGGTGACACTAACAAAATCCAATCACATGGATAGCAATTAAACTCTTCAGTGAACTTCTGACATGGTTCAGTTCCAAGGTAATGACATAACTTACTGTGATCCATACTTAATTTCCTCCCAGGGTGTTGATGCTGTTTTCTGTATGTAGTGAGCTAAAGTTTTGTTAAAGCCATGTACTGCTGGCATGTACAGCACCTCCAACTCTATAGCAAATCAGATTTCATAACAAACCAGTTGGAGTTCTTTTCTGTAGGGCTCTCAGGAGTTCTTTGCAATGTAATATGAAAAACAGCTTCACTCCACAACTCTTACCTAAGTGATGCATTCTCTGTGAGAACTGAACGTGGCAGGGTATAGTCGAGAAGATAACCTTAGCAGTGATGACCGAAAATATGTCTGCATAATGTGATGTAATATGATTTAATTGTGTTGCGCTATAACTTTGTTTTATACTATGAGTGTTGTTTATTCCATATCTTGTTATGTAGCACTACACAGAGAGACTACCACACTGCATATTGTAAGACTTTTCACATTCCCATTTGGCACTATCGCCCCACTTCTCTCTCTCAGTCCTGTTTTCTCAAATATTTACAACATTTTAATCTTTTAAGTACTTGTATATGTTGTATGATTCCCTAATGAACGCTTACATTTCCTGTCATCAGACTAAAGTTGCTTTGGCCAGTTTGTAGGGTTAAGGTTACTTCAATATCTTCCTACAAGTTCACTTGACCGAAATTATGCACATCAGGTTGGTTGCGAAATATTATAAATAACCTTAACATCTGCATTAGCCCCTTTGATATGATTTTTGTTGTTGAGCTCATTCATTATAAGGTCATATCATTCTGCCACAAAATGCTAAATGTAGTTTTTTTAAGCTTAGTGTAAAGAATTGACAAAAATACATTCAAGCATGTACATGTTATAAATGTTGTGGACAGTACAGGATTGCTAAAATATGCAAACCGTTGTAACATTCAGACTATATCATGATTTACAGGTTTATTATAAAGGAACAAATGCTCACATAATACTGGTGTGAAGTGTTGTATTGTTGTGAAGCTTGACCCGAGAGGCACTGCAGAGAAGGACATTTTATCTCAATGGGGCCTAGGAAATAATAGGTTTGTCTCCCGTCTGTGACACTAGAGCCAGGGCCAAACACAGGAGAGATCCAAGCAATGCTGTTGATTTACTGCGGATTCCATTTTTGATCGGGTCTGAGTCACCCTGTGACCGCTTCCATATGGGTGGCCTGTCCAACAGCAAGAACAGATTGCATTACTGGACTGGTCACAGCGAATGGTTGCTGCTAACAAGTTGCTGCTCCTCTCTGACCCCTGTTTGTGAGTGTGTGCGTAATGCTGTGGTTGCCTGTGTGTCTACATGGATGTGTATTTGTGTATATGTGTATATGTGCTTGTGCGTGTGACCCCGAATGACTTGTTTTCAATAAGGAAATGAAATCCATTGTGAGATTTCTTTTGTTCTCCCCCCAGCGAACCATTTTCTTTTATTACTTCACCTGCACTTGCTTGAGCCACTGGGTGTGCTCCCACGCTGCAACCAACTCCCAGACAAGCATCGGCAACATCTATCTTGTGGACAGAAGTGCTGAGTGGCTATTACTTCTCAGCAGACCACATAAAAACCACAGCAATTAAACACTATTGGGCCATTCGACTTTGTCCTCTTAGAGGGAAAAAAAAGGCAGTGAGTGAGCGAGAGAAGAAAGGCAGAGAAGAAAGTGGAGGAAGCCAGAAAAAGAAAGACTTCAACTGATCCTGCTTAACAGAGAGAAAGATTTTTATTTCAGCAGTTTGAAATGGAGAATGAGGAATTAAAGTGTGTGAAGGTAGCTGTTAAATTAGAGCAGATGAAATACAGTACCCATTCTCAAAGGGACATGAAAGAGCTATTTAACTGAGGTACAATGGAAAGTAAAAGTAGAAAGCAGCATGGGAGTTGCAGTGAGGTCTCCACTGTTAACTAGATGTACACTACCGGTCAAAAGTTTTAGAACACCCCAATTTTTCCAGGTTTTTATTGAAATTCATGCAGTTCAATGTCTTATTGTACTCTGAAATGAAAGAATAGAACAAATGAACAATTTAAGTTAAAAAAGAAATCATGGAATCAATTTATAGATCAAAATGTATTCAAAATTTTTGACTCATCAAAGTAGCCCCCTTTGGCAGATATAACAGCTGAACACACTCGTGGCATTCTTTCTACAATGGAAATCAAATATTCTTCAGAAAGTTCTTCACAACTCCGTTGCAGAAGATCCCATAAATGTGTGGCACTTGTAGGTTGCTTTGCTTTCACTTTTCTGTCCAGTTCATCCCAAACCAGCTCAATGGGGTTTAAGTCTGGTGACTGTGCTGGCCACTCCATGTTTTTAAGCTTACCATCTTGTTCTTTTTTGCTAAGGTAGTTCTGGCATAGCTTGGACTTATGTTTTGAGTCATTATCTTGCTGTAGGATGAACCCCTGACCAACTAGGCGCATACCAGAGGGTACTGCATGGCGCTGCAAAATGCTGTGGTAGCCGTTTTGGTTCAAGGTGACTTTCACTCTTTACAAATCACCGACCGTGGATCCAGCAAAACAGCCCCAGACTATCACGCTTCCTCCTCCATGTTTGACAGTTGATGTCACACACTGAGGAACCATCCTTTCGCCTACTCGACGGCATACAAAAATCCTGCGTGATGAGCTGAAGATTTCATCAGTCCATAACACCTTCTTCCAGTCTTCAGTAGTCCATTGACGATGTTTCTTGGCCCAGGCAAGCCTCTTTTTCTTATTCTGACGTCTCAGCAATGGCTTTCTTGCTGCAACTCAACCTTTCAAACCTGCAGCTCAAAGTCTTCTCTTTACAGTTGAAACTGAGACTTGCTTATTACGACCACTATTAAGCTGTGCTTGAAGCTGTTGTCCTGTGAGCCGCCTATCACGCAAGCTGTTGACTCTCAGAAACTTGTCTTCTGATTCTGTTGTGGCTTTGGGTCTGCCAGACCTCTTCCTGTCAGAGTTTGCCCCAGTTTCTAAGTGCCTTTTGATGGTAAAGAATACTGTACTCACTGACACCTTGACTTTCTTCGCAATTTCTCTGTAGGAAAGACCAACATTCTTAAATGTTATGATGGTCTGTCTGTCTTCCATTGTTAATTACCTTTTTCCTGCCATTTTTATAGCAACACACTACTTTCTGCAGTATAATACTGATCAAATAATGCTCACGAGGTTACGGTACCACAGTGTGTTCCAACAATACTTTTATACAAACAGAGGGGTTGTAAGTAATCCAGACAAGTTGGAACACCTGTGGGAATTGGTAGCACCAACTTTCAAAGCTTGATCAATCTCCATTGCTGTAGAACAGCTTTACATTGTTAACCCATTTCTTGTTCCCTTATTTTTCAGTTTTGGGTAACCTTACTTTTTTTTTTAACCTCAGGCAGTTCACCACTTACCTTTGTACCATTTCAACCTTCTATAAAATTTCAATAAAAAACGAAAGAAATTGGGGTGTTCTAAAACGTATGGTCTAAGTGATTCTGCTGGAGCTGCATTGTTGTTCCGCCCTCCAGAAGGAAACTGAAATCATATTCTGTGCTCTTCAGACTGTTCAACTGAGAAACACGTTTAGAGTTATGTCTTTTTAAATCTATTTTGTAAAACTAAGGGAAATGGCTAAGACAGGTGAGTGCCAATGTGGTTGTGCATGATGTACAATATACTTCTGGCCATCTGTGTGTGATCAACCAAAAGTGGACTCAAAGCTAAAATTATATTCTATAGCCCTATTCGCACGGGATAAGTATTATCTAGGGACCTCGTGTGAATTATAAACGTCTGATTTTCATCTGGCGCATTCGAACGGGATAAGCAAAGCCTGTGATTTTACTCGAATTTACTGACATTAAGCTACAGTAGAAACATGGGTGTGGGTAGCTCTGCTATGTGTGTTTGTGTGTGGTCAGATCTCGAAGACACACACGCACACAATCTCAACCGGGTAGTCAGTCATCTTCCGAACTGTGACCTCTCCTTTTTCTCTCACTTTTTTCTCCGGGTGGTGTCAAGCAGGGTCCGGTTAGATGGATAAAACAAAACATTTTACCAGGTTAAAATCTATTAGCTCAAGCTTTACGCTTAATTTATTTGTAACATTAACCTCTAATTATGAAGTGAGCCCCTCGCTTGATTGTGCATTATTTTTTATAAGCTATTGCTTGGAGATGTCTTGTCGTTATCTCTAGATGTATGATACAAACATAAAAAATATACTTACCGCATGCTGCTATACATGTCATCCATCGCCATCTAATCATTCTTTTTCTCTTCGCACTTGTGGTGGTTTTCATCTTTCTCTTTCTGAAAATTGTATATGATGTATAGCGACATGACCCAGCACCCAAAACACTGTCAAAACACTCCAACGCACCCTCCATTCTTCGCGAAAAGGTGCAAAAGAAGGAAATAGGTACCTTGAAAAAACAAAAAAGCCCCGCCAATTCCTGGACAAATCAGAGATGCCGATTCGCACAGGACTAATATTATCACAGGACCTCAGTTTTCGGCGAAATATGGTAGGTCATTTGCGGGGGAATTATTACTTTACAAATTACAGACATGACCGATTCGCACGGGATTAAGATCACAGACAACCTCCGCAATTATTACAAATGACTGGAGGTCACCAGGTAATACTTATCCCGTGTGAATAGGGCTTATGTCAACATGCATTAAAACTGATGTTGCCCAGCTACTCTCATGATCATCATCATATGTTGTTATGACGTTCCAATCAGAACACATAGCTATTTAATATAGCTATGTACCATTAAATTCAATGACAGTATGTCCATCATCAGCATAACCATCACTGAAGGAAATTAATCTACAAAATAAATCTCCTCAAAAATACATGTTATCTTAATAAATGCCTCTCGTCTTAAAACTGAAATCAGCAAGAAGCCTATTTGGTTTTGGCTTCAAATATAAAAAAAATCAAACGTGTATTTAAATGAGAATGAACATTGTTTATCTTGAGCTCATATATCACACAGTGACTAATAGCACTATAGAAAAATGTAAAAAAATCTAAATGTTTTTGATTATAAGTACAAGGGTGTCCTCAGGCTGGTGTAACATGTTCATCATCTTCCCTCCTTCTCCATCTTTGTTTGACTAAACTTAGATCCTACAATTCTGTGTTGTTTTTCCTGTCATCATTTTGTCGACTTAGTTCATCACAAGCAAACTCAGCAAATCTAAACTAAACTTTGAGCAAACAAAGCTCTGTTTTTCTCTGTGTGATGTAGTGACAGCATTATTGCCAATGCTACAGTCAATCCTGCAACTGTTGTTGCTGCCACAGTGGAGGACCGTCCCCATTCATCACCACCTGTCTACGTACGTTCCAGGCAACTAAAAATAAACGTCTCCAACTTCTCGGTAATCAGGATGGGGATGTAGGTACACACAGTGCATAAAAAGCATGACCAGAAGTGAACTAACACTGAAAATTACAAATGGCTGCCTGTCTCATTAAGGAAGCAAATCACATTAGGTATCCTTCGGAAGCCTAATATAGATGCTGCACTGTGTGGCCCTAACCCTTACAATCAGTCTTTCTATCCATCTTTCTCTCTGTCTCTGTCTGACACATCCCTCATTCTCTTGGTCTGCCCTTTTCTCACTAACTTTCTCTCTTATTTCTTTCATTTTTTTTGTCCCCTTTGCCTTTCTGTACTTCCGTCTTTGTCTCTGACTGAGGCACTCTGTCTTTGTCACTTTCTCCCTCTGCTGACCAGACAGATATATTCAAATGGGAGCTTAGGACAGAGTGTTGCATTATTCAAACGAGTGTTGGGAACAATGACAGGCAAATTCCGCTTAAAGCAGGTCATTTGCTGAGACAACAAATCCTAAGGCCACAGTAAAGCCAGGTAAGAGGCACCAACACTCAGGAGAGGAGTTAACACATTCACATGTGGGGCAGAAATTTTTTTTTTGTTTTTAACTAAACTAGTAGTTTTTAATTCTTAATACTATATTTATTTTACTAGAAGACTTTAAGACAAATATATTATGGTACAAACAGCAAAGAACCAGACTGTCCTCTGGGAAATATTGTATTTTCAGCATCACTACATCTGGCTGGGCGTATCAAATGACCAAGATTGACACCTTGGGCCCTATTTTAACGATCTGAAACGCAAGTATGAAACGCAAAACGCAAGTAGCTTTGTGGGCGGATCTCGCAAATCTAAAATGGGTTGGTCTGAAGTAGCTAGGTGTGGTTTGGGCGTAACGTGAAAATAACCAATCGGAGCGTCATCTCACATTCCCTTTAAGAGCAGGCGTGCTTGTTCCATGGCGGATTGCTATTATGACGGCGGATTTGCCTGGCGCACGCCAGCGGGAGCAGTCCGGGATGCGGCAAAGTAATAAATGCCCGTCTTGGCCGGGTGGCGATGTTGCTGCGGCCTCTCGGGCGCATCTCCACAGTCTGGAGAGGATTGCTGCAGCCATGAAGCGTGGGCCTCCAAACGCACCACCTGCTCCTGTTGTGCCCCTTCCTCTTCCCCCCACTCCATCTCCGTCCACCCAATCCATCAGGAGCGCATCGCGCATTGCCACGCAAGTGTCCAATCCCACCGTAGTTCAACATCACGTCTCCTTAAGTCCTCTAATATTTCCTCATTTATGCCATCAACTAGGGCTGGGCGATATGGCTGAAAACTGTATCACGATATAAGTGTTTCATATCGGTCGATATCGATAATTATTGATATTTTTTATGACCTATTTAAAATAAGGACCAGGAGAAAAATATATTAAATTTAAACATTTTTATTTTAAACTTAACCTTCCTCTGATTATAATCCCCTCAGTTATAAAAGCAGAAATGTCAACACAACCATGGAAACCACTCAAATAATTAAAATGTAAACATAAGTCTAAAATCACAGTGAAGAAAGAATAAGTAAGAACTGCTTAATAAGGTGTAATAAAATGGTGTCATAAAAAAAGTGTTAAATATAAACATAGAGAAACCTGAAACCTGAGAAGAACTATTTTCTGCAGGTTTAGTGCTAGGTTGGTAACCTGGCTTCTGGACAGTGCTCAGCACGTCTGCCTCCGTTATTTCTTTGTAGCGTTTAGTAAGGCGCTGATGCAGAGTACCTCTCCATGGCGGTCTGCTACTTGTGCGGTGTAGCAGCTGCAGATGTTGTTGGACGTTGCTGGCGAATACGGCTTTGCTCCAAAGTGTGAGCGGCTAAGGTGGTAAAACAAGTTTGCGGTAGTGTTGGTGGGGACGGACGGTCAGACTTATAAAATCCCCAAAACTGCCATACTGACTTTTCCTGTTTTATCAACAATTTCCTGCTTCGCTCCGGCACTCACTTTCCACTTATCGCTACACCGCGGTTCTGTTATTGTAGAATGGTAGAATCCAACGCGAGACAGCGATGTGGGCGAAACCCAAACATGATACTGTTACATGATTGGCTGTTAGAGTGTCACTCCCTACGTTGCTAGGTTACCAGAGAGTGAGTGCCTTTGTTCATGCAACCAAACGTGCTTCGCAACTTCTGGTTTCTTCCGAAGAAGAAAAACAAGTTATCGAACGTTTTATCGAACGCATTTTCTATTGATATTGATTACGTGTCTATCGCGATACATATCGTTATCGTTTTATCGCCCAGCCCTACCATCAACACATCCATGATTCATGGAAATTTTGTGTAAAACACAACCAGCCACAAAGAATGCTGCGACTTTTTGAGGACTGTACTGTAAAGTGCCTCCTGATCTATCCAAACACCTGAAGCGCATTTTCAGGAATATTTTTCTTTGTAATTATGTATGGTTTGCAAAAATGGGAACTGCTGCATCCGTGTAGATGAGGGAAGCAAGGTTTATGCACGTTGTGCACACGCTACATTATGGCCAAGCATGCGCCCCTAAAATAGCATCTGAATAACACACCACTGACTTTAGACCAGGTTTTTCCTGGTCTGTGGCAGAATTGTTTTCTGAAACTGCAAAATAGCACTAAGGAACGTTTGCGCCTGAACACGCCTCCTCTTTTTGCTGAACCGCCCCCGGGAGTGCAAATTCATTGCCTAATTTACCGACGTGCATCAGTGGAGGGAAAAGTCCGCTGTGCGTCGGGTGCTAAATAGGAACGATACATGCGTCGGTGTACAAAGTCAATTGCGCTGGGTGCAAGATAGGGCCCCTTGAGTTTTAAACATCCACCACACAGTTAGGCTAACGTGCTGTGAGATACATGGGGAAAACTGAGTAAGCCAGTTAGCCGACGAGCACTGAGCCTGCCGTGAATCTCAGTGGAAATACCTGCCACATCACAAACTTCACGTGGAAAATCAAGGGACACGAAACCAATATCCCGGATCCAGCCAAGCTGGCTACAACCCACTCTGATGGAGCCCTTAGGGTCACACTGAACACTGTTTGTGATTCACATATTTAGGATCCTGCTAATCTTTCTGAGGAATGCCGATGTCATACATAGGCATTCAAAAATGTTTTCAAACTGCCAACACCACTTTGATATTAATAGGGAGGGGCTGGATGATGTAGATAAAGCATCTGCTTTAAAGAGGTGGTTCACTCTTTTCGAGTTTAAAGACTCGGACTGAAGTCATGGCTCACACTTTGCAAGCAGCTTAAAGTTTACAAAAATATAAATTAGACAACAATTAAAGCACTGATTATTAGTAATAGAACATTCTTAGTGATTAGGTCAAATGCTAAGTGTTAACGTGATAGTAATATTTGTGAAAGAGTAGGAAAGCACTCTGTGATTATACTTTCAGTTTTAATTTTTTAACAGTTCAAAAATTGGCTCTTAATGTTGAGCTAAACAAGCAAATTGTTGCTTACTTTGCAGTCTTTTGCACTTGACATATTGTCATCTCAACATATGCAATGTAGGCATAATTAATTCACGAATAAACAGGGTCTGTATTGAACGTGGCATCACCTAACATTTTGTTAGCAAAAATATTGAAGGACACTAGCTGATTAATTGTAGCACTCTTTCTGACCTTCTGACATAGTGATCTGTTTAGACCACAGGGAGGGAAGTCTTGTGATGTTATCCTATGAGAACAAACATTTTGCCAATATCCTTTGGCTATCTCGATGTGCAAGTAAGCACACTGTTTCACCCCAGCCAGATCAATGTTTCTCAATTAGGCTGCCCAAGCCAAAACGAATGCAGCAACTTTCCTATTCGTCAGCTACCCAGACCCATTTTCATTTAACACATGAACAAATAAATATACAGAAACACTCTTGCACGTGCGCGCACACAAACACATTAAACACAAAAAGATAAACTGATGTCACAGACATCACCGACACACAGACATTATTCGTCTCGTGGCATTTAGCACAAACGTCAAATGGTGTGGAGCCCTGCAAAAAATCAATAGGCATTTGCAACAATCAATGGCTGGGTTCCTATGAGAACTAATTAGAAAGGCAAACATGCAGTGCCACCTCCTTCCTCCTCTCTGCCTACCACTGTGAGTTCCAAACTAAGCGCTTCTCCACCGTCGGGGTCAAAAGAGAGTTTAATACAACAGTGGTTTTTGTAAGTATGTATCAAATAAATAGAAAAAACATGTATTTGTAATACATTATACATTATTGCTGATATAATAAGACTATGAATAATAAAAAATGGGTATCAATGATGAAGAACGGCTATGTTGTTTGACTTTTTATTACCATAACTATTATCTACACTTTAACTGTAAATAATATTTGAACTCAAAATCTTGCTCAGAGTGACAAAATGTCCGTAAGTACAACTAACATGTAATCGCATAAGTACTTGGTCTGGCTTCTGGCTCGCCATTTTAGCCACCCTTATTAAAAGGCCTGTGACCCCTGAGCCAGAAATCCTCCGCAGATCTTCAGAAACATTGTTGTTTTATACATTTAAGATTCTAGGCTTTTGAATGACCTGCAGGAGGTGATCAATAAAACTAGCAAATTTGCTTTCATGCATTCAGTCACTTTTAAAACTTTACTTTGACACATCTCGGATAAGCCACTATCATCTTAATTTCTCCTAACTACATGATTGCGTCCCGTTTTCCCTTTGAATGATTCAGTCTCCTCTTGAGCAATTAGTCTGAATTAATGTAGATCATTGAGTAATCTCACGTTCCTTGTTAGACCCTGTACAGTAAGTGTGAATCAGGCAGGTCTTTCCATCATTATCTATAATGAAGTAAGTTCATTGGATTGTGTGATGTGTTGGATAATTAATAATCTTGATACTAATCTTTAGTGTCTGTTTGAGGGGCAGAAAAAAGGTGCGTGTCGGATATTATCCTTGGGATTAACCATGACTTGACTACTGTAACTCAACAAAATCAGCCTGATGACAAACTATGAGGCAGTTGACAAACTAGTCAGGATATCAAACATAATGTACACAAAGCATTGGCTTAAAAAAAACTGAACCTTGTGCCCTGCTAAATGCTGAATGGGAGGGTGACACATAAACTAAGTAGAAATGATATACTGCTGCGGAAGTGGAAAGTTAATACATTACCTCATTGGAGTCAGCTACACAGCAACCCTATTGCAAGAAGAGTAATGGTGTCTCTAGATCATTGAGATATGTGGCGCACAGTGATTGGAACAGCACTCAAAGTATGTGATCTAATGCTAATGTGGCTAAAGGGGGTATCCAAGGACACAGACAGATAGAAAATGGTCCTGGGTTAATCTGAAAAAAAATGCGTAGCCAAGCTTTACACAGAAAACCTAAGCTGTGATAATGTAGAAGGGTTTCAGAAGACATTAGAGTCCAACAGAAAGAAGGTATACAGTAGGGATAAACATATGGGTTCCAAACTTGGCCGCTTTAGTGTATTATTTGGTGGTATTAATAATTATGAAGGCAAAAGAAGGCCATTAATGTTAATCACCATCAGAATGAACGTAACATAAACTTTGCATGCAGCTTGAACTTCACTATAGTCTCCACTTTTTTTATTGTATAATTAAACAAAATCCGTTACAGCAAGTATTTGGGCGTTTTCAAAGTCATTCTATGAAGCGGAGACGGACTCCATATTCTTCAGAGGCTGCTGGTGCGAGCCGATCTGGATTCCACCAGGCGCAGCTGCGCCACATTTCAGCTGCCACACGGCGGCCAGAGCTGATTGTGGCAACTCTAAAGGACTGAATCTTAACATAAACCCTAGTACATAGCAGCCTTAGGCCCTGTTTACACGATGACGCTCTCGGGTGAAAACGAAAAAATATTTTATCGGATGTGCCTTTCGTTTATACGGCGACGGCGTTTTGGGGGCTTAAAAACGCAAAAAAGTGAAACCACCCTCCAGAGTGGAAATCTTGAAAACGCTCCACCGTCGCGTTACCGTCTAAAGGGTAAAAACGCAAAAGTCTGAAGACAGAGGTGTGGAGAGAGACGAGAAAAAGGCGTCTGTTGTTACGGAGTAGGATACAGAAATTATAGGCTCCTGTTAGAATTTCAATGTAATGGCTCAATATTTAAATGATTTCAACAATGTGGATAAGGTTGTTATAGTTCGATGACGATATGTAGGCTATTCATTTGAGCCAGAGCAGGCGACAACGTTACGGATGAAGAGAGAGAGAGAGAGAGAGCGAGCGAGTGGCAGCGGTCAGCGGGCAGAGGTCAGCCGTCAGCGGGCAGAGGTCAGCCGTCAGCGGGCAGAGGTCAGCCGTCAGCGGGCAGAGGAGGGTCTGCTTCAGCCTCCTCTGCCCGCTGCCTCTCGCTCTCAAGCAGCGGCTGAAGGGCCGCGAGGCTCAGGGTATTGGTAGTGCTCCCGTGGGTGCTGTGTTGTGACTCAGGGTATTGGTAGTGCTCCCGTGGGTGCTGTGTTGTGACTCAGGGTATTGGTAGTGCTCCCGTGGGTGCTGTGTTGTGGATCAGGGTATTGGTAGTGCTCCCGTGGGTGCTGTGTTGTGGCTTATCACGGTCAACTGTGCCGGTCATCATCAGACAAACATGCAACTCCACCCCCCTTGTCTTTCCAGACGAGCTTTTGTTGTTCGCTTCGGCATGTTTTGGTTTCGCGCTACTAAGGAGAGAAGTAGAATGAATGTTCTACGCAGGTGGGTGCCTTGGTGGTGTTGTGTGGCAGTGCCACCTAGTCACCTGGAGTGCATACTACATCGAATTTCACACACTTTTGCGTCACCATATGCACGCAGATTTCCCCCCCATAACGCTCGTCTAAACGCAGAATAAAAAGTGATAACGCAACGCCACTTTTGCGTTTTCTCTTCAGATCGTTTCCGTGTAAACATAGCCTTAATCAAAGGATCATTTGCATGGGCATTGAGATGCACAAAGAGGATGATCATTTTCTTGTCTTGTAGTCATTTCAGGTGTCTTGCGGAGTTGCTTTTCATTGCTGTGTGTAAAAACTATTGCCTTGCCTTCACTCTCATACAGGAAGAGCAACACGGCATCATGACTGAGTATCCGCGAGTTTACGCGTGTATGTGTAAACATACACGCCACTTTCCTAAAGCCAAGTGGCGTGTTAGGCTACGGTTGGTTTTAACGTCACACGCGGGGGGAAAGAAAAACAGGACTGGGATTAGGAAAACAACAACAGGGTTGGGTTTAGGAAAAGACAAACGTGGTAAGGAAACAACACACGCGGGAAACAAAGGTAACATCACATATCCACCACCCCGACCAACCTCCCTACGAAGATTTTCGCCCTTTCATACTACTCACTACGGCGTAAATACACACGCAAGGTAATGTAAGTTAATGGAGGACAAACGGTGTTGATAAACACGAAGTGTGCGTCTTCATAACACGCCAATAACGGCATACTAATTGGCGTGTCATACATACGCCACTTCATGAGATCAGTCTGGTAAAGAGCGAGAGAGAGTATTCTATTTTGAGGTCAGGAGTGAACATTGTGCACAACAAACACACAAACACACATACATGCACGAAGGTATGCTGTAGCATGCATTTGAAAATGCAACTCACCTTGAGGGCACCCACCAGAGTTGATCCTTTTAGTGTTGGTCCTCTGGGCTGCAGCTGTGCACATAAAAGGAGAGAGGTTGTGGATGTTTCGAATGTGGAGACTTTTGTCACTGCTTTGGCAGTGTTTTAAAGATAGTCTGGAGAGAAGGTTATTAAATAAACAAATCACACTCTATTTAAGTCTATATCATTTGGTTGAGAGATTCAAAAATACACAAACACAAAGAGTAAAAACATGAGATTACAAAAACTGTGCATCATCTCTCGGTGCTACAGTGTGTCCTATAATTGCTTCCTCCCTGACTAACCCCCACCCCCACCATCCAAACAAAATAAAACTGTAGACAATAAAACTTAAAACATATAAGGACATGAGGACTCATTTTAACATATTCAACTGTTGCAAACAAAGCATTCTTTGTTCCACTATCACTCTGAATCAATACTGTTTTGTATGACAACACTGCAAGCACGTACTGTACATAAACGTGGCTTAATTAGCATTTATAATGGTTTTGAAGGACACTAGAAATTACTTTCATTTTACACTTGAGACATGAGCCAGCACTTGATAAAGAGTTGTGATAGAGTCAGTGGATGCAGGCGTGTGTGTGCGCACGTGTGTGTGTGTGTGTGTGTGTGTGTGTGTGTGTGTGTGTGTGTGTGTGTGTGTGTGTGTGTGTGTGTGTGTGTGTGTGTGTGTGTGAGCTAGCATGACAGGATATGACTTTTCCTGTTGAATAACGCTTGTCGTATGAGCTCTTCTCATATTCCAAATTAGGCAGTCATAGTTTTCCAGCACTCAGATAACAATCATTGTTTGGTCAAGTTTAAGTGTTTATTAAACACAGGTTTAAAATGCATGTGTCACATACTCTATGTAGACATATCTACATACACACACAGACATGCCCAGCTGTAGATGTTATCCCTCTGAGTGGTTTCAACTGAACCTGGGTTCATACTGTAAAACTCCAAACTCAGATTCACTGTTTCCATGACAAAACCCATCACATCAAGGTTATATTCAGCATATAGCATCAAGTGTTATTGTTTACTGTGTTCATAAATGTATGTCATTACCTCAGTGTCTTGAAAAGGTCAGGCGCAAGTCTGAATTAAACATTTGTTTATCTCTTACTGCCTGTAAAAGACAGATAGAAACAAACAGATACAAAAAACAAACAAGATGCAACTGAATAATATTCACAAGGACATAGAAGGAGATGTGGCGCTTTGGGAAAATCTGATTTTACATTAAAGCAACATTTTTAAAAAATCGCATCTAGATCATCAAGATATGATGCGTTTTGGATGGGTGGTGTGTCAAATTTCAGAGGGTTTTTAAGAAATGAATACAGGCACGTTACAATTACAAATAACAGGCTCCAAATTAGAAAACAGAGAATCAAGGCAGCACAGAAGGAACTCCATATTGAGTGGATCTGATTTCTCATAACTCGCCAGAAGATGGGCAGGAATCAT
The DNA here is from genome assembly GCF_010015445.1 of Perca fluviatilis. NCBI lineage: Eukaryota > Metazoa > Chordata > Actinopteri > Perciformes > Percidae > Perca > Perca fluviatilis. Next base: position 24,407,952 of record NC_053122.1, on the reverse strand, counting down.
GTCCAAGAAAGTTAAATAAAAAATACTGCAAAGGAGCCAAAGTTGAAGCGACAGGCTCTGATTGTTTAGGAAAAAAATAACATTTTTGAGAGTTCTTGCTTCGCTAAGGTGTCTCTCTGGGTGACAGCTCCCATTTTAAGAGTTGACAAAGCCAATGACTTTACTCTGCTGAAAATGAGCATTTGGAAAACAACCAAGGCTAACTCAATCAGTGGGATAAAACCACAGAATCATTCTGAAGCAAGGAAGATAAATTGTGAGGACTTAGATCTAGTTTCTCTTTGATGGCATAAGGGACTCTATACAGCTAAACGCATCTTATGTAGTACCTGTTTGTATCAGTTATACTTTTGCATGTGTGTGTATATCCTTTTAATATTTACTTTCCTCAGGATTTCTCAGACTCAGTGCAATCTATTGTTCTGCTGCCTTCAAGATGGCACTGTGCCCGGCAAATCTGTTGGTGAGTGTCCCTGTCTCTTTGTTTTGTTTAGTTACAAAAGATAAAGAAGAGCCTCTAAAATGGCTCAAAGACACAAGTAAAAGGGATTTATAGATGGTGATAATGAATTATAAATTCCATTACACAAACAGAGAGATAAATAAGTGACAGTGCTGACATACATCCAGTCACATCTGCTGTCTCAACAGACAGAGCCTTTGGTGCGAGAGTGAGGAGGAGGTGTGGGGGTGTGTGTGGGTGTGTGTGTGTGTGGGTGTGGGTGTGTGTGTGTGTGTGTGTGTGTGTGTGTGTGTGTGTGTGTGTGTGTGTGTGTGTGTGTGTGTGTGTGTTGTTTTGGGCGGGGATTATTATTTGCACAGCTTTAAATCTATCATTCATTCCTGGGGACATCCAACAGTTTGGAGGAGAAGAGTGACAGAACAAGGAAGGAGATGAGAGATGCACAAGAGGTGTGGGAGGTGAGACAGAAATCAAAGCTCAAAAGAAGAGAAGACGGCTGGTTGCTTTTCACACCATTCAAATCCCTGAAAATAGGAAAACACTGTGACACGTCTGCACCCACAATCATACAACGGCCCTCCTATTGGCTGCCTGCCACCATTAAAATCTGGCATTGGAAGTAGACAGCAGCTGCTGCATGTGCCATACTTTACACATGTACTTTGCGTTTGTCTCCACAGCCCAGCAATGCTCACCCACACAAACACACAGTTCAAGTCTTCGCCTGTACTTGTGCACAGAGGAAGTTAACAGGAAGGTAATGAATTAAATGATCGTAGACACACACACGGAAATCCTTCAGGTGATCGCTGGATGGACAAAGGTGTGCAGCAAAATATAACAAAATATATTCTGTAATTATGAGAAAATTATATCTCTCAATTGTTTTTATAACATAAGCACAATTGGCAATGCATATAGAGGAAAGCCATCCTTTTCAGAGTTAATGTAAGAGCTCAAAAATGAGACAAGAATACATCACTGTAAAATATGCACAGAGAATTTAATTTTAACGTTTTTGTGATGGTAGATTTAAAGGTCCAATGGCATGACAATTTCACTTCATGAGATTTTTTTAACATTAATATGTGTTCCCCCAGCCTGCCTATGGTCCCCCAGTGGCTAGAAATGGTGATAGGTGTAAACCGAGCCCTGGGTATCCTGCTCTGCCTTTGAGAAAATGAAAGCTCAGATGGGCCGATCTGCTCCTTATGAGGTCATAAGGAGCAAGGTTACCTCCCCTTTCTCTGCTTTGCCCGCCCAGAGAATTTGGCCCACCTATGAGAAAGAGAGAGACATCATGGCTTTCAAACGAGCGAAGCATGGCAGTTGGTCAAGGCCAAACCCCCACCCTCCACCTTGCCCCCCCCTCTCTACTCCTCAATAGAATTTAAAGACACAGAAATGGCACATCCTAAGGAAAGCTCATTGTGGGACTGGCTCTAGTGGCTGTAATTCTGCACCAAGGCTGAATTTGGGGAAAGAGACTTCAGATACAGTATTAGGGGACCACTAAGGCCTTTATAAAAGCATCCAAAAAGCAGCATGTCATAGGACCTTTAAAATAATCTAAATATCCAATTTGCATTATTAAATGATGTAAAAGCTACATTCAATTAATTTTATCATAACTAGTCATTAGGGATGCACCGATTACAACTTTATAGGCCGATTCCCGATTTTCATTGAGTTAGGCCAGCCGATTTATTATTTATTCAGATTTTATTTTTTTCAACCACTTTACAGCACACACAAATATTTATTTTCTATCTTTTCTTTAATTGAACATTCTGCACAGAACATAGAAAATGTTTTGAACAGATAATGGATCACTATAAAATAGAACTATATAAATTACTCCTGGTCTGGGAATTCACACACATCTAAAGTGTAATGTTAGAACCATTTCCTTCTTTTCACATCCAACATCCAACTAAAAAACTGTGATTTTGGTTTTTGGTGTAGTCCCTCCACGCCCTACTTTTTCCTTGCAGGTGTTGCATATTGCGAACTTCTTATCTTCTGCACACACGCTGAAGAATTTCCAAACAGCTGACATGTTGCAGGTTAATTCACGAGGTTCCCTACATGTGCGAGAGTAGCGCGGACACGCGACACACGACGGAAAAGTTGAGAGAAAGGAAAAAGAGACTGTGCTGTCGCGTCCGTGCCCTTGAGAACTGTAACTCGTATAACTTATGTTGTCAGTTAATTGTAGCGTTGACCGGCATGAAATCAGCATATGTCAGACTGACCTGCCGGTCGCCAGTCATGGCCGAGCACATGAAAACCGGCAAATTCCGGTCACCGGCCGGTCTATCGGTGCATCTCTACTAGTCATCAACCTCTCAGGGAAGACACAGGCTCACACTGTACTAGTTTAAATAAGAAATGTTACACGTTGACTTTCTCTGGTGGATGGCTTCATTAGTGTTGTTACCCAGATCATTCACACAGAAGTGCACTCGCACAGAGATGCAATCGCCAATTTTGAAAGGACGCTGATTGTAAATGATATGACTATTGAATAAAATGGCAAGCATTGACTTTCATATTCTTTTTTTGTCAGAAACAATCCTGACACTGATTGCGTGAGGATAAGAGCACACCATATACGGTAAGGTGTTACAGCTGATTATGCTGCAGATCAGCCACTTCAAAAGGAGAAACCAAAAAAGGATGCACTGGATTTTATTTTTAATTACTGATTTTCACTTGTTTTAGCATTTAGAAAATACCAATACATTCCCATACTTTCTTAATCTTAATGAAAACAAATAAATAACAAGACTGATAGCATGCCATGACTCAGTATTTAAGTTTCATCTTTCTAGTTGTAACCTCGTCCCCCTCTCCCTAAGGCGGCATGGTGAAGCAGAAATGTGACAGGAGCTGAAAGTATTGCACTATGCATATTTCCCTGGCCTGCTCTGTCAGACGACAAACTTCTCAGCTATTTGTTCTCATTACAGAACAGCCTCCGACTGCCCACCTTAATTCCCCCCCTCCCGTCCCTCAGGGGGCTCTTTTCCACCCCTGCCTGGCATTAGTCATTTTTACGACCGCCACTTTGGCCCCCGCCGGCCCGGGCAGCCTATGCTTTAAACCCAGCTAGGCGAGTAAATCTGCCAGCTTTAATTAAAATAGCTTCTTTTGTAGCGCTTTCTCTCCCTCTGTCCTCTTGTCCCTGATGACATAATGGTGCTGAGAACTTCCCTACGCAGAGCTGACTCAAAAGGACTGACCCTTGGAAAAAAAAATGGAGGTGTGTTGCACTATTTTATGATGACTTAGCAAGAAATAAGCCACATCTCATCCTATCTGCTCATCATCTTGCTTTGACCTGGTCTCCGGAGTAAAAAGATCATTATGAAGGTTGCAAGTTAAGTAATAAGAAGAGTCTACATTAAATCATTTTAAAATGTGCAACAGAAATCAATGAGCAAAAAAACTTCTATTATGGTTTAATTGTGTGGAGTGACAAATAACGACCTAGCTGTCTTTCAAGGTCAGCCTTTCTTGGAGAAATAAGGATTTGTGAGGCTGAATCAATGACGCTCATTCAAGCCCTTTTCCTACAATATTGTTAAGGGACTAACTTTGGTGCCATTGATTAGCTGATTTATAGCTTGCATCTGTTCTGGGCTCACAGTGAATGTTGAGGTGCTCATTATAGGAGGAGAGAAGAGAAGAGAAGAGAAGAGAAGAGAAGAGAAGAGAAGAGAAGAGAAGAGAAGAGAAGAGAAGAGTACATGCAGTGCCTTAAACTGATTTTTAAAATGTTTTTGTAATTTATCCAATGCACCAAATATGCTGGAAAAGCTTACCACAGCAATTTCAGTTTTTTCTGTATGCAGAAACAGTGTGAAAACAGAAGAATGTCATTTAAAGACTTAAACAGCGGTGGGTTGTGAGACCATTTTGTGGTAGTGGTCACAGTTGGAATTGCAGTTCACGTGACGGACAGACAAAATGACTCTTTGCATTATCAGAATTTGAGTCATTAGGGTCAAGAGGTGTAAGTTAATTACTTCTAAGCCATTCATGAGTGCAGAGAGCCAGTGTGTATGCTCTATTGGCCCCGAAACACTGAAGCTTAAATTTAGTTTTTGCCATATGCAACCAGCGAGCAACCAACATCAGAATAAATGAGGTGCCAACCCTGCACCGTGTTCTTTTCACACATCCATGTCTTAAACTGGCAATGAAGTAGAGATATTTAGAGCTGCAACAAGAAGTTGACTAATCGATCAGTCGATTGACAGAAAAATGTTCGCCAACTATTTTGATAATCAATTAATCGTTATAGTCATTTTTCATGCAAAAATAAATCTGGAGATTTCCTGCTTTCATCATATAAAACTGAATATCTTTGGGTTTGAGATTAACAAAACATTTAAAGGCATCACCTTGGACATTTTTCACAATTTTCTGACATTTTATATTAATTATATATTGATTAATCTAGATAATAATCTGCAGATTAATCAATAATAAAAAATAAAAAAAAAACTTTTGTTGCAGCCCTAGAGATTTTACCTTTTTTTTTTTTTACATAATCTTGGGTCATGTCATTTTTCAAGCACTGATTGCACAACCCCATCTACCATCCTCCATTCTCCCGTCTCTCCTTTCCTGGCTACCTTGCTCCACTCCTTTCCTATTTTCTCTCTTCTTTCTTCCACTCATAAAACAGGCACTAGCTGCACTAATACACCACCCTCCCTCTTCCTTCTTCCTTTTCTTCTCCCCTCCTATTTCCTCTCCTTTCTTATCTGCACCCCTGAAGGGGTTTGTCTGTCTCCTAACCAGCTGAAGCGAGGCTTCCGCTGGTCTGCGCCTGGCCCCTATTATCAGAGCATGACAAGGAGCTGCAGTGTCAACTTGTCAGCCTAATAAACATCCTTTATGGCACCCGCCTGGGTGTGTTTTGAGGGGAGTCAGCCAGCCACCAAGCAGTGGACCATTGATTTCATGGATGGTGCACAGTGCTCACACTTCCACCCGTCTATTACGCAGTGGACAGGCTGCAATTGTTTTGCCATGCACAGCCATACTTATGACACTCCTACTACTAGAGTCTTTCATTTAGATGGAGACATGGTGATGATGATGAATTTTATTTCGCTTAACATATATGAAAGTAACAATTATTTCCCACAATTTGCCACCGTAACTTACCGAAAAAGGAATAGGCTAAAGCCGAGGCTTATTTTTGCTTATCTTATCCCATAATCCCTATAGAATCACCAAGAAATCCAACAAAACCAAATGAAACCAAATACCCAGTAATACATTTTACAATTTGCATTTTATTAAATTACTTCATAATCGTTAATTCATTTGGATTGTAAAGCTTTTTTGAAACTCGACAAAGACATACACATCTTCAACTCATCATTAAGTTCATTCCATGATTTAACCCCCAAAACAGAAACACATCTATATTTTACATTAGTCCTCACACAGACAGAGAACGGTCTTAATTAAAAAAAAAAAAAAAAAAGATTTATTAAAGAAGTCTCCAACACGGGTCAAGTATTGCAGCAGTTCATTTTATTTATAGACTGCTTTTTCAGACCTTTACATGGGACTTTTCTTAACCTTTGTTTTGCAGGTCATTAAAGCAAGGGCACGGGAAGGGGGGTGCTGAGGGTGCTGCAGCACCCCCTGCTGGCAGGAGCTGGATTTTATATTTTTTAAATAATTACTAATTCGCTGTCTGACATTTATATTTTTGTATATCAAATAATGAGGCAAATAGCAAAAAAGGGTTATGGATAGGTTTGAATATAGCCTACTAAAAATTACCTGTTATAGCTGCTATAGAGGTCAAAGTGAAAGTGAGTCAAGTGACGTGACTCGCTGAGAAGCGAGCAGGCTGAGGCTAGTTGACTGGAACGTTAGTTGTAGAGAAGAATATGTTGCAGAAAAGGATACAAGATTTTTTTCTTCCGGCATAGTAATGCGGCTAAAATTAGCAAGATTTCATCTGTAGATGTTACAGTTGATGTTTCCTCGTCCACCGCCGAGGCAAACTCTGTTGGGGCAGCTGAAGAGCCTGAGTCTGAAATAACATTAGCAAGCAACTTGGCTAACGTTAGCAGCACCATCAGAGCATCTAACGATAACTTTACAGAAGGATTCGAAAAGCCCCGTCAGCCAAGCAACTTCAGTTATCCTGGAAGGAGGTTTGGGACAGAAACTTTTCAACGGTCTTTTCAGCTGAGATGAGAATGAATGATAAGCCGTTTCTTGTGTCATTTGTTGTGTTAGAGTGCCATCTACTGGGCACAATTGGTAATTATCCAGAAATACGGGATTATATTCAGCTTACTTCCTGTTCATTTGTGGAAAAGAACTACGGTTTACACGCTGGTTCAGTGTCTCCTGAAACTTTGGTTATTCTACAAAAAGAATAAGTTGCTTTAAAGATAATTCTGTTCCCTGTGAGGGCAATGTCTGTAAGTACGATTGTTTTCATTGCATATGTTTTGTGTAACAGAAACCGCTGTGACGTGGTTAGGACACATTTGCTGTGGAGAAGGCACAAGTTAGGTTATTCAGAAACTGTTGGCGAGGTCATTGCAGCCTGATTATTGGCATATATTTTCAAGCCAAACATCTCTGGTGTGGTTTTGATGATCAGAAAAGTAATTTACCGTAACTATATACTGAAACAGGCTAATGATGTCAAGTGCGCTTCAGTGATGTTAGGGTGCGCGCAGTGGCGAGTGCTGTCGCATAATTGTGGAACAGTGGAATTTGTGGCTGCCAAGGACTTTTCTAAAATTTCTCACTATCACCCATACACTGGGCTAAAATGACGTATTTAGCGGTCAAAATCCAAAACATTTCCTGGGGGGAGAAATCGTCAGACATCCATTATTTTGTTATTCAGCGCCCCTGGTCAAAAATAGGTTCCTGCGCGCCTGCAATAAAGCTTTGATTTTTTTCTTTTCCTCCCCAATCTAATTCCATCTTCCTTTGAGTCCTGGAAAAGTGAGGGGTCACGCAGACGTTGAACTAGACATTCAATCACTTATAATAGTAATCATACCCCTTTTTTCTTCAGCAGCACTTCAACTATCCTAAGTAGCTGGACACATTTACTGTTCCCGGACCGAACCGAGTGGGACAAAAGGTTGAGAAAGAAGAGAGAACCACAGAAAAAGCGTTTGTGACAGAGAGAGAGAGAGAGAGAGAGAGAGAGAGAGAGAGAGAGAGAGAGAGAGAGAGAGCACCACCTTGAGAATTACTGGATCACTAGTTCAGCACCATGGACAGCAACATTTCTTGACTACCAATTTAAAAGCAGAATCTGAGTCAGTGAGCCAAAATCCAAATATGCCTCTTTAACCTTTGTCCACTTTCATGTCATAAATATTCATAACAGGTGGGAAGGCAGATATGTCATCTTAGCAAGCAAGCAGAGCAGGCTTGCACTGAAAGTTCATTAATATCAAACACAGGTGTGGAAAACTATGAACTATTCATCTAACACTTTATATAGCATGGACCAGACATGCTTGTTTTTCAAGTTATTAATAATCCAGTGGATGTTTTCAATGCTATAATAATAATAAATAAGTAATAATACCTTTTGTAAAGCCTTTGGTATTTTTTACTGTTGTTGCTTTCGACAGTAAAAAGGAATATCTCAGCTCAAACCATAATGCATTGAGAGGCCAGTATATGAATCCATTGAATGTTCACAGGGATGGTTTATTGATCTATGATCCGTGACAAACAAGTCAGCCTGATTATCTCCGTTATAGCAACCTAAATTTTATTTCACAGATTTCTCAAAGACAGTTTGATAAATAAACGGTTAGCAACAAAGTGGCTATCAGGAGCAAGGTAAGCTACTTTGTATTATCAACAACCTATTAGGAACAAGCGAGCGGAGGTCACATTCAGTCTAATGCAGCTTTGATTGTATTTGCTATCGTTTGAACTGCCCATCTGTCACGATACAATACGATCAGCAAAGCTGGTAGAACAGCATTACTGAGCTTTGTGAAGCAATGACAGTAAGGCAGGCAAACCTGCCAGCCCATAAAACTGTCAGAGCGACCTTCACTTACCCTCAGTATTGATGGTCCAATCATATAGAGAATATGAATTAGTACCTTCAGGGATTTCTTAAAATGGGGCATAATTCTTGGATATGTCTAAAGAAAGAGGAATAAATCATGTTGTGACTTTATGGCATCGCCCAGAGAGCCAGAGAAGATGAATTTCAAAAAAGTGTTTCCCTCACTCCTCCCAACTGTATGAGATGTTGTGGCCAGAATAGTGATTAGAACATCGACTGGACCGACTACAAACACCGAACACATACAGGACTAATATGTCTTGTCTGTAGAGAGATAGAACATTTCAGAAGATACATTTTGATGTTAAATTGCTGGTCAGCATCTCAGGCAGTCTTGTATATCCAGGGCTCTGCTCAAAATTTGGGCTCCCCTGAGAAAAGCACAACAGCTTTACACAATATTTCACAGCCCCTGTTCAGCTCTGAATCATTCTGGTTTACTCTCCCCGCAAAGGCACCGTGTAGAGCTTTATTACAGTCTTTTTTTCCCGCATCTCACAAAACGCATTTCCATACACCTATTTTTAAGCGCAATTTCAATTTGCGCATAAAATACCTGTTTTGAAACAAAAAGAAAGTTAGTTTTTTTTTTCACTTGGCTGAGGTGGATGTATGAAGTTGGTGTATCAATAAAACAAAATGCAAATACTGTAAGTGCAATGGAAACATTGCAAACAACAGCAAATAAATCATGACGTACATGAAGTACTGTACATGACTTCAACACTCGTAACTGAAAAACATCAGATCTGTGTGGCACGATGAGGAGACCTTAACCTTCCTCAAATGAATACATGAAATGCCATATTTCCTAGCGGCCTTTTAATCATGTCATCTTGCTGCGCCGTCTGGTTTAATAGTGACTAGAAATTCAGCGCGACCAGCTAATATTTGTATAATATTAGTGGATGGAAACATTATTTTTGCATTGTCTTTTGAAGATTTTTATGGAAATTTGGTTAAAATTTGCTGTAGATTTGGAAGCTCGGCTACAGTTTGGTTTATTTTGTCATGTTAAACAAGTAAGGAATCTAAGAATTTAAAAATAAAAATCACAAAGTAATAAAGTAGAAAGTTGTTTTGCATCAGATGATCTGTGCTACACTGTATAAAAGCTTCTTCTTTTTTTAAAACACTGCCAGTGGCTCTTATCTCTCTACCTCTTTGTTCAGCTTTCTATTCACCGTCTTTAGCTGTATCCACTATAAATAGATGTTAGTGTCCATTACTGTTTCTGGACTCCTAAAAGACCCTGTTGTACTTTCCAAGCTCTCTGTGCCCATCAGTATCTCTGCTTTCAGACACTGAATGTTCCATACAAACAATCATAGGTTATTATTATATTATTTTGAATTTCCTTTGCAGAGTCACCATCACAAATGAGTTGAAGAAATGCTTTTGTTTGAAAAATGGCAGGCTGTATTGTACAGTAAGCAATTTGTATTAAATGGGGTAAAACATTTACACCCACACCCACCATTACGTCCCTTTAAGACTTCTGTAAAAGTCGGTTAGCATGAAAAGTAAATGGCTCCGTCTTTGTTGGTAAGAATTACTGTAGGGCTGCTACATCTATTATTCGCATTATCAGTTCATCAAAAAAAGATTTCTTACTAAGGAAATATTCTGTTAATTCACACCTTGACTAATTGTTTAAAGTTACAATGACAGCATTTGCATTTCCTATGTGCAAACAAGGGTATTTAAACATAGTTGTATGGTTAACCCTGATTTTTTTAAAAAGAGATCCTGATCTATAATTAATTTTTTTAAATCTGGTCTAAACCTTTTTTTTATTAAAGCATGTGTTTCAACAGTATATCTTTTATTTTGAATGCAAACTTTGCACCATAATTCACTTTACTATATTTTGTTATTTACCTTTATTTAACCAGGAAGAGACTCATTGAGATTAAAAATCTCTTTTTCAATATTGTCCTGGCCAAGACAGGCAGCAGTACAACCCCACATACGTACAAACCCAAAATACACAAAAACACTAAAAACATAAAACAACTCAAACAGCAAATCCCTCAAAGTCAACCGCAATCCTAAACACATCAGGCAAAACATCTGCAGCCAGATGTGGCTGCCTCCAAGTCAATCGACGTCCTCTTAAAAGCGACCAATGAGACCAGCTCAGTTTCATGGATTTCTGTAACTTGTTCCATGTAGAGGGAGCAGCAAACTAAAACGCCTTTTTCCCCAGCTCAGTTCTAACCTTAGGAACAGACAGAAGGAAAAGATCCTGGGACGAAGATTGTCCCAATACTATTATATAGGGGTGTGCAAAAAAAAAAAAAACGATTCACATTCGTATCGCGATACAAGCTCTACCGATTCCAAATCGATTCATAGAATTCCAAAAATCAATTCTTTTAATTTTTTTTATGTCTACTGCAATCACATGGGAAAAGTAACTACTTTTACATACTGTGAATCGTTTTTTGAAATCGAGAATCGTTTTTGAATCGAATCTTGAGCCTAAAAATCGATATTGAATCATGACATTTTCTGAATCGTTCACCCCTACTGTTATACTACACTATATATGAATAACCATGTTAAATTAAACCAGAGAATAGCTTAAGAGGAAGAGATGAACATTTATTAAAGTTCTATTGTATTAGTAGTACTTTTTAGCGGGAATAAAGTATCTGTATACTGTAGCATAATAAAGGGACGGCAAGCAATGAGCCTGAATGGCACAGTATGAGTCAAAACCATTAGATTCATCTCCTGCACAAAAGGGGATCTTTTATGACGCATATAATGAGCTTTGGATTTGGACATTTTGATATAAAAGAAAACATCAGGCCATGACAACAATAGACTTACATTATAGTGTTTGAAAGAAAAAGGTAAAATGGCTGAAACTGAAAATCTGAAAGGCCTTTTGTAGGCTGTGCTTATTCCTCCTGTAACTGAATGATTCTGAATGTGTTGAGGCATTAGCCATGATTATAATGCACATGGTCTGAATATAAACAGGTAAATAAATAGCTGCAGAAACTAGCTGCATGCATTACTTGCCACGACACAAATGTAAGAGCAGTAATAAAATAGCAAACACACACAAACAATCCTCATGTAAATGTTTTGTGTACAGTAAATATGTATTATGAAAGTGTTGTCAGAGTTGCCATTTTAGTGTGCTAGTTTGGTAATCACAGTGACAGGGGAAAATATTAGATTTAACTGAAATGCATAACAAATAACAATTTATTCAGTATGTTAGCAACCTTACCCATGCCTTAGATGCATGTGACACACACACACACACACACACACACACACACACACACACACACACACACACACACACACACACACACACACACACACACACACACACACACACACACACACACACACTTCATATCCAAAATCCAGATATGCTCTGCTCTCTGCTATGAAGAGGTTCTGCACTGACTGCAGTAATCCTCCCCTCACAGCCCACAATATCTGCCAGGTCTTCTGTCAGACTGGCCCTCAGATTTTGGGTCTCATTCATTCATTCAGGGTCTTTTCTCGCCTAGTTGCCCTCTTTGGTCACTGAACAGTATAGAATTGTTTTTTCTTTTGATGGAGGCTTCAGTCAGGGTTCTTGAGAAATACTTTTGCTTTTCAAACTACACCATGCAGCAAAGCTATCGCCACACAGTAAAAAAACAACAACTGTGTTTTCCTTTTGGCTTCTTGGTAAAGGTTAAGCCTTAAAATAAACAGATCTCATATAGACATACAGATGTGTGTTTTTCCTGTATTGGTCATTCAGTCTTGAACCGGTCTCAGGTAGCTTCAAACCAAAATGATGCCACTGAAAAGAGACTGAAAGTTGTTGGGTTTTTTTTTAATAAAGTGTAAACCTCTCAAGGAAAATGCCCAATTTGAGAGTCAGGATTACAGTTTGTCGACACAGTAATGAAAAGAATGTCCATAAATCTATTTAGAATTGAGCTATAAAAAGCTGAAAATTTCAAAAGGATGCACACAGAGTCACTGTGATTTAATAAGTTGGCTGTTATGACCAAAACACATTCACATTTTGACTCAAACACAAAAGTGACTCTGACATTGACTAATTATTTTCCTTGGGTTACATAATCTCAACGAGAGGCAGGCAATTTGTCTGAAATATGTTTAGAGATTTGGGTATTCCCTTCTTTAAAGGTTGAGTCATCACTGACCAACAATCTGTCATCCAGTCAGCCCTTTCAAACAGGGTCCCAGGTGTATATCTGCTTTAAATTAACAAAAGCTTAACGAAGGACTCTTTTGACATTGTTAAACGAGTTTCAGTTATCTGAACTGTTGAGTTATTGATTGACAGTGATGATTAAGGAGTTCTAGGGCCCCATCTTGCAACCGGTGCGGCGCAGCGCAAAGTCCGATGCTAGTTTGAGACTGACGCAGTCGTCAATTTCCCGTCAAGAGCCACGTCGTTTAAATAGCAAATGCACCTGCGCCCATCTTTGGTCTTACATGGAGGTGTGTTCAGGTGCATTCTTGGCGTGCTATCTTGAGGAAGCGGGAAGTGATCACGCCATTGACCAACAAAAACCTGGTCTAAAGTCAATAGCGCAGTATTTCATTGTTATTTTAACAGCAAATTAGTAAAATGCGCCTAGGCACGTGCACAGCGCACACACTATGCTTGTTACACACACACGGGCGCGCACCAGCACACAAACACGCAAAAGATTAAAAATTTTAATATCACGGTGCAAATCCACCATTATAACAGCAATGCACCAAGGTACAAACGTGCCTGGCTTTTAAAGGGAATGGGAGATGACCCTCTGATTGGGTTATTGCATGTTACGCCCAAAACACACCTATGAATTAATGAAGACACTAAGTACAACCCTTTTGAAGCATGCGTCTGGCGCACGGACCTTTGTTTCCGCAGTTAAACTAGCAAAAGTGGATTTGTACACGCCCTAAACGCACCTGCGACAGGCGCTTCACGCCGTGCGCTTTGATCGTTAAAATAGGGCCCCAAAAGTGTAATCAGGTTAAGATTAATTCCGGCCCTTGTTGACGACAGAGTTGTACTTATTATGAAATATTGCCCTATATCATAAAACTTTTGAGCAAAAATTTGCTTCTGTTTGCACACAATATTCCAACTATGCTAAATTATGCCAATAACTGAGACTAAACTTGAAAGGTAACGTTGCTTGTTCTGAGTTTGTGCAATCAATCACTTTGTGGCAGGAGACGCTTTAATCAAAAGGCTGGATATTTCATTTGGAGCCATACTCTTCATATCTTGTACCCTCCGAAGTCCAAAAATTAGATGACTCAATCATGAAGCTGTTACTGTAGATTGACAGTAGTCAGAATCAACTAATGCACATTGCCAGGATAAGCCATGAGAGGCAGACATCCCGCGTAGCACCGGATTTCCTGTTTGCCAAATCCCTGCTGCTATCTGTGTATCAAAATCCCAACAAGAACAACCTCCGAGCTAGCACTAGCATCATTTCAAAAGCCCGTCAAATCACCCACATGTATCTAGCTCAAACCTCCCACCAAAAACACATGAGGAAACACTGCAGAGCAACAAGGGCTCTGGCCACACGTGGATCCTCTGAGAGCAACACAAGATCAATCGGTGCTGTTTTTTTTTATTCTCCAAACAGCAGGGTTGTCCTCCAGCCAGAGGAAGAAATGATCTATGTAGATCTCATTAGCCCCCTATGATGACAGACGTGCGACCAAATGATTAATGGCCAGCTGGAGAAACAGGAGAATTATTGACGTGACCTTTAGGGATGCCTCTGTTCAGGAGCAAACGCATCAACATGTCTTCCACAGAAATGATCGACTTTGACATTTCCATCTTTCTCTCTTTTGCCTCCCTCCCTCCCTCCCTCTGACTTGAAAGCAGTCCAGGAAACCCATAACACATTATGGTCCGCCCTGGTCGTTGCTTTTGTATTTTTGCAAATATAGAAGAATATGCAGTGAAATTGCAACGAGGGTTCTGACATTCGCAGGAATTAATATTATTCTGTCCATGTTACAGTATTATTCTCTATTCATGATGTCTATAAAAGTGTTAAATTCACCTTTAATGAAACTGCGGTTGAATGGTCATCTGCCAATTGGATTTTATGGACACATCCTTTGTGGGTGGGAGAAAAGAAAAGTGAAAGTCAATAATGGTAGACAGTGTGATCTCAGATGATGAGGTTTTAATGATGGGGAGCTATCCAGTCACCTTTCCACAACCCCCAGAGATAAAAGACCACCGGAGGTGAGCAGGAACGTTGGAGGAATTAAATCAACATTGTGTGTGTGTGTGTGTGTGTGTGTGTGTGTGTGTGTGTGTGTGTGTGTGTGTGTGTGTGTGTGTGCGCGCGCACGCGCACGCGCGCGCGAGAGTTATGTAGATAGATAGATAGATACTTCATTTGTCATTCTCACAACACGGATGAGGAGAACGAAATAAGAACTCAGGTCTCGGTGCTGACCAACTACTCTAGTGATTAATAAATAATTAAAAACATTCCTTCATAAGCCCTATCCTAAGTAATAGTAGTTTATTTTAAACATGTAAAAAAATATATATATATATATATATATATATATATATATATATATATATATATATATATATATATATGATTATAAGTAATTCAAATAAGAAATTCCCATGTTCAAAAAGGAGTAGGAAGAAGTTCATAAACAAACTTTTCTCTATTTTTATCCTTTAGTTAAATACAAAACAATTCAATAAAATTCTTCTTTGGATACACCGTATATCTACCTACCTACAGCTCACATATACCCATGCATACACATACACAGACACAGAAGCATACATACACACACATTTACACATCCATACTAGACTTAGTATATAGGTCCAGGAACCTAACAGTCAGTATACAATACTATCATCTCGAGTCCTTTTCGTATCCATTCAATATATTCATTTGAAATAGTCTCTTAAAATTGCTCATTGTTGTACATGATTTCATCTCTTCACTGCAGCTGTTCCATACATTAACTCCTTTGGTTGTGATGCAGTGATATTTAGCATATGTTCTTATATCGTAAGTTTATTTTGAAATACAAACGTTCCTCTTAAGTTATGCTTGCTCTTTCTCATCCTACTTAAAACAATTACAAATAAAATAAAAAATAATGTGCAAAGACAGTATCAGAATAGCAGCAAGTAAGTAAATAAATAAAGTGCAGTGCTATTTCTTGAGAAGACTCAAAGGCATGGCAGTGTGGAGGAGTTCATCAGTCTGACCGAAACCAAAGGAGCCAAAAAGAAGAGAGAGGTGTCTGGAGAGGAGGAGGAAAAAGGGAGGACACAAGCAGACCATCTGTGAACTATCTTTACTGTACATTTCCATGATGTTAGAACAAATGCCGGGATAATGAAAGAAACAAACAACTGGGAAGGGGATGGAAGTGTGGATGGAAGGGAGGTGGAGGAGAAGAAAAAGATGCAGAGGAAAATGTCCTGCACGGTGGGGAGGAAAGAGACACATGGCAGATAGAAGGGCCAAAGACCAGCATAGATGAAGATGAGGAGATGGCAAGCAGCATTAATGAAGGAGGAGTTGAGGGAGGGTACCTTTAACGATTGGCGCCGTTACAAGCCCTCGCAATTAATTGGTTTGAACGAAGACAGATGTTTGCATTTTGCCTTAGGCGCACGCTTACCTCCCCATGTTTCTTGCCTCCTCCGCCAGTCCAGATCATAATCGATCAGGGGTGCTGCTGCCCGATTCATCTAGCTCACTCTGAACATCCTGATGTGCCAGCCTCAAGTGGAGGGGCTCCAGAGCACCAGGGTCATTGATTTGACTTTCTCCGTAGGCGGTGCATCAAGTGTTTTTAACAAGTCAATGTGCAAAA
Organism: Perca fluviatilis; assembly: GCF_010015445.1. NCBI lineage: Eukaryota > Metazoa > Chordata > Actinopteri > Perciformes > Percidae > Perca > Perca fluviatilis. The sequence goes on along the minus strand of NC_053122.1, from coordinate 24,391,507 downwards.
TGCACAAACACACACACACACACAAATAAATAGAATTGAAGAAGAATCTAACATTTATTCTTTTTTTATCAACGCAAAAATATGCCTCTTCGGTTTCATTTTTAATATTTCTTTTCACATTCCATATACTGTGTGTTTACTGTGCGATTTCTGCGCATACAAAATACATGACCAATCTGACACGGTTATACAATTGCAGATGTACACATGCATCTTATCATCTTAATGTTTAGATGCTGCCGATTTTAAAAGGCTGTTGCTGCATCTTACTTCGACCTGTCCGAGGCCTTGTCTTCATTAGTATTTGGCCATATCTGCTTTCCACAGCTCTCGCACAAAGTCTGTGATCATGTAGCACCACTTAACAAGTGAGGAAATGTCAAGGTTGCAGGGAAAAGGTCTTGGACAAGTGTTTACAGGATGGGCATATCAAGAGCTGGATACAATTTTGCTCCACCTCTCGGTCAGTTAAGAAATGAATAATACAGTAAAAGAAAGGATAGCATTAAATAAAGAACAGTCTCTGCACCTCAGCGGGAACATTGTCCAGAATCTAAACCAGCTTTAGAGAATAATTGAAACAAAATATTGAAAGTGTGAAAAATTGTTAACTATGTTGCATGTGAAGAGCAGGTCATTGCTTAGACCAGCTCAGAATATGCAGCTTTCTAAATATTATCCTACTTTAAATGCAGACTTAAATAGGAATTTCATCACTTGTCTGACAACACTATGGAACGATGGAGAAGTCTTGTTCTGAAATCTTGCGAAAGGTGACTTGCTGCCAGAAGACAACACTAGAAATATTAGAGACAGTTGGAGAGAGGAGTGTTGGGGGGAGATTGTTGTTGGGGAGTACAGAAAGTGTAGCTTTGTGTTTTAATTGCGCATTTCTGAATTGTGCGAACAAGAGCTACACTTAACGCAGCTTTCATAGACTAAGGTTAACATTGATGGATACGGACAGCATAAAGTTGTGGCTAACTGTGCTACAAATGGATCCTCGCATTCCGGTCCATACACTGCGAAGACCACCTGGTCGGCAGTGACCATTTTCACCAGGATGACTACTAAGAGCCAAAGAGGAGAAGAAATACTATACCAAAGCACATTTTCCTAATAACTAGAAGGGCACTCTGAGAACGCAGACCTCTGCCAAGGCATGCCCTATCTCACAATGTTAATGCAATGTCAATTTTCCGATTATTCTGACACCACACGAATGCACCACAAAAGCCCTATCTCGCAGTGATAACGAAAGTGAAAAATAATGTGTCCGCCCCGTTATTGGGATCCGCTAGATAATTTCATGGGTTCTTACTTGGCCAATGCTACAACCTTCCACCAAGTTTCCTGAAAATCGGGCCAGTAGTTTTCCATAATCCTGCTGACAGCGATTACATTGCAGCCCGGTACTTGGCTGTCGGCTGTCACCCTCTCGCTCAATATTGGACCAATTTCAAAAAATGTTGTTCCCATTAGTCACTCAGGCCACTATCTTGCACCCAGCGCAATTGACTTCGTACACCAACGCATGTATCGTTCCTATTTTGCACCCGACGCACAGCGGACTTTTCCCTCCACAGACGCACGTCGGTAAATTAGGGAATGAACTTGCACTCCTGGGGGCGGTTCAGCGAAAAGAGGAGGCGTGTTCAGGCGCAAACGTTCCCTAGTGCTATTTTGCAGTTTCAGAAAACAATTCCGCCACAGACCAGGAAAAACCTGGTCTAAAGTCAGTGGTGTGTTATTCAGATGCTATTTTAGGGGCGCATGCTTGGCCATAATGTAGCGTGTGCACAACGCACATACACTTTGCTTCTCTCAGCTACACGGACGCTGCAGTTCCCATTTTGGCAAACCATACATAATTACAAGGAAAAATATTACTGAAAATGCGCTTCAGGTGTTTGGATAGATCAGGAGGCACTTTACAGTACAGTCCTCAAAAAGTCGCAGCATTCTTTGTGGCTGGTTGTGTTTTACACAACATTTCCATGAATCATGGATGTGTTGATGACATAAATGAGGAAATATTAGAGGACTTAAGGAGACGTGATGTTGAACTACGGCGGGATTGGACACTTGACGGTCCGGGAGTGGCCGGGAGTGGCTCCTGATGGAGCAGGTGGACGGAGATGGAGTGGGGGGAGGAGGAAGGGGAACAACAGGAGCAGGTGGTGCGTTTGGAGGACCACGCTTCATGGCTGCAGCAATCCTCTCCAGACTTGAGGAGATGCGCCCGAGAGGCCGAAGCACCATCGCCACCCGGCCAAGTCGGGCATTTGTTACTTTGCCGCATCCCAGACAGCTCCCGCTGGCGTGCGCCAGGCAAATCTGCCGATATAATAGCAATCCGCCATGGAACAAGCGCGCCTGCGTTTAAAGGGAATGTGAGATGACGCTCTGATTGGTTTATTGCACGTTACGCCCAAACCACACCTAGCTACTTCAGACCAACCCATTTAAGATTTGCGTCGGGGGCAAGACTCATTTATCCTGCCGGTATAATAGCAACAGCGCCAGAGACCCGCCCACAAAGCTACTTGCGTTTCGCGTTTGACATTTGCGTTTCAGATCGTTAAAATAGGGCCCTTAGACACAAAAACATAAAGAAATCGGGTCCAGGTTGAAAACTACAAAAATTCCCCTTTAATGTAGGAAAAACGTGATGAGACTGGATGCACCGATTCTGCAATTATACAATATATTCTTTAACCAACAATACTATGATAATAGTGCAAGTTGAAACCACTCTTCAAAAAGCATAGACAATAAGACAATAAGCCAATAAGTTCATCATTCTATCCCTTAAACCTAAATCCATTCACAGCATGCAATTTGTCTGTCTACATTTTTTGGGCAAAGTTTGGTTACCATTGTCAGCTGAAAGCAAGGACAAAGTTTAAATTTCTCCTTGATGATGCATTCAAGGACATGTGAAAAAACAGACAGCTTTTAGAAAGCATTGCACTAACAAACAGTTAATACAAGGAATTCTTCAAAAGCATGTTGTGAAATTGGTTCATTTTTGCATTAAGCAGATGTCTTAATGGGCTTAAAACACAAAACTGTAGGCAAAGTTAAATTAAATATTGTTAAACTATAGTTCTAGTGATTTGAATAAATAAATACTCAATCAAAACAGCTACATACATAACTAGGATGCCTTCCTGTGAATAATCTAAATTCTCAAGGCTTTCAGAATAACAGATATTAAAGCTGACAAAGATAGGCATTTATCATATCATCTTTTTGTAAGGAGTTTCTGTGATTTATTATAAGGCTGTAAACTTTATTTGAAGTGTATTTTTATTAAGCTATTCTCATGTCCAGTCTCCCAGCGGCCATCGTCTTTATTGACAAGCGACTCAGGAGTGATATGTCTTACCCTTCACTATAATGGGAGGCCTGGGGCTCACTGGTATGCTCTGCCGGCTCGGACACGCACCATAATATTTCTGGTGTCGTGAAATTGAGTGTAGGTCCCAGCTGTGTCGTATCAACATCTCTGTCTTTCCATCCATCTTTTCTTTCTCTTTCATTCACTATTAAATAGAGATGACACTAAAACAATACTACAACAAAGCATGTGAGTGCTTGGTTTCATCTGGTCTGGCCTGAAGAGTGCAGCGAGGGCTTTCATTTTCAAAATGGCTCTAAGAGCAAGTGTTACTGTAGATATGCTGTCAGGCCTTTGAAAAAGCGCAGATAAATTCAGCCGTGCTGGTTAGTCGTGTGCTCACAGTAGTCTTTAATCAAAGTGTCAATACTTCTTTTTTCTTTTTTTAAGATTCCTTTCATCTTTTAGTTCACATTTGTTATGACTCACAAACAGTGCAGTGCCCCTGGAGGGTAAGGGCTTTATGAGAGAAGATTTTGATCTTTTGCTAACAACAGCTACCCAACCAGAATAAAGTTGCATAAAAGGTGGGAAGTGCAACAGAAAGATCCCTCCTCCACAAAATCGAATAAACAGGGACAAATAACAAAAACAAGCCAGCTCAGTCAATGCCTACATCCACTTTTAAAAAGAGAATTACTCAACTAAATGGATGCTGTATAAACATTAAAATTCAAAAATAATTATAAAATTCAGATGAATATATAAATCAGTTCTAAATTTAGCTTTAGAAATACTTCCTCCCATAAGTCTAGTTGCTATAGACATAAGAAGGATGATGCATTCCAGGTGTTAACTATCGATATGTACAGGATTCATGGTGCTGTTTAAACAAGAATAAAGTTATACGGCTGGGATATAAAGCCCAACCACGCCATGAGCAACCACTATCAGATATCATCTTGAAATATTTGAAATTCATCCACTGACAAAAAGCGGAGAAAATGGATGGATATCTTGTTATTCCTTTTACATTGCTGTTAAAAAATTGGGAATCACCTGCCACAAAGCTTGAGTGGGTACAGTCAGATGGATGAGAGGAGTACGTTCCATGTTTTGAATGGTCCTTCATGCTCTCAGGTTGTAGAAAGTCCTCTTTAAAAGCAGATGTTATTTTGTATGAAGGGTTCACAAAAAAAAACTATTGTTTTGTACATGGAAATCAAAAGCTGTAGAGTGGTTCAACCAAACTGATAACTGAAATGGCAAAAAGAGACAAAGTTCCCCTTGAGAAACAGTTGAATAACAATAGGAGAAATCACCAGTCATTGTTAAAGAAAAACAACTGGAAGCTTAGCATCAAAATGTGTGCAGATTTAAATACTGTAGGAACAGGTTAGCACCATTGGAATTAGATCAGGGAATATAATCTGAACATACTGGACTGACAAATCAGTTTGACCCTATTTAATCTAATCACTGAGTAGACTGCAGAGGGCTATAAGAAAAACCAGCTTCCAAAATAACCCAATTACACCATTTAATAATGAACTAGAAATCAAATGAAAATCGAATGATATTTGGGGGAAAAAAAGGTTCAAGCAGTATTTTCCCATGTCATGCGACATTGTGGGAACATTAACTAAATGGAAGTTGTAATCATGTAAGTATTATTTGTTTGGGGCCAAAACTATTTCAAATGTTAATGATACATTTGGTGTCCAAATTATACTGTTTGTGTCTCTGTTAAAATAACCCTTTTTGAAGGAAAGAAGAAAAACATCAATATAACAGGTGACTGCAAATTTTTATATGGTGTACATTGAATGGCTCTTGAATGCAGTAAATAGCAAAAAAATATGGTTTGATATCTGAAAGGATAATTGATTTAAATGAGGTTGCTTTCCCGATAATGTGTGTCGCAACTGAACAAAATCTTCCTGCTATGACAAACACCAGATAAATAAGTGGACATTGGGTCGATGGAGTTGATAAATTGCTCATCTTGCTCCCGTAAAAGGTCAGGGTTCTTATTATTTACAACATTGGATCTTTGTTATGGCTCGCTGACACTGACCTTGCACAGGCCCCATGTCCCTCTGTCTGTCTGTAACTGTGAGGTTATGGGAATTTTCTCTATGCACTCACATACTGCATCTTCACAATACACATACAAACAGCATCACCCACGCTTGTGCACATGTACAAACGCACACACAAACACACTAAAAACACAGTAGTTCTCAAGCCACTGGAGTGACCTTGGTCTAGATTAACAACGGTCCTGGAGGAACAGACCTCATTTATAAATCCTCTGAGAGAACCACAGTGTATTTTTGTTATTCTGCATGAGAAATATACTAGTATACTGCAGCGACATTTTGTAATCCACAAAAAAAACAATGTGCATAACAAACAAAAGGAGAGGTTGTTAAAAAACTAACAAAAACATTAAATTGAATTTGCTTAATTACTGTAGTGTGAGAGGCAAAACGTGGTCAGAAAGGCACAGATGCAATGCATTATAAGCTCTTTCTCCAACATTACCTGACAATAAGTCAATGTTAGTAGTGGTTGAGCTGCTTGTCAGTTTAAAAGGGACAAATGCAGACATTTTAAACAACTCTGATTGCTTTAAAAATATGTTTTAGCTGATATTATGTGCAATTAAAGTGTATCCCTTCGTAGTGCAAAAATGAGTGTGTTGCTGTGGAGTTAGTAGACTGGGATCAACTGTTGCTCTCGAAACACCTCGAGTATTATATGTAATTATACCATGGTCGTGGGTGAATACTCGATTCTGATTGGCTGCAGGGTGTCCATAAAAAAGTGTTATAGGACACCTACTAAAGGAGTTCCGGTGAAACTGACCGTTTCCGGTTCTAAATGATTGCGCTAAAGAAAAAGAGAATGGGAATCTGTTATTTCCAACACTGTGTGGTGCTTCAGTGCCTCATCCTCTGAACACCACATAATGGCACTAGCACATAAGCCGTAAAAAGTAAGCTAAACTGTCCCTCTGAACCTTTGATTCACAGAGAATAACGTTATCTCACATCCCGTTCGCTGTTCAGGTCGCTACTTCAGGCTTCGGCCAACAGTAAACATGGCGGATAATTGATCGTGAAAATCTTTGTATTGTTTTGGGGACAATGACATGGCTGATAGCTAGCATGTCTTGTTAAACATACTGTCAAATTATATTTACTGATTGCCAACTGTACACAATGTTATTGACTTTGAATCTTGCTAGCATAGCATTAGCTTTCTGGCTTGTGACTGCTGGAGCTGAAGGTTTCTATGAGCTGGGGGAACGACTATAAATATCTTCCGTTGCTAAGGGTGGCAAGTCGTATCTTTTTTTTTATTTAACCTTTATTTATTCAGGGGACATTCACTGAGAGGCAGCCTCTCTTTTGCAGGAACACCCTGATCACATTCACACAGTTCCACATTCATACCTGGAAGCTGCCCAGTACAACCACAGTCTGGTCTGCTGGCCACTGAGCAGCTCCACAGGAGCGGTTGGGGTTAAGGGCCTTGCTCAAGGGCACCTCAGTGGTGGTAATGAGGGAGGGACAAGCGCTGTTCTTTCACTTTCCCCACCCAGATTTTATCCTGTCAGTCTGGGGATTGAACCGACGACCTCCCGGTCACAAGCTCGCTTCTCTAACCTTTAGGCCACCACTTTAGACCCGTCCTATTTACTGGATCAGTAAACAATGTTTGCATTGCATAAGAACCTGATGGGAATGACTGTTCCAGGTATTAGTCCAACCCTCAGGCTTAACCAGGGAAACAGTTATTGTAAGAAAAACATTAGATTTCAATTGTAAAACGCATTAAAATATAAAATAATGGTTTAAAAAAAATTTGGCAAGTGACCATGTTATAAGCGGGTTAATGGCCTTCGAGGTGTCCATTGTCAGGTACGATTAAACGACGGCGAGGCATGAAACGGCCAATGTGTAGTCGGGCATTAACCCTTACTTATTAGTACAGAATGTTCCTGCAAGGATTTATTGTTAGCATCTGTTTATTAAAAAAACACTGTCAAAAACACTACATCTGTGCTGTAATATTGTGCACATTGCACAGTGTAAGAGATTGTTAACAATAAAACATAGTTTTTCTTTGTAGTTGGATAAAGGGTTGATATTTATTCTGTATTCTGTGGGGACAGTAGCAGGTTTGATGGTCAAATGGAGGATAAAGGGGACAGTGTTTATACGGAGTCTTCCCCGGATGTCAGCAACCTCTCATAAACAAGAACGTGGTACATGTAATATTCTAGGGCTGCAACAACGAATCGATAAAATCGATAAAATTCGATTACTAAAAAAGTTGGCAACGAATTTCATTATCGATTCGTTGTGTCGCGCAACTATTACGCCACTCAGTCACGGAGATAAAAAAATTTGAGTTGAGCGCAGAGAGGAGCAGCGCAGAGAGGAGCAGCACGGAGCGAAAGAAAAGAAAAAAGAGCCGAGTGGGGGTAGAGGAAATATGGAGAGAGACCTGAGAGACCCGTAACGTTGTTCTGAAACACACGGCGGAGGCAGAGAAATCAGTACGACCCAAGTCATCCAAGGTGTGGGAGCATTTCATACTAAATAAATCAAAAATCTTATTGCAAGATAAGAAAAAGCGACACGGCATGGCACGGGCGCACCACGGTGATGAGACAGCACCTAAAACGTAAACATGTTGGAGTCCTTGATGAGGAGGAAGGGAGTTCAACAGCAGGGTGAAGTCACTACACAATCCTACTTCTGTTCCATTCTGAAGTGAGGAACGCAACGTCCCTCCAGTAGCTCTTCTAGTGCTGCCGTTTACTCGTTATCCAGCTGACTAGCATGACAAGCTAGCGTTAGCTCGTTAATAACCGTAGTAAAGCAGGGGTTGTATAGTTTGCAAGACTAAAGTCACGGTTTTATTCACTCGCCTTTTGTGGCCCATTCATTTTCAATCTGTCATGTAGCCTATATATTATGTGCTTTGTCCCATATCAGTTATTGTTGACAAATATATTAGTGTGTGTTGTATAAATGAACGTAACTTGCATTTACTACAATGATGGTAATAATTTAATGTGTGTGTGTGTGTGTGTGTGTGTCTCTGCGTGTCTGTCTGTCTGTCTGTCTCTGTGTCTTGTCTGTATCTGCTATTTGGGTTACATACCTTTACACAACTATTAACTAAAACAACAAGTATGTATGTATTGAGTTGATGTAAATTAATGCTTTGTTTTTTTTATCCGATTCATCGATTAATCGAAAAAATAATCTACAGATGAATCGATTATTAAAATAATCGTTAGTTGCAGCCCTATAATATTCCAGTGCATCAACATCTCATACAGAACAGAAAGACGTCTAGGTACTTTTCAATAAAGTTGCCAAATGACATCTGAGGGCAGGCTTACTGCAAAGATCCAAATATGCATCAATCCTTGTAGCATAAAAACACATCTCAAAGCACTTTAGAACATATTTTCAGTGAAGCTTGCCTTTCACTCCCCTCACACTTATACTTCCCTGAAAAAGTCTAATTCAGGACCAATAATGGCAGTAATATGGACCTTGGCTAGATTACTTTGGCTAGTTTATGAATACAAGGTATCAATCATCCACAATGTCACCGTTTTATCTACTATCACTGACTACTGCTGATGATTTATGATAATTTGGGGATTTGTCTAATGATACTGCTGAGACAAGCAATCTCGGCAGACTGATGCTGCACCCTGCCATTACGTACAGGGCCACAACAGTTCAGATCAGCTGAATCTTCAATGTCAAAACCCTAGGTGTTGTTTTGATTTGGGACAAAACATGTCGTTGATGAGTTATGCCCTGCAGAAGCACCCTTTAGATTTATGGGTCGCATCCAGCTGCCTGCAACACTGAAAAATGGCAAATCAGCATATAAATGACTGTGTTATTGAGAGTGCTAAGAAAAACATCAACCCACAAGTCCATTATATTAATTGGAATCGCCCTCGCTATGGCAGGCAATGGCTCTGGTCGGACTAGGGTCGAGTGGTGATAAATATATTGCCGGAGTATGAATATAGCCTTGGCCAATGATATAGCAGTTGTGAACAACTGCTCCCTTTTGTTTATACTGACCTTGTAATTAATCAGAGGGAGGCAGGAATGGAGAAAAATGTATGGGAGTCAGGAGGGGAGGAGGGGGTGAAGTGGAAGAGAGGGATTTAAGCCCCCTAAGAAAAGACTATACAGGGAAATAGGGAGTAAACACAAAGGTAGTCCTCAGTGCTTCCAAAACGATCTCGATAAAGAGATGAAATATCACAGAGATCAAGGGTTTATCACTTTAAACCGTGGATTGCTAAGAGACAGGGGACTATAGCTTGTGTTTGTTTATTGCCACAGATGGGTAACTGTTTCTCAAGCTTAGTGCTAAAGACTGTGATGTCAGTCTCCAGGATTACTTAGCAACAGCTGAAACGTTAAACTTAAAAAGAATTTTAAAAAACTGCCATCTTACTTGTTTAAAGTGCTATTTTCAGGCGTAAGGTAATTAGAAAAAAATGACTTAATCTTTTAGGTCTGTTTTCAAGTTTCTCAAAAGACAGAAGTTGCTGCTATTCCTTGTCTTACAATACAGTAAGATATTGAACATCTTTAGGTTTTGGACTGTTGCTGAGACAAAAGAAGACATTGGATGACATTGCCTTAAGTTTTAGGAACCATTTTTTCCTAACTTTAATAGACCAAATATTTAATTAATCAATCAAGACAATAATTGTCAGATTAATCGAAAATGAAAATAATTGTCTGTTGCAGCTCTAGTCAGAGGCTAAGTGTTTTGAGTGAGCCTTATTGATAGGGACTGGAGTTTCGGACAGACTGACTCTGAAGGGGTTAATGTAGCTGACTCACACCTACAGGAAAGGACAGTCATGGGTCCTGATCAGAAATGGAATCTACCCCAGCATATCCTGCAGTAAGAGGATATTCCTTCCTCGTTCATTTGACTGACTTTTATACATAGTACAGCGGCCTAACATAATTTAAATATTTGCTTCTCTGTTTATTAAAATAATTTGTTCCTAGAGGGTACTGCATCCATTTTCATCAGTTTGTACTTCTCAGACCTCTGAACCAGTTGCTGAAACTAAAGAAAACATATTCTGTTCTGTAATTAAATTAGTTTCAGCCTGCCCATTATCTCAATGAAAGAAAAATAGTATAAGAACGCTTCAGGACCGAGCCACCTTGAAGAAATCCAGCTCATAATGCAAGACTCCCAATTAGACGTATTTATGTGACTCAGAAACATATAGATGTATACTGTTTATAGCTCTGTATACTGCCGGCTTAAATAGTCAGGATTGTAAATAAAATAATCTGAAAAATAAAGTCATGATTCATGCAACAACACCCGAAGGCTTGTTTATTTTGAATTTCCCATCCAATAACAAACAAGGTTTAACATTAAAACGAAGCTGCTGATCATTTGCATATGAAATTATTTTATTTATTTATGCAATTGTCTAAATGAATGGGATGTTACAGTGTGACCTCCAGAATCATTATTGGCTTTAAAAAACAAACCAAAAAATTATATGTATTTTTTACAAATACAAACAAATTAACTTCTGCTTCTCCATGCCTACTAGTTTTATAGCTGCTCTTAGACGATGGCAACCATTATTCAAGAGGGCACCGTACAGAGGGAGAGATACAGGTTTATTTAGCAAACACAGGAGATTTATTTCAGCTCCACAAAAAAAATAAAATAAAAATATGGCACAGCTTTATAGCACAGCCATAATTCAGCCATGAGAAAACACATTCATGCACAATCTGATGCATTACAGGAATTTATAATCAGTTGTGCAGCTCTGGTCATTCATAAATATGTAGCTCTCGGAGTGTTGCAGTGTGTATTTCCAAACGGACACTGATAAACAATATAATGCTCATGCAGATGAGTTATTGTGCTAGGCAGTTAAGCAAAATGTCACCTGATCAACTTCACAAAGTGTATTTGATAAGGGCAAGTACATTAGCATTTCTTCACAGATAAGGGTCAGCCATATCGTATTGTTCACGATAATACAGGTATAATTTGTAATAAGACAACATATTACAAATTATACCTGCATTATCATGAACAATACAATAATGGCAATATTCCAACTTGTTGACGTAATACTGTAACGCAAAGCAATAACAAGCATGACTGAAAGCGAAATAGCTACCGGCTCGACCGGTTAAACCTCAATCATTGTCCTGAATTCAAGTCGATTCAAAATGGAGGAAGATCCTGGAGCGTGTCTATCATGTGGACGTGGTTTGGTTTCAGGAAGGCAGATATGGAACGGACTACTATCCTCTGCAAAATATGTCACAAAATGATTGCTGCTAAAAAGGTTACTGTACTACAAATCTGTTCCATCACTCAAAACACTATCCAGTAGGGCTACACAATTAATAGAATATTAATCACGTTCGGGATTTTGGTTCCCCACTATTAAATCGACTGCGATACTGATGTTTAAAAATCTGCGCTTCGCTCATAAAAAAACGCCGCTGCATATCAAATCAAGCGCTTCCTAAACTAACAGCATGACTCGGTACGGACTCGGCAGGCCAGTGCCGCGCCAGCAGTGGCTTTACGCATGGCGGTTCACTGTTTCACCTTTATGAAATCGCCTGAAAACGATACCAGGCTGCTACAGTATGACAACACAGACCTCTACACACATCAGACTGCTCGGTTACAACTCGACTCAGCCAGACATTCTCCGTTCTCAGCTGAGATGGACGGCATAGCGCTGCAGTGTTTCAGTGTTTACACTGTATAAATTAGCCCAGCAGCTAGGGGACATTTAGCTAGCAGCTTCATCCCGACAGAACACCATGGGGAATTCCTGTCTGCATGCACGTTTATTCAATTTAACATTGTTGAAACAGAGCAGCTAATATTGGTAGTGAGACTAACAAGTTAGTTGGAGACTACGTCTATCCTGATGTATGTAAGATTCTTGAAAACAATTAAGAAATTACTTGTAATTGAATATATAATGAAAGCCACTAATCCTTAAATCCTAATAATATAACCAAATATAACCTGAAATATGAATATAATAACAGCATATAATTTGTACAGCATAGCACCTCTCAAAATGACATTACAAAGGGCTTTCCAATTTGACTGTAAAAAAGCAGAAGTTTATTTTCTAGTCTTTCTTTATGAAACAAACCACCATAATAACAAAACTCTCTTGTCCTGAGGGTCAAAAGTTTTCTAATACTGTAACTGTTAACAATAAAAACTTTATATATTGACAAACTGTCAAGGTCCTTGCTGCGATGAGGCAATTTACAATTCACTGGCTCGGTGAGTTGAAGTTCTATATCTACAACAGTAAAGCAGTGTATGGTTCATAGTCTCAGGCTTAACTATGCAGCTGTGATTTTTTTCAGTTTTCATTTACAGCAAAGTACAAACTGTGAACTATATTATTCTAATTTATTGAGCGTATACTTTTATTTAGCATTTGTGGGCCCCTATGAGTTTCAAGCTGTTGCAGGTACTGTATTAATTAAACTACCGCTTGCCTTGAATAAGCAGTTCATCCAGAGAGATTCACACTCAGTGTACACATCACACATTCACGTGTGCATTAGCCTATACGTGTGTGTGTGTGTGTGTGTGTGTGTGTGTGTGTGTGTGTGTGTGTGTGTGTGTGTGTGTGTGTGTGTGTGTGTGTGTGTGTTGTCCACTACAGCCAGCCAGAGTAATGGAGCAGCCCCATCTGGACCTAACACATGGGCCAGATTGTTCGACCTGTCAGGGGGTGAATTTGCTCCTGAGACTCTGTGTGTGTGTGTGTGTGTGTGTGTGTGTGTGTGTGTGTGTGTGTGTGTGTGTGTGTGTGTGTGTGTGTGTGTGTGTGTGTGTGTGTGTGTGTGTGTGTGTGTGTGTGTGTGTGTGAGAACTACAGACAGAGACTCTTAGTGGTTAGCCAGGAGGAGAGGCTGAACACCTGCACCTGCTATTGCTTCCGAGATAGTCCAGAGAGAGAGAGGGATTGCAGAAGAAGAGGGGAGATACAGTAGAGAGCAAAGAGGTGGTGGGAGAGATAAACAGAGGAAAAAGGTGGCGACAGCGACAGCATTATGAAGAGATGGAGAGAAAAAGAAGAGGAGTGTGTGTTAGCAGGGTTTGTTTGCCAGTCTGTGTAGTTGTCTCTATCTCTTTGTTGTGTGCTTTGTGGATCACAACAACATGATCAAGGCCCAACTTTATTATGGTGGCAGCTTTTGGCTCCAGCTGAAAAGACCGATCAATTTGGCTTTTCCCTTCGACGTAGCCCTGCCATGCTGCCCATGACTCCGCAAAACATTCAGCTGCTTGGCAGCACAGAAGGGGCTGGCGGGCACCAAAAGAACCGAATTGTAGCTTTGCAAAATGAGGACTCTAGCCCAATGAATGAGCTTATTTTCTGCCCCCTCGCACCGTCTCATCTGCATTGGCACAATGCGGCGCTGTGATGTACACTCCAACACAGAGATATTCAACTTTTAATCAAAAATGATTACCAATTCCTCTTTGTAATATTCATAAATTCATAGAATAGAGCCTATAAAACAGGAGAAGGACTAAACAACCATGACTGTTCTCAGATTATGATTTAAATGTAAATGTCTTTGCACAGAATAAGTTATCGCTGCATTTTTGGGGAGTGTGGACTCATTTGAAGATGCAGAGCTCATAAAACTTGAATGGATCGAGAATATCTTATTTCTCATATCACGAGTGAAGCAGCTGACAAAAATAGCTAGGTGGCACCACCTGTTTAATATACTTTATTACTAAACTCTATTAAAATAGAGCTTCTTGTTACATGTTGCTTGCACATGAGAGTGATTCAGTCTGCCCATCCTAAGGGCCTTTCCAAAGCCCAAATATACACACTATATCACCTGCACCAAACCCCAACTAAACTCAGTGTCACAAAGACCCAGGCTCCAAGATTTGCTCTCCTTTCCTTATGCTAAAAGGTAATGAAACTTACACAACCGCCCGCTCACAAACACTGATGGCTGCACACAGATAGACAGACACACACATAGTTAAACTTATACAGCCACACACTTTTTTTTCTTCACATTAAACACCACCCTTGGACAGACTTACAAAATGGAGCTGCTCAGGTGGAATGATTTACCTGTTGAACAGGAGGATACGGTTTTGAGAGCCACCATTTTTCCCTGGGGGCTGACACCATCTCCCTAAAAGTCATAAAGAGGCAGGGCATCAACCAGATCACGAGCATAGCTCATGTCTATGACTGCGTCCAGCTGTACTTTACGATGTTTTTTCTAACATTGTTGGAACAAAATATCTGACATAAATACATGTGTAATGCATCATAAGCCAGTTGAGGATACAAACTAGTTACACTTACTGGTACTCAGTCTTGGTTGCTGAACTTTGGTCCTGTAACTCTCAACGCCATAACCATTATCAACCTTATCAGATTATATGCTAAGATATTACAGACTAAAGTTATTACAGACCTGAGGCCTATTTCATCATATCTTAAACATGCAAGCTGCAATTCAATTTGTAACAAGATCATTTCCTTATGCTAATCAAAACAAACATCATACTTGCGATAAATGCATCAGTATGCAAGGCTCTGTAGGACTCACAAAACAATCATTTGTAAAATTGACGCTGCCCTTTTTGCGATCTGCCGTGCTCATAAAACACAGTAACACTTCATTTTACGGGTCCCTAATTTGCTAATGACCTTTCCTAAAAAGAGCTGTGCAATTTGTTATTATTTAAAGTGAAAACAGAGACAGCGTTTGATTGGTACTTTTCCAATTAACTGATTTAATTGCTTGCATAAGCAAGAGTCTCCTTTTGTCAGTGTATCTGAAAATGTAAATTAGGGCTGAAACGATTCCTCGAATAACTCGAATAATTCGATTAGAAGAAATCCTCGAAGCAAAATTCTTTGCCTCGAAGCTTCGTTAAATCAATGTAATCAAGGTTGTACGGCTCACTGTGTTTCCGCACAAAACAAGAGGTTTTACGCTTCTGTGGACACAAGACTGACGGCCCAGATTACAAGTGAAGGAAGACGAAAATAGCGAGGGTCTAAGAGAAGAGACGGGCGAGAAAAACGACAGAAAGTTTGGGATCATTTTAGGCTGAAAACATGCTGCTACATCATCTCTGTAACAAACATCCAGTGACCAGTGTACTCATCCATTCCACGGAGCGAACCCGACACAAGGTAATAAAATGCTGCTCTCGTCCACCGCGCTGTTTTACACAACTAGCCTACAGCATGCTACTCTGCTAATAGCCATGTTTTACCAACAAGCTAAAATGAAAGCTGTCGGTTTGTAGTCTGTTTACTAGTTTGCTACTAATCTTTGGAAACTTAGCTGCTGCCGGAGACAAACCGGCTCCTCCCCCCAGCATGGCCACTTAATATGCACGTGAATGACGTCATCATGACGGTGATGTCTGTATTCTTTATTCTTTCTCCTCACTGTGTATTAGGCTTCTGAAAACGTGTCCCCCAGAACAGTGTAGTTCAATAGCTCTGCTGTAAGCTCTGTACAGTCACATTTAGCCTCTGGTTAGTGGACAGCTCTTTTGCATATCCAGTGCAAAGAACCAGAGGCAAGAAGGGGAAGGGGGTGAAAAATATTAACATTTGGGCCACCAAAAATTTACTTTTTTTTAAGGGTCTTGGAATTTGGCAATAAAAAAATGTTGCTTTTTCTAAAAAAGGAAACCCATCTTATATACAAAAAAAACAGCAATAATAAATATTTACTATTGCTGTTTACTAAGTATTTCTTACTAAGTATTTCTTATCCGATTACTCGATTAATCAATGGAATAATCGGTAGAATACTCGATTACTAAAATAATCGATAGCTGCAGCCCTAATGTAAATTTTGTCCGCAGGCATGCATACCACTCAATAACACATTAATATTTACCTGGGTTAATTGGAAAACCCAACACTAACTAACTAAACTTAAACAACATCAGAACTTTGTCTCTATTTTCCTGATAATTGGTATCAAATTACATTGTTCTTTCAAGGAAATTTCTTAGGAAATTATTTGAAAATTACATCCATTAAAGAAACCCATTACCCAAAGTGTTTTGTGAAACAATTGACAATACTAATTTGAAAGTGTGTTTACATTTCTTTTCATTTATATTGAGGTATTAACACTAAACAGTAACTAAATGACATAATTCATGCTGTATAAAATAAGGCAATCAAACATTTACATATGGTTAGTATGTAATCTCACAGAAAACAAAAGGCAATAAGTCACGCTCCGATTAAATTACAAAACCACACACCAAGAAGGAATTAGAGAGCCTTAAGCACTTTGAGTACATTATGCTTAAATCCTGAATTCTTTGCAACTGAGTATGTAGATGATTATCTACAGTGATACAAGTAAGTCTACCCAGTGACACAAAAGCTAATTTACAAATGTTGGTAATAGGCACTCACCTGAGTTTATATCCAAAATCTGAAGTGCAGGGTTGTCTCTAATGTGTAGCTTCACTTGACTTTGTGCATCAGCATCACAATGATTCCTAGCTGCGGTCTTGGCCCCTGACCTGTGTTCAACTCTCCTGTCTCTAACTGGGCTTCAACTCAACCTCTCCACTTAACCCTCCTCTTGTGCTCTGGTTTATGACCACTGGGCATCCTAAATTGTCTCTCCTTCGACCCAGCAGTAACAGCACCAGTAGGTGGTGGAGTCCTTTCCCCGCTCCAGTCCCAGCCCGAGAAAAGACAGGAAGACACACAGAAG
This sequence comes from Perca fluviatilis, assembly GCF_010015445.1. Classification (NCBI taxonomy): domain Eukaryota; kingdom Metazoa; phylum Chordata; class Actinopteri; order Perciformes; family Percidae; genus Perca; species Perca fluviatilis. Next base: position 24,374,314 of record NC_053122.1, on the reverse strand, counting down.
AGATAGAGAGATCTAGGCACACTGTTGGTGTCGCAGAGCTGAGCTTTAGGAGAGGGCCAGTTGGACTTGCCGAGATGACTTGGCAGCGTCTGATTTGTTACATGATTTGGCCACCATGGCTGAAACAGAGCCTCATTTAAATTCATGCTTTTTTTTTATCCTCTTGCCCGCATGGAGCCACAGTTGGGTATTTAGTTAGTTCATGGATGCTTCTAGGGATGAGCAGACTAGTCCTTTTCTCAGTATAACTGCTGTCAGTTAATACAGACAAATGTTGATTGGTGAAGAAGGAATATTTTCAGAGGTAAATATGGTGCAATGGTGTTTTGCATATTAAACCCCGTTTACAGATTGGCTTTGAAAAGTTTGTTTTGCTCATTACTATCCCATTTATTACCAGTAGAAACCTATGACATCTGAATCATTTGCTTAATAGCTGATTTTGTAATGAAAGAAGCTGCTCAAAATGCACTCTACTTTCCAGGGAACAATGCAATTTGCTCTGTAACAAGCTGGTAAACATCATGCTGTTCAGCAGATGACCTCTAATGTTAGTGCTTTATATAAGCACATACATGTTACACAAGTCACTCAAGTGTCAATGACACAGACCAGCCTACATTTTTTGTTATTTCCCTTCCCCTGACTTTGATACAATAAAAAAAAAAAAAAAAAAAAATTTTTTTTTTTTTTTTTTTTTTTTTTTTTTTTTTTTTTTTTTTTTTTTTTTTTTTTTTTTTTTTTTTTTTTTTTTTTTTTTTTTTTTAAAAAAAAAAAAAAAAAAAAATTTTTTTTTTTTTTTAAATATATTTATTTTTTTTTTTTTTTTTTTTTTTAAATAAAAAAAAAAATTAAATAATAACTGTGGACCAGATCCACAAATACAAAAATAAACAGATTAATTTCTTTTAATATGTATATACTGTCATCAAATGGCCTTTCCAATGTTATATCATTTTGATAAGTGGCCCCTCTGGAAATCAAACTTCTAACTATGAAAGAGCTACCATGATCTGTGGGTGTGTAGACAGAATACACCCCGCCACAAGACCAAGACTTGGCATGATTGAAGTCAATGGAAAGACACAGGTAGGTGCAAATGGACACAAACTCGCCCAGATACATCCGCCTGTGTGTTTGACTTCTGAGCACAACAACACCAGTGTTCACATTGGTGACCGTACTAGTGGATGTTGCAGTCACTCACACTTTCTCTAACACACACAACATTTTCCATTGCCCTTCATCGAAGCTCTGACACCTGTTCCCATGGCAACGCTATCAATAGGGGAGCGACCAGGGTCAGCAAGATGTCTCTCTCCTCTTTGCCTGGTCCTGGCATTTGGAGCTCTTGTCTCACTATAGGCATTAATCCCTGAACAGTTTTTCCTGGATGTACGTACATTGTCTCATTCTATTGATTTCTCTTCATGTCTCTCGTCCGATCAGGTCTGTCTTAAGCACAAAAAAATTAGCACACACAGACCCCCCCCGGCCGGCTCTCTGTGAAAGGTAAGGGGTTTACCATAAAAGAAGTTAAATTGAAAGTTTTTTGCATTTTGCACAATTCAACCTTGTTCAACCCCGCTTTTTATCACCACAATCACCATACATTAGAATTAGTCATTTCATTATAGCATTAATCAATACTCATATACCATGAATTCAGTAAATGTCAACAAAGCCATGAGTAAGGGAGAGAAACATAAATTAAGAGAAACATTCAGGGATTTATTGGATTTATTGGATTGGCGGAGATGGGCATAATTATGAAATGAATGCAACTGCATAATGGGCTTCGGTATTTTGGACAATACATAGCTCCTCCACTATAGTGCTTTAATTAAAAAAGAAAAGTATGAGTCAAGAATTGGATGCACTGCTCCTTTTCTCTATCATTGTGTTGTTACTTTTCCATTGAAATTTTTCAATTAATATTATAATTACATATTTTGAGAGCGCAGTTTTCAGTCTCTAACAAACGAATGATGAGGAGTCACAACAATTTCAGTGTGTGGAGGAAGGGATTAAATTAACTTTAATTTCATGGAAAAATGCAGATGGATAAAACTGTTGTTAGTGCCTCAACAACTGCAGAGTAAATCAACCCCCATCCACCAATGACAATCAGGACAGCAGAGCCCGATTCATCTCATGCGATATGCAAAGTGCCTGCTATAAATCTGGAGATGATTATGGATGTGTCAATAATAGTATCACTTTTCCCTCAATAAGAAACTGGTGTTCTGGTCTTAGCTAACCCAGTTTAATCCCACTCCCAGTGGTACACTGCAGAGTTGATCCGAGTCGCAGACTTTATTGGAGAGAATGCCAATGGCTGTCACACAGCCACCTGCCTATGTGTCTCTCTGCCTGGGGAAGGGCTGCCAGGCCAGAATCCACTGATTAGGTTATTTCTGAATTTGATTTTCTCTCCACCTCCACACGGTTTTACTTTTTAAGGAAGAGGAAGGACGAAATCTCCAATCACTCCTCTTTTTCTTTCCCTGATTAAATGTGTTCCTTCACCTACAGTACACTAAACTTACTGTGTTACGGTTGTGGATAGCTGAAGTGTTTGGGGTTTGTTTTTGTGTTTGTTACATGGCTCGCTATGCTAGCGTAGGGTCGTATGTATTATATATATATATATATATATACACACACACACATATATACACACACTACTACACACATATAGTTAAACACTCGGCCAAGAGCAACAACTGCATGCCTGTGCCTGAAGTCCTGCTGCGGCCTCCCACCCATCTTATTGGCCAGGAGCTGCACATGGTTGTTCAGGCGCGCGCACGCTACTACAAACAAAACAATAGTTGAAGAGTCGTCACTAGGGATTAGGGCTGAACGATTTTTGAAAATAATCTAATTGCGATTTTTTTTTCAAAAATATTGCGAGAAGCGATTTGATATGCGATTATTTTTTAAACTCTTTGTCTTCTGTATTATTCAGCAAAATCTAGCAATAAATCATTGTGTAGTATGTCAACACAAGATTAGATAGATTAAACAAACTGTTCTTTCCTGGAGGCCAGGCCTGTATGTGATGATGAAATTAATTAGGTGATGCATGAATTTATATGAATGACATGTTTTATTTAACTACTTCAATCACAGTAGTATTTTGAGCACTGACCAAGCCTGGTGTAAACATTCATATGAAAGTCAGAAACAAATCACACTAAAGTGCAGATTGCAGAAAAATAAAAACAAATGTGGCTTTACCACACTCGGTAGTATTTAGATTATTTAATTATTATTTACATAGACATATGCAAACATGTGGATTGGACTTTTTTTCTTTGAACTTTACTAGACAGTTAAATAAGTAAAAATATATACATCAGTGTATTTTCTTTTACAGCACACACAGAGGAGCTGCCTCCAGCCCATCCCTCCCCTCATGAAGTTGCGTGCCGTGTGCATGACAGCCTCAACGACGCTGCACTTGCTCAGAGAGACTATCGTTACGTTAGTAGTAGCATGCAGGTGTTGGCGTGGGATTAACTGTACTAATAAAACCGTTAAAACAACGTGACCACGCTCCTGTGAAAGCTCCCCGAACGTCATTTATCAGAGTCTGGTTGTTACCCCTCTCCGCAGCAGTCTCCTCCACTCCATATCTTTATAACGGAGCTAACCGGAGCTAACCGCTAGTCGAATACGCGAACTGGAGCTAACCGCTAACTGGAGCTAACCGCTAATCAGAGCTAATCGTTGCTAACCGAGCCTTCAGTTCTGCGTGCCTGTATTCATTAACTGCATGTATGGACTGGAGCCCGAATAAAACCCTTACAAGTTTTAAACTACAATTCAGAGTTGTTTGAATGACAGAAATCAGCTCAAGGTACGGCGTAGCGTTAGCGTGCTAAGTTGATGCTTTCTCTGCGGAGTGCAGACTGATTTGCTCTTGTGAGTCACGTGACCAAATCGCAGCCTTTGCGATTAGGAAATAGCGTTTTAACATATCGCGATATTATCGCAAATGCAATTAATCGTTCAGCCTTACTAGGGATAGACCAATTATTGGCCCTGGCCAATTATCGAGCCATTTCTTGGCAGTATGCAGATTATGAAAAACCAGTATCGGTCAATCCCTAGTCGTCACCCAGCAGAGCATGGCGAGTTTAAGATCAGAGCAGAGAGTGAGAAAAAAAGGCTGAAAAGGCGGCTCCCAAACGCCAGATAGTAACAAGCAACGATAACTAGTCGCTTTGGTGCCTATTCTGTCGTCGCCACATGATGCTCAGTTAAACGCCGTGGAGACCACCCGCCCCTGTGGGGGGTGTGTCCACTGTCATTTCCGTGCTTCCCATTCATTTCTATAGATGCAGCCACGCAATGTATACTGCTTGCTTCACGGGGACCCACCTGATGGAGAACCCAATACACTACAAACAGGCAAACTGGCCTATACTTTACAAAGCTATTTCAGCTGCTATAACTAAACAAAACAACAACTACCAACTACTAAAAAGCTCAGTATGAAAAGAGATCTGAATTTACTGCATCTATTACTAAATGGCAACCAGAGACAACATACATCACACAAATAGACACCGCTGCTTGAAATGTCACTACTGGAAATTATTTTTCTCAATCAGTAGCAATGATTTGTTTAACAACAGTGAGAAATTACTCTGTAAATATTCCCCAGTAGAGGGCTTTGTTTTTAATTGAATACTATTTAATGACAAAAGAATATCAATATCTGGCTGCTGAATAATTAGAAACCCTTAGTCTATAGGATTTTGTAGTGTGGGATCATTTCATTTATTCTAATAAAGGGAAAGTCTGCCTCTTTTCAGATGTGTGTGTGTGTGTGTGTGTGTGTGTGTGTGTGTGTGTGTGTGTGTGTGTGTGTGTGTGTGTGTGTGTGTGTGTTGTTTTTTTCTGTTGCAGACCTGATGTATAAAATATAATAGGTACACTTAGACCAAATTCATGTTAAGTACTAAAACAATTAGTCGATTAATCAATTAGTCAATTCACATCAAATTAATTGTCAACAATTTTGATAATCAATAAATCTTTTATCAAGCAAAAATTACAAGACAGTCCAGTGGGCTCAAGCCTCTGGGTTTACTTTTCTCTAGCCTTTGTTTCTTTATGAAATGTTGGATAATCTGACCTCTTTGGCCTTTAAACATTTATCTAAATGAAACCATTGGAGAGGTCCAGCGGGGTGGGGGGGGGGAACATGACAAGGGACCGCAATCAGATACAGAGGTGAATCAAATGAAATACAACTATTTGTTTCATTAAATAAAGCTTGTATCCTATAAGCTTACCATATTTTTATATGTAAAATCTGGATCTGAAAAGTAACAAGTAACTACATCTGAAAAATAAATGTAGTGGAGTAATAGATAGAATATTTCCCTCTGCAACTAACAATTATTTTTTGATTGTCGATTAAGCTCTCGATTATTATCTCACTTCATCGAATAGTTGTTTGGTCTATAAGATGTCCGAAAAGGGTTAAAAAAATTCGATCAGTGTTTCCCAAAGCCCAAGATGTCGTCCTCAAATGTCTTGTTTTGTCCACAACTCAACGATATTCAGTCTACTGTCATAGGAGTGACGAAACTAGGAAATATTCACATTTAAGAAGGTGAAATCAGAGAATATATAAACCAAATAATCGATTATCAAAATAGTCGGCGATCAATTTGATAGTTAACGACAAATCGATTAATCAATTAATCTTTGCAGCTCTACAGCAGATCAATCACTAATGAAAACCATTGTCAGCTGCAGCCCTCAAATTTAGAGAACTCTGACAGGACCTGATGGAGGGACGCCGTGGCTTTAAAAACATGACTAAAAAATACTCAAATTAAGAAGCAAACATCAGAGCAGATGAGAGGGGGCATAATGTGGGCTTGAATTAAGTTTTTTAATAATAATGGTGTGCTAATTAATGATGCATCATGACTTGAAGGCTCTCACTGGTAACAGCTAAGAAACCTGTCAACCCACTTTAGAAGGCTGCCATGTAATGCCATGCCATCTATCAGGCTCTGCAGTACATTTTGATTATCTATCAGTGTGAAGACTTAGTTGTTTCAATGACATGGCTGCCCAGCTCCCTGATGTCTGCCAAATGAAAACAGAACAGTGCCATCCCCAGAGGAGCTTAATGATCCACACACACACACACACACACACACACACACACAGACACACACACACACACACACAAATGCAAACACAGCAAGGCGCACACACACAAACCCACACAGAGACAGCAGCTTATTGATCACTGTCAGATCTGTCTATAGACTGGAAACAAGCCTCTAAGCAACATAAAAAATAGGACACTGATGATTTGTTAGTTAACACAGTGAGGGCTGACACCACCCACACACCCATTAACCACACTGTCCCTCATTTTGGCACACTTACACACATTCAGAGAGAATCGCCAATACCCCCTCACACACAAACACCAATGTAGACACAGTAATTGACTGATATGGAACAGTGAACAAGGAGTTTGTGTCCATTTTTGAATTATGTCTGGCGCTGGACAATTCTGGATGAGTCTCTGACAGAAAAGACAGTGTGGGTGTCTGAGAGAGAAAGACAGAACAAGGGAAAGAGAATCAAGCATGGCAACAAGAAAACATTCAGGCGGAGAGGAGCGAACCGTGTGAACCTTACAACTCCCGCCCCTGGTCTCCATTGTGTTGCACAAGAGCCACATTGGTCGGACAAAGCCATAAAATATGAACACACAAGCAGTAAATGAAGCGATTGGTCTCAGCCAAAGTGGAACCAAACAACTTGTTGTCTGGACGAGGCATCTCGAGTTTTTGGATGGTAGCTGGATGAGCCTGTCTGTCTGGGCAAAGAACTAACTGTGACCCTCAGTGTGAAAGAAGGCGCCAGAAAAGTGGAGAGACAACGAGTTAAAGATTCAATGAGAAAAAGAGGGTGTGAGAGAAAGAAAGAAGACAGATGCTGTCTCTGCGATTAACACCGGTTGTAACTAACAGCCAAATGGCACAAAAGAACAAGGGAATTAGTGCACACAGTCACCAAAATTAACAGGTTGTTTGAGGTATGTGTATGAGCAGAGAGAGCGAAAACTAGACATGAAGCAATTATCTAAATTGGTCCGACAGGACTGAGCCGCAAATTATTCAAATGTTTTTGTAAAAGCTGTTGGCAGTATCTTAATTTTGTCTCTTGGAGCGCTTTGTTATCTTTGAAGTGCTTTCTGTTCAGTTGCTTTTGTAGTTTACGGTCATCTTTTTCCACCGTGTTTTTAAATCCTATTTTGTTTTCTGACTTTAAAATGTAAAAAAATATTTTTTTTGGCACACAGGTGTCAGCATTTATAACTAATGACTATATTCTAGTGCACTGTACATTACACTATCAATACAAATATAAATCAAATGCTACCCAATACTGCGCAAGCAATGGACATTAGCCATACCAACATTTTACCTACCTGTGCCCCCACAGCCCTGTCAGTTAATTTACAAATGTCTCAATGTATCTTCATACACATATCTTCTTTGAATTTTATTTTTTATAAAGGTAATTTATATTAATACATAGGCTTGTACTGTACAATACATTTAAACCATTTATCCAAAACTTTATGATAAGTATTTTGATTTCATGGCCTGCCTGCTAGCTGGTTTTCATACATTCTCAATTACAGCACATAACATGTTGGGTTCAGGTGTTACAACTGACTTACGCTGGTGGGAGGTGTGTCCTGTGCAGTTGCCTCATCATAGCTGGTTATTGTCACAATAAATATACTAAATTATGTATATACTAAATTATGTACAGGTGCCATAAAAACGAGTGACTCTTTTTCTGTGTGGTGATCTGAAGGCCACATTCTGCTTTATGATGAATCATGCACAAGTTAAAGGAGCTTTACCTTGTACAATTTACAATGTACAATTGTACCTTGTACAATTTCATGTGCCAAATAAATTGATCGATTGAACCAATGTTTTTAATTTGCCAAAAAGACAATTGCTGTATGCAAGGTTGTTTTTATCTGATAAATATTATTAATGTTTAAATTTGTTGATGTTTTTGCTATTTTTCTATGTAGAGCTTAAAACTGAGGAGGCAAAAAATACAACTGACAACTTTTCATTTCAGCTCTCTTATCTGGTGTGGAAAAAATGGAAGTCAATGTTGCAAATGAGAATATGGATCAATGAGGAAAGAAAGAAAAATCATGACTCAATGATCAGACAACGATAGGCAAGACTTGACGCAAGACTTGACCAATCAGATTTGACTATCACAACAGCTAACTCTCCAAATTCATTGCACACTTAAATTCCAAAACCATTTGTGATGGAATTTAAAAGAGAGATTTCAAGACTACATTTTGCCTGTATGTGTAACATCACCTTGGAAGATTTCAAAGGTGATCCCGCGGGAAGTGAGGAGTGAAATAGATAAAAAGATGGCCCTAGAGCTGTGAATCATAGTTCTAAACAGAGAGGATGGGGAGGGAGCACAAACATAAAAGTTAAAAAAGATAGAAAATAACCTCTTTACACCCAGGGCTGTCTTACCGTAACTTACGGTAAGACAGCCCAGGTACGGATACACTTACAGAAACTGGAGAAAAGAAGAAGATCCCATCTCTACACAAGTGACAAAAAACAACTTATTTTGATTGCTTAAAGGTGCCCTGCCACACAAAACGGTTTCTACTTGCATTTTTTGAAATATGTTAGGTCCATATGTGTTTGTGTTATGTTGTGAATGTGAAAATGAACTGCTACCTCCTCTGTCAGCTCTAGCCACTGAAAAGAAGTAAGCGGAGAAATCAGGCCAATTACAGAAGCTGGTCAGTCTGATGTCGTCTTGCCTGAGCTCATTACTATTCATTAGCACGCCCAGTTGGGCTGGGTAAAGGATGCTGATAGCCAGGCTCTCATTGGCTAGCTGTTAGCCAATCAGAGTCAAGCAGCTTAGCTTGTTGAACATTAATGAGAACTGGCACAAGTCTGGCTTTCTATACCACGCTAGAATGGCTTGAAACAAGGTAACCAAGGCATTTTTTTCCACAAAAAATGTTAGAGTCCATGGTAGAACTTCAGACATTACCACAAAGTAATGAAATACGTGTGGCAGGGCACCTTTAAGTATTATGCAAATAGAAATGTATGAAAACTTAGTGAATTTATTTTTTTCTTAATTTAAATTCCTTGTTTATTCAACAACTTTTCATTCAATACTAAAGGTATGTTGATGCCTCCTATCTGACCTCTTATTCAAATGTGAAACTAAAGTCTGTCTTAAATTCCCATTTCGAAAACACTGGAGGTTTAAGTTACTCTCAAGATTATGAGGAACATTTGAATGGATGATCTCTTTTCAAGTGTACCACTTGACATTGTTGCATCAGCCAGAGCAACTCAAATGCATCTAATATGTCCCTAAAGAGGAAGTCAAACACAATATCCAGGTGATTTGCAGCAGGAGAGACGTTGTGCAACCCTGAAAACACGCAGGGTGCACATACACACTCCCTGACACACTCTTTCCTCCTAGGTTTCATTTCATTGTCTCTATACAGCCATAGCCTTTACACCCCAGTAGGTTTCACTACTGCCTGATTGCACCTTTGTGCGGTTATATTGAACATTACAGTCAGTTTGGGCAAAGTCGGTGACCTTTAAATTAGTTTGGAGTGAAGTAAAGTGGACGGCAAAAAATCCAGGGGAGAAAAGCTGCACATGCCTGTGCATATACTTGCACGTTTACATTTATTGCATATGTGTGAATGTATAAACAACCTGCGCGTATTATGCATGATCCAAGCCCACTAAAAATAGGTCTTACTGTAAACAGTATGCAAAGAACTGCAGGAGAGCCAGAGTTAACAAAAGGTGAATGCAAAATCTGCCATGTTCTGTTAATGTGTGATTTCACCCAATTTCAAGCATGGTTGCCTCAATAAGATTCCTGCATCCCATTTTAACGTTCCTCCAGAAATAACATTTATCCAATTTGTTTCATGGCTTCCCGCATCCATGCTCTCGTCTCACACATGCCTGTGGCTGCCAACTGGAGTAGTCTGGATTGTCGAAAGTAAACCCAGGCTCTGAAGAAAGGAAATATTTGGTCCACTTTGGGAAACATATTTGTGGGGTAATCCAGCATGACATGGCTGGATAACATAGGAAATGTGATATATTTGTGGAATGTATAGACTTGAAATTAAATGTTCTAACAATATGTAATAGTCAGTCGTGTGTTGTGTATATCTTACGCCACTGTGATTTATAGCAGGGAAGGTCTGCTTTAGGTGATACTTTCAGCATGCAGGTAATGACCATGCTTACGTTTTTAGTCCCCTTTGGTCTGCTGTTCATCCCTTCCCCAGAACAGCACTTCACTGTGCCAAACACCTATTTATTCAGCATTTTTTTCTGGCAATACATCCCTCTGAGGGACCATGGATGGTGCTGCTGGATGCACAACCACCATTTTCAGGCACGGGGCCTATCTCAGCAGCAACACACGGCAAAACACTGAATCCATCCAGCTAACAACGGCAACTCTCCCTATTCTGCTACATCCCCTGCACCGCTCATGTCGCTAATTAGAAATGAACTCCGTAATTAACCACCTTGTCTCATTGTTCGAGATGGAATATTTCTCTCTCCCACCATGCAATGCTTTTGTTGTCATCTTACAATGACAGCATTTTTTTATGTGTGGATACCTCACTCCAATTCTAATTACCAACAACTCAAAAGAGTCTACATTTAAACCGTCTCTAACTTAGGATGGATGGAGTCGAGGAAGAAATGGGCCTCGTTGTCTGTGATGGTTCTCTGCCTTATCGCATAACGCAGCTCTCTCTTTTGACACAAGAACTTATCTGTGGTTACTGCAGGATTTTCACTTGAAGCAAGAAAACAACCAGATACTCCGTAGAGGTGTTGAAATTAATCAAATAATCGATGCATCGGGATGCGGACATGGACGATGCTGCAACGATGCAGTGGCCCACCATAATCCATTATAACGCAATGACGTTGCTCGTTAATTTTCCGGTATAAACATTCAAATGAAAGATAACATTCTCAGTAGCCTAGCTAACCCATTTCTCTCACACACACACACACACACACAGACAGACACACAAACAAACACACACACACACGCAAAACGGCTGAGCGGAGACACGGGAGTGGAGAGGATCGCAAATCGAGAAGAGGAAAGAAAACACTGAGAAACATCGACAGACACTAGAATAGTTAGCTTGGAAACGATCTAAGTGGAATAACGAAACTGGAGAAGTGTAGCTACACTACGACACTTTTCCTGTCTAACAGCAGTGGTTTAGAACAAACATTGTGCTAGTGTGCCTGGCTAAAGTTGGAGCTAACGGACTAGCTAAAGTTGGAGCTAACGGACTAGCTAAAGTTGGAGCTAACGGACTAGCTAAAGTTGGAGCTAACGGACTAGCTAAAGTTGGAGCTAACGGCGGAGAATTGCTGGTTTGGAGGACGTTGATTTAGGACCGGAGAGGACGCCGGCATGTTTCTCTGCTGAAGAGGACTTTGCCGTAGCTGGTGATTGGTTTTCGTTTTAACATCCTGCTGGCTGCTGCACGTCCACATGAGCCCGCAACTTTTTTTCCTCTCGGCGTGTGTGTGTGTGTGTGTGGAGGGGGAGGGGGGGGGGGGGGTAGGTGTGTGGTAACACAGTGGTTTAACAGGGTTTGAGTAAGTTTTACATTGAAACTGCTGTAAGGAGGAATAATTTTGTGTAGCTGGAGTGTTATAAGTGGAAATTGACCGACAAACAGGTAAAGGGGTAGTTGTGTGTAATATCATTTGAAGAAATATTGCAGTTAGCATATTTGAAAGGTGTGATTTGTGTTTTTTTTTTGTTATTCAATCTAACAGCTACATTTTATTTATACATTTAAATTATTGTTCAGTAAACAGTGCCTTTTTTGTTAAAGAGTTGTCTGGGGTCAGTTATTCCAATTCAGCACAATAGATTTGCTGGCTAAAAGTAGGGTGGTATATGACTAATCCAAAATAGGTAAACCTTCGTGGTAGCTACTTTAAAGAAATGAACCCAAACACTTCATCATTCCAGTCTAAAGTTACTTATTGCAGCTTGGGCATTGCACTTGACAATGCAAGTTTGTCAAGTCAAATATCCTATATGGCTTTAATAGAAAAAATTATTTTGAAGCATCGTGATGCATCGAGATATCGAATCAAATCACTGACCTGATAATCATAATCGAATCGGGAGATCAGTGAAGATTCACACCTCTAATAATCAGTGTATTGTTGTGCAGGCAAGACAAATCTGGTGTTCTCCATTATTGAGTGAGTTGGGGATTTGTGGGATAAGTATTGACAATTATTTAGTTACACCCCTAGCATTACCTCACAAGCTGTTTAAAAGCTTTAGGTTACATTTATTTGTTAAGAGAGTAGAATGTTACTGAAACACACAACTATTGTCTTTTTTTTCATCCTTTCTAAACAATTTGATTTGATTCAAAGGTTAGATTTGATGCATATTTAAAACAAGCGCTGTTGTCAGATGATTCACACCAATACAGGTAATTCAGTGCCTTTTCAAAAACTTGCAAAACAAGCTTTTTAAGCAAAGGTGCATGATTGTACAGTCTTAATCTCAATATAAAGTATCAGTGCTCATATTTCAGAGCTACAGAAAATATCAAAAATTAAAATTACTTTGTGGTTCACAGAAGAAAGAAAAAAACAGTGATCTCCTTTATAAAAGATCATAGTGGTACAAGTCTTATTGGCATCATTCACTACTAGAATTGGGTGGATTTCCGGATTTCGGGTATCACCAGTTTGGTCTACAAAGCTAAACCTTGTCCACTTTGTCATTATGACACCTTCCGGCAAATTGAAAACTAGCTGACATTATCAACCTGTGCCGACGGCGTCACTGCACTAAATCCAACTTATATTTCAAGCAGTGTTGGGCAGTAGCGTTACTAGTTTCACTTTTCAATAGTGTTGCTGTTCTCCGAATCGAATACCTTAGCTCTTTTATCGATTAATTTCAATCAGGAGAGACTTCGTTGCAGATATGCAAATATTTATTGTAGCTAAGCATAATATGAAATGTACATGAAATGTACAAAGTCTTTGGAGATTAGACTCGATCATTAAAATATTTTTAATATTTAAAGGGGTAGAGAAACAGACATACCACCACCACCCGATGGAGCCTAGACACTGATGATGGCGGAGAGGGAACCAGGAGGCGACTCCGGTTGCAGAGGATGATGACGCCTGGAGGTGGAAGGGGAGGAGGAGGGTTGCACGTTTGCCTGAGAAGCCAGCTGATAGCAAGGAGAGAGACATGAGCAGGATGTCATGCTGTGATTGGATCATGAATTTGTGGCCAATTCTGATTGGTTTACTGAAGAGTGAACACCTTAACAGCTGAAAAGATTTAGGGAGAGACAGTGGCGATTGCAGTGATTAGAATACTTCCTGAAAGAATTTGCGCTGAGCTTCATTAGCGTGGTAGCTCCACATAAGCTACATTCTGCTGGTCTGAAATAAAGCTGCTGAGGATCACTGACGCCACTGCCAAACAGGTTTATGTTGTGTACATGGATTTATTTAAAAAAATAGCTTTGATGTGGTAAACTCATTTTGCCATGTTGCTGTAGCTTAGCTTGTTACATATATTTGGGGGCTAACGTTTTTGCACTGGCCCAAGCCTACTCACAACTTTTTATTTCACTTTCAAGAGATTGAGGCCAAAGCAGTAGACGAAAAAAGATAACAAGGATAGTTCAAATGAAGAATGTCTCTGAATTTCAGTTGTGAAAGATCAACTTTGAATTACGGTTTTAAGCCTGAGGATATTTCAAACTCTAAAACTATTTGACACAATCTGACAGTGGCAATTTGGAAGAAGTGGGAAAAATCACTGCAATAGCTCCAATAATGATTTTGCAGCAAAATGTGAAGTATTCGCTTTTCGCATCCCAAACCCTTCCAACTAGGGTAGGGAAACTTCCTTTTAGTCTCGCTTTGCCAGACCTTTCTCCACGGCGCTGCAAAGGAGGGTCTGGCTAGTCCACACAGCATTCCGGGGTGGGAGAAAAAAATGCTGTGGTTTATTGGCATTTCTTTAAATTAATCACAATCGTCATGGGCGGTGCCAGGCACCGGACAGAGCCACCGTGCCGCTGCAAAATAGCCTCAGGAAGGAACTTGTTTTGGTGGAACGTGTACGTTCAAAAGTTGTTTTAGTTGTGCAACAGAAAACTCAGATTGGACAGATAGTCTGTCTGGATTTACCCTGCAGAGATCTGAGGAGCAGTTAACCATAGTCCTCAGAAATCAACCGGAGTTTAGAATTCCAACACAAAGAAAGAGGAAGGTAACAGAAACCCGGCCGAATTTACGGCGACAACAAAGCAATCCCGGAAGTGGAACGTCGTGGATATAGACTAACTTTCTTTTAACAATTACCATAATCTTTTCCCCACCTTCATTAGTACATTTAGTATATATAGTATTTTTACAGGTCTGGGTAAGGTACTGACAAATATATTAAATTCAGTTCCCTGTGTTGTTTCTGCCCTCTAGTAGTGCTACGGAGATGTTTTTCTAGAGCACAAGGACGCACATGCACGTACACACTCGGGTGACGTGATACACAGTCCTGCTAATGGTTTTACTCTATTCCGCCATTCAACAGGTGGCAGTATCATATCAAGATATGCTGCAATGCGCCAATAAATGCAGAGAAGAAAACATGAATGAACTCATGTTGGATTTTAAATACTTCATCTTTGCAAACGTGTTATGACTAGGAAGGAAATGCACTCAACACATTTGTTAGACCTCAAGGATACACACAATGTGTTTTGGTGAATAACACTGAATATAAACATAAGCTTTTTTTTTTATTTACAAGAAAAGTCCACAGGGACCCTTTAGGTTGGAGGACTTGTTGGTTGGGGTTATTTTTGCATTCATATTAGAGAACTGGTTGAACTGTCAAAGGAGAAATAATAAATAATAAAGTCTTGAACTGTAATGACATTACCCAGACATAATAATGGTTATGATCAAGTTTATAATTAGATTAAAAAAAAAACATTTCATCTTTGCTTTTCATTCAGACTGTAACAAGCCAGTAGAAGATTTTTCAATGAGCTGTTCTGATCTGTGTCCAACAATCTTGATTGAAACAATGTTCTTTGCCAATTATGGGCCGCAGAATAAAAGCCTTCAAAACTGACTGTAAAGTGTGACAAAGAAAGAGAAAGAGTGGGTAAATGGAAGGAAATGTGAGGGACAGACAGATGGACTCAGAGAATAAGGACAGAAGAGTTCATTGTGTGTGTTCTCTCTGGGTGGACAGTCTCCTGTAATGAGAAATATTAACATTGCCAGACTCTTTTGGTCAAGACACACACAAAAGAGTGGCCCTAAAATCCATCCAACCAATGAATGGCCTTTACAAGGAAGGCAGGGCACGGAGAGAATTTGTTCACACACACACACACACACACACACACACACACACACACATCAGTTCATCCTATCGAAAGCAAAATGAACACCTGAAACATACTTTAGTACAACAAAGCATCATCTCCTAAAAAGTGGATGTGTAGTTTCAAAACTAGAAAACGAATGGCAAAGAAAAGGTCTATCTGTTTGTCTTCCATTTGCCTGTTATATGGGTTAGTATTAGGGCTGGGCAATATGGAGAAAATGAAATATTGAAAATATTTTTGGACAAATACCTCGATATCGATACCACAACGAAATTGTAGTGTTGACTATTGGTGCTTTCACAAAATATTTACACAATGAGGTTTGTGATAAATAATCATCAGTAATGTGAATATAATGACTAAGTGGGTAAAGGCAAATAATAGAACAGTTATAACAGTCTGGTACGTTCAGAAAATGACATCACTTTACTGTAATGCAGCCTTTAAAACCAGGAAAAGACAACACTTATGCCATATTACGATATTACGATATCCAAAATCTAAGACGATATCTAGTCTCATATCACGATATCGATATAATATCGATATATTGCCCAGCTCTAGTTAGTATACTGCATACAAGAGTTTTCGAATTACATACACAGTAGATACAGACAGTTGTATGTTATACTCTTTTAGCTTTTGCCAAGATTGTGAAAAACCTTTGAAGGATTATTTGATGGATATCTATATGGATGTGATGTCCGACAGAAGGAGAATGACAGCTGTAACCCTCAAGGTTGAAACTCTGGCGGCACTACGAAGACTTAGTGCAGCGATGGGCCAAAGAATTTCTACTAAATCGAACATGAGCTCTGTGTGCGACACCAGCGAGACATTGTTATCGCTCACAGCCACCAGGAATGAGAACAAAAGATTTTCCAGCCCAAGAAAACTCATTTTCACTACGCTTTCGCTTCCCTTTCAAGCAAAGACAGTCTAAAGATTACCAAAAAAACACTTGTACAGTATGTACAGCATTTCCATTTGTCACCTCACGATTTCATGAACTATTCTGCTTTTTGTGGAGAGACCTGTTATCTTAATGAGTTAAGATGTATGCACAAGAACATGTGACCTCAATAAAAGCACATCACCTACAAGAATGCATATTTTCAGTATAAAAAATAAAGTAGTATAAAAACATAACTTTTCCCCACTGTGCACAAAATAAAGTAGTATAAAAACAACTTTCCCCCATTGTGCACAATAACCTTTTTGTTATTGTTAATATAGTCAGAAGGACAATGTTTTCTACACAATAGAGAGAGAGTAGAAGCAAATGAGAATCTCAGCAAAATGATTAAATCCTTCATGACGTGATGGCACGACCCATTCTTCAATAATGAAAGTCAATTAGATCAGCTAACCACAGCTATAAAGCTGCTGAGGAGAACACACATGACACAACATTATCATAAAAGCATAATATAACTTAAAAAAATAATAATATTATCTTCAGAAGACCTCTGAGAACTCAATGGCAATTCGTCATGTGGTTGCTTTACAAGAAAGTCTGTCAGTGAGACAGTTTATTAACCTTGTCTCTTGAATGTCTCTACAGTCTGAAAGATGCAATTTACAATTTTAAAACCACAAAAGCTTTAACAGCCGCTGTCGCTCTGACCGACTCCCTAACATTCAATCTCCTGATAATTATTAATTTAACAGTAACACCCGGCACTTTACAGGGCTTCACTTACTTAATAGAGGTTCAGCTGTAAGCATTCATACTTAGGCGATGATCCATGACGGTGGACAAAAGTTTAATGACAACTTTCATAGAAACACTGCTCCCGTTTAGATGGTGGTTCCCTGCAGGAATATTTTGCTATGGCAGCCGGATGGGACATTTAACCTACAATTTTGGAACAGCATTCAAAGAGGCCAAGATAGGCTACTTCTGGGTATTGGTAAGGTAGGTAATACAATGATATTTAAAACAAATTCTCTTAACTAGAAAAGTGACAACAGAGCCACTGGCTCCTGAATGATATTTATTTCCTTTTTGTTTTTATTGATTTTCCATTGCAATTACAACTTTTAACAGCTTGAATTTTAGTTATCCTGTCCCTCATTTACCTGTCCTATCTGTAGAAGCTCCCCTATGTCTCCTGTTTTTTAATAAACTTTTTTCATACACCCCCAATTTGTTTTTTAATATATATGTTAATCTCTCCATATTCTTGATCCAAGCACCAGATGTAGGTGCCTCCATTTTCTTCCAGATGAGAGCTATAGTCCTTTTTGCCTGTAGTATAGCAAAATCAATACATTTATATTCTTGGGCTTTCAGATTTGTTGGATACAGGTGCAGCAATATCACCTTAGGGTCAAGTGGAATGTTCACAGACGAGATGAACATGGTTTTAATGATCATCTCCCTCCAGAATGTTTTCATTTTGTCCCACTCCCAGACACAGTGCATGAATGTTCCTTTAGCCTCATAGCATTTAAAGCAAAGGTCAGGTGTATTACTGTTGTATTTATTCAATTTAACGGGAGTTGTGTATGTCTGCATCAGCCAATTACTGTATATTGGAGTAGCTTCAAATTAGATTTTGCTGTTTGTTTCTGAGATGAGTCACAGGTTTTTGTCCAATCGTTTTCTGAAAAATCAAACCCCTCTTTTTGGAATTGTTTGTTATAATTTCTTCTAAGGATGAGAGTGCAGGAATGGTTTTGCATAGAAGCGCATACTTCCTCACTTGGAGAGGTTTCAAAAAGTGTTTCCTTGGAATGTTATACACATTATATATATTTCTTCAAAAGGTCTGAATGATATTATTTCAAACTTAGCTCCAAAAAATATGGTGGATGGCTGTGATTACTACCATGAGCCTCACCTGCTATTGTTATGAAAAGAAGAAGCCAATCAGGGGAGCAAATTAGAGCTGTAGCAAATTCTAAATGCAATGCAACTGGCAACAAAACACTGCATTTGCCAAATGTATCCAATGTGTATCCAGCAATTGGCCTGATTTAAACTGCTGAATGTTTTATCACGTTTCTAGTGTAATCTTTTACTTTCACTCACCATTAGTGGTGTATGGAAGAGAAATTTAAGCTCAGTGATTGGATGTTTCTTGCCAAAATGCACCTTGGGAGGCATAGTTGACTTCTCGCTTCTTGCACCTTTGACATTTTATCAAAGATATTTTCTAATGTGGTTGCTCATCACACTGATGATTTAAAGCTGTAGAGTTTCACCTTAGTCTATACAAAAAAACTAATGGAATTTTACTTTACTATAACCATGGACACACAAAATGATTCCTTCCACTTCATAAAACTATATGATGGTAATTCTAGACTTAAACTTCAAACTGGGGCAAACTGTAGCATCTATTTATTTCCTGCAATTGACTTTACAATGGTTCTTTACGTGGGATCTGACTGTGGCGACACATTTGTTAGCTGTGGCAGCTCTGGTAACCAGCTGTGGTAGCCAGCTGTGAAAGGATAACTACAGTACCAAAAATACATGCACTGGCATCAAAAGTAAAACGCCTTCACGCTTTTTCTGCTTTCTAGTGTGTGCCTGTAATGTGTGGTGTGTACTCCACCTGCCCACACAGATTTAACACAAGCATACAACTGCATTACTAAACTCACAAGAATTAATCATTAGATAAATCAACTAACCCCCCTAACCTTACGCTTATTTGTGTGTATTTTACACCCTACTTTTAAAGCTACTGATTGATTTGAAAAAAAAAAAAAGACACGCAAAAGTACACAAGCGTTCTTCTAAATTGTTCAAGCAGTACATATTTGTTTAGTTCAGGGTTCGTACACCTTTTCCAAGGTCAAATTCAAGCACTTTTCAAGCACTTTCAAGGTCCATTTTAAAGCTTTTTCCAGCACCTTACACCACCATGAATTACATACCAATACAGAGTAAAAATTATTATTTAGTGTTTATAATCTTATTAAAAGAGTAAATGCTATAAAACAGCCAAAAATGTGATTTTCAGGGTGTAAAACTGAAGTAATTTTAAGGGCTGAAAATACGAAGACAGACATAGTCTGATAAATAGCCTATATTAATTGAAAAAGAAAATGTATTTCATTGCCAAGACATATAGATGTATCTACTGGAATAGAGCAGTGTAAATATTGCATAACGCCATCCTCATCCTTACAGTAGGCTACTTGTATGACACTCGATTTGACACGATTTCTGTTCAGCAATCAACGATTGTTGATATGCACCGGGCTAACGTTTGCAGGTTTTAATTTGCGGGTAGTTAACGTTACAGTTACTGTGATGTAACATATTCCACAAATGAATGTGCCATAACAGACATGCAATACTACAATTACATTATCACACCAAGTACTCTCAGTCACTTAGCCTGCGAATTCCTAGCTAGCAGTTACTAGCGTAAACAAATAGGCGCTAACGTGTACAGTAGGCTGCTTCAGTTGGCTTACTTGAAAAGTCTATGGCTTACCCTTCATGTCCTTACAGCTTCATTGTGAAAAGCTGCACGTCTTTTTTGCAGACTTTACAAGAGGCAACTCGTGGGGTTTGTCCCGGTTTAATCCATAATTTGTATTTTTCATCTTCCAGCCAACGTTCATTGAAACGACAACCTCCGGCGTTATTACGAATCCCACTATGGCCACGCCAAGACCCTCCCTTTAATAGCATTTATTGGCCAGGCGTCCATGCGTACGCAAGGTAACGTAACTCCATTTGTACAGGACCTATCCCTAACGGCTATCCTAACCTTAACCACTCGAGGTCAAATGCCTAACCCCAACCAATCGAGCTGCTTCGTAGGGTGGGTCTTGGCGTGGCCATAGTGGGATTCGTAAATTTACCTCCCGGCCTGGGGCAGTAATGGTTTCATGGGGGCGGAGTCACACATGGAAATAGACTGGCAGATCGCAGTCACACATGCACAAGCAAGCAGGTTTCATGTTAGGCTCTCCAACATTTTATTTCTCCATTTAATAAACTAACTATTCAGTAAGTTAGGTATTTGTTGTGAAAGAAATAGTTACAATTTCAAGCCCTTTCCTTTTACACACCCACGCGCACTCACACACACACACACACACAATCATAATCTCTGACACACATTCTCATTCCCTTCGATCGCTCTGTCAATTACACAGAGGAAGTCAGGGAGAAAGAAAATGAAGGGAGTCAACAACATGGAACATTGACGTGTCCAACCACCACTGTCGGTTTAAGTGGAATTGACTTCTGCTCATTTCCCAAATTACGCATATCTGACTGGCCCACCGCTGCAGGGGCTACAGGAAGCACAGGGACAGAAAGGGAGTCTCTCTCACACGCACTCTCTCCATTTCTCCATTTCTCTGCAGGGAATCAATGATGTCTGCTTAATTATTGGGTGAATTTAATCAGTGGCACAGCAGTATTTACTGCCCTGTGACCCAGTAGTCATTCCGTTTCAAACAGTAAGTGTTCGAATACCACCGCAATAATTAAGAGTACAACTATTTAATTGTTCCAGAGGTGTAGAGGTAACAGAAAAAACTACCTCTGTGGTGGTTCTGTGCTCAGCGTTTCACCTACAGGTATTTGACAACTGCTGCATTTATTAATCGTTTCCATGAAAAACGGTGCCACAAGTGCTACGAATCCCCGTGACCTAAACAGCAGTGTACTGATTGATGATACATAATGTATGGATTAGTGTCTCAAAAAACACTATTTAGTTAATTAACATGTCTAGTCTGCTGAACTGTGGTCGATTATGTCTAAAGTGTATTATTATCAAGATGAACTGTTGAGATTATTGGCGAGCTCTTGCTTCGTTTCAAGCATTTTATCCTTCCTTGGTTGCTTTTTGCACTGTTGAATTTATTTACCTTCACTTTTGCAATGTCTCTGTACCAATAAATCTGTTTCCCATGCAACGACAAGAGTGTGAATGTTGTTTGTACTGTAAAGGTTTGCAGCTAATAGTGAATAGTGCTAGTTTCTTATGGTAAATTAAAAACTGTTGCCGTAACACATGTTATTAGATGCCCCAGTATTCTTATGTAAAAATAGGTACGATTTTCTTTTTGTCTAACACTGTAAGCGCATTTACCCCGAACATGTTTATTAATTTAAGCTACATGCAGACGTATGTGGCTGAAATACATTGCAGATAATAGTAGTATCGTCTAGGGATTCACCAATCTCACTTTTTCAGTCCTGATACGCGGGGTTTTGGGTGTCGACCGATACCGAGTGCCGATGCGATACCAGTGTTTAATTGATAGGCTGTATGCCTCACTGTGTGGAAAGGACTAAGATCATTCTTTTATGGGTAAGGCAAAATCACGCTTGACTTAAAGGTCCCATGACATGGTGTTCTTTGGATGCTTTTATATAGACCTCAGTGGTCCCCTAATACTGTATCTGAAGTCTCTTTCCAGAAATTCAGCTTTGGTGCAGAATTACAGCCACTAGAGCCAGTCCTACAATGAGCTTTCCTTAGTATGTGCCATTTCTGTGTCTGAAGCTATTGAGGAGGAGAGAGGGAGTGGCAAGGTGGAGGGTGGGGGTGTGGCCTTGACCAACTGCCACTTTTCTTGTTTGAAAGCCATGATGTCTCTCTCTCATAGGTTGGCCAAATTCTCTGGGCGGGCAAAGCAGAGAAAGGGGAGGTAACCTTGCTTGTTATGACCTCATAACAAGCAGATTCCAAAACGGCTCATCTGAGCTTTCATTTTCTCAAAGGCAGAGCAGGATACCCAGGGCTCGGTTTACACCTATCAACATTTCTAGCCACTGGGGGACCATAGACAGGCTGGGGGAACTCATATTAATGTTAAAAAACCTCATAAAGTGAAATTTTCATGCCATGGGACCTTTAAATAAAAAAAATAAACCATTAAACCATTAAATGGTTAAACATTGTGCAAAGGGAATAATACTGCATCCAGATTGTGTATGATGCTTTAACTGTTCCCTAGCCCTCAGGGCACCTTATTGGATTTCAGATGGTAGCTCTGTCCTATGAAAGTAGGTTGAAAAATGTCTCATCACTCTCTAAAGGGATAGATATTGATTTGGAGAGATCAATGAAAAGTTTGCAGAGTATGTGTAATATCATCTAGATTTTGGGCTGCAAGAAAACAACAAACACAGTGCAGAGTATGTTTCTGTGAAAAAACTAGGATACTGCATTGGTTAATGTCATAGAATAGAATATGAAATTAAAATACATTACAGCAGTTGTAGAAGCCTCCACTGCAGCATCAAGTAGATTCAGAGGCAGGGGTAAATCATCTTTTATTGTCTAAAATCCATTGGAAACCCCTGGCCATGGCAGCATCTCATGTATACAAACAAACTCATTATATTATCAAACTCTACTCAGTTGACAGCACTCATAACAAAAGGGACGCAATGGCATGCTAGCTAATGACATTCCTTTTTTCTATCCATTTGAATTCCCAGCAAAGCAATAATATAAAAAAAAAAATTGTGACGAAGTTGTTACAGTAATCACTACCATAGCATTAAACATTACAGATATTCCCCATTATATCTGTACATGGCACACATGGCTGGTGTCTTGATAAGCACATGGCTTCAAAGTCAACCTCCAACCATTCCTGCATTATCTGACTGTTCTTTCCCTCATGTGGCCTTTACATAGCATGAATATACCTTCCCTTTAGAAATGCTTGCTTCATATTGGCTGGTTTTAAGGTCCTTTCTGATGTTAACAGTACAGAACCCCTTGGCCCTATGACGTAACCTAATAATGACAGAGGTGGATATGTGGCCAGAGGACACTGCTTCAACCTTTTAGAAAAGGTGAAATGTAAATGCATTTTCAGTTCAGATTGTTTTAGTGAAACAACACAGAAATATTGATTGAAATATATTGGTATCCATGCCCCATGTCATTAAGCAAAAATCTGTTTTCTCAGTCAAGCCAATTATTAGGTATATATTGTGCAAACCAACCCATAACAATTCCGCTATGCATATTAAGTGGAAAATCTAATCTATCTGAATGCATATTCTATGGAAGTATGCAAATGGAACAACTGAAGCAGTTATAATTGCTCAGTGTGTGCTACGAATGTGAATGGCTCAGGACAAATTAAGTTAATGACACCACTCTGGTAAATGGCAGACAGATGGAAAGTTCACGGAGATGAATCGCTTTCTTAGTTCTTAATCACATGTGCAATTAACTGCTGTATGAAGGTGCTGGTTTGATTGGTTTGTTGTAGCCATGTTTCATTTAAAAAGTGTTTTAGAGTCCAATTAGTCAGCATCCTGGAGCGAGAGATATCCCTCTTTTATCACCAAAATGAAACTGGAAACTAGTATTGACGGCAGGGGGCGAAATGGGCCGATGTGCACTGTGACACAGGAGTAAATGTAGGAACAGGACGGCATCAATGTTCCCTCTAGAATTCTTTTTCAGCACCTGCGGGGGGGGGATGGGGGGGGAGGACGGGGGGGGTTGGGGAACGTCAAAAAGTACGGGCTTATCTGCTAATGTTAGCTACCGACCGTTACCTTGAAACCATCCAGCAAATAGACGGTACCGTAGGGTGATGGAACGTCACCGCTCATTTTACACACAGTTTAACAACAAAACAAAACGCTGAGTGAACATTACTAGCCACGTTTCTCATGTTGGTTTTCAGCGGTATCCACCCCCACTAACCTGGAAAAACGTTTTAAAACAGTAACGTTAATACAGCGTGTCGGAGGAATACAGCGTCTCCTGCAGCGGGGAGTCAGAGGCTGAGGGACCGTCACCGCAGCGTTCGCTAACGTTAGCTTCTTGTCTCATCTGGGGTCTGATAAAACAGTAAATTCATCAAATTCTGTGTCCACAATGCTATTTTCCAATAAACTGTAGCTGTCTTTAACGGGACCCGCGTGAGTGCGGATTTCATGTCGCGGCTTTCGTCTTTGTCACTTTGCCTAAGAGTGAGTGACAAGTAGTACTCGCCCTGTTGTTTATTTGGTTGCCATGACTTTGCGAGTGATGACATCCTGTCACTGTCCCAGTTGCTCACCCTAAGGGGAGAGAGAGCGGATGACAGTTTGCTTGAGTTCAGTAGAGCACGCAGCTCTGCAGAGTCGTGTAATTACAACTTTATGACTTTCCATAAACAGCTGCAGGAGCGGCGGTGTGTGGTGTACATAGTGGAAACCCTGTTGTGCGTCTGCCCTATTTCTGATACCATGGCAGCAGAAATTTTACCGTGGCGGGCCTCCGCTGTAATATCAACATAGAGGAAACACTGGGCATATCAACAGAGATTATGAAAATCTACAGAATGTATGTATTGGATAAAGCTGCCTTTGTGCTGTAGTTTTAATATTCATGGTGTGACGTGTGCATGACACAAGGCCCATAGCGGGATTACAACGTACTGCAGAGAAACTGCAACACTGTCTGCATAACCTGTCAGCATCCGCATACCATTCATCAGAGTCAGGTATGCTAGAAGCTGTCAAAAACTCAACTATTACTACTTTAAGTATAACAAAGTTTGCTTTACAACTTCCTCAAGCCACATCTCATCCAGCCGATGCACAAATGTAACCATTCAAGGACAAGGCTAAAAGTTGGATTTCATTCTCGGTTGTCCAAATCAGCATCAAACCTCAATCTCAACAAATTACTGAAGCAAACACACAGTGCAGTGATCGAACTCTATTTACCTGGTACATCGAGCTCAGCCACAACAGCTACTACATTTGAGACTTGCACTTGAGACTTTAAAGCAAAGACATTCAAGACTCAAAGTCTCAAAGTCTCCCTAGAAAAATTCCAAGAAAAGAACTAAAATAGCAACAGGATGGCATCCAAAACCACACACCTTGAATATTTAATTATTAGGCCCATCCATTGAAAGTACATGCTATTGACTACTATATAACAAACTTTTTCTGGGGCTAGTATGTGAACTTTGAGTTAGAATGTTTTCAGGAATCAACTGTCACACTCAATAATAGCTTTGAAAGGAAAATGTTCAATGTATTTTACTGATCAGCATTCAGAGACCTAAGAGTCTTGCAGTTCATTTGCAATTTGCTTATCCATCTTCGTCCGCTTATCCGGTATCGGGTTGCGGGGGGAGCAGCTCCAGCAGGGGACCTCAATCTTCCCTTTCCCGAGCCACATTAACCAGCTCCGACTGGGGGATCCCGAGGCGTTCCCAGGCCAGGTTGGAGATATAATCCCTCCACCTAGTCCTGGGTCTTCCCCGAGGCCTCCTCCTAGCTGGACGTGCCTGGAACACCTCCCTAGGGAGGCGCCCAGGGGGCATCCTTACCAGATGCCCGAACCACCTCAACTGGCTCCTTTCAATTCAATTCAATTCAATTCAATTCAATTTTATTTATAGTATCAAATCATAACAGAGTTATCTCGAGACACTTTACAGATAGAGTAGGTCTAGACCACACTCTATAAATTCCAAAACCCCAACAATTACAGTAATTCCCTCAAGAGCAAGCATTAGCAGTGGCTACTGCGACAGTGGCGAGGAAAAACTCCCTTTTAGGAAGAAACCTCGGCAGACCCAGACTCTTGGTAGGCGGTGTCTGACGGGCCGGTTGGGGGTGTGATGAACAGTGGCACACACCTTTCGACGCGAAGGAGTAGCGGCTCTGCTCCGAGCTCCTCACGGATGACTGAGCTTCTCACCCTATCTCTAAGGTAGACGCCAGCCACTCAACTTGCCTTCTGGCTCAGCTCTCTTTTCGTCACAACGGAGCGATAAATTGAATGTAATACCGCACCCGCTGCGCCGATTCTCCGACCTATCTCCCGCTTCATTGTCCCCTTACTCGCGAACAAAACCCCAAGGTACTTGAACTCCTTCACTTGGGGTAATTTGCTTATGAAGACTCAAACTGGCTTGAAATTTGTCTCAAACTACTCCGAACCTTGAGTTAGACTTGCCCCAAAAGATAAAAGATAAAAACAGAATTGGCCTCAAGTCTTTCCACACTACAATGTTCTCGTCTTCTGTCTTCACGCTGGCTTTGGATGATGTCCTTGAAACATCAACAAGACGTCTTTGCTTACTCCAGAGTTTTCCTCGCCAACACACTGGAAATTAAAATGTCTGGTTGTCTTTCATTTTCAACTTTTAAGTGTGTTTGAAAGGTTAATTAGGAGAAGAGCAGACAGCATGCAGTGTGAGTCCTCCAAAAACAAAGTAAATACACTGTATATTTATTTATTTTATGTTAATATCAGAACTCCACTGATTATTGGTCCAATCAGATCATTTGGTTGCAGAAGTAATAAACTATTATTTTAGCCTCGTCTGCCATTTGTCTTTCACTGAGGAAAGACGAGTAGGAGAAACCCTCCTCTCTCCTTAGGCCCTGTTTACACGGTGACGCTCTCGGGTGAAAAAGAAAAAATATTTTATCGGATGTGCCTTTCGTTTATACGGCGACGGCGTTTTTGGGGCTTAAAAACGCAAAAAAGTGAAACCACCCTCCAGAGTGGAAATCTTAAAAACGCTCCACCGTTTTTACCGTCTAAAGGGTAAAAACGCAAAAGTCTGAAGACAGAGGTGTGGAGAGAGACGAGAAAAAGGCGTCTGTTGTTACGGAGTAGGCTACAGAAATTATAGGCTCCTGTTAGAATTTCAATGTAATGGCTCAATATTTAAATGATTTCAACAATGTGGATAAGGTTGTTATAGTTCGATGACGATATGTAGGCTATTCATTTGAGCCAGAGCAGGCGACAACGTTACGGATGAAGAGAGAGAGAGAGAGAGAGAGCGAGCGAGTGGCAGCGGTCAGAGGTCAGCGGGCAGAGGAGGGTCTGCTTCAGCCTCCTCTGCCCGCTGCCTCTCGCTCTCAAGCAGCGGCTGAAGGGCCGCTAGGCTCAGGGTATTGGTAGTGCTCCCGTGGGTGCTGTGTTGTGGCTTATCACGGTCAATTGTGCCGGTCATCATCAGACAAACATGCAACTCCACCTCCTCGTCTTTTCAGACGAGCTTTTTGTTCGGCCGGCATGTTTTGGTTTCGCGCTACTAAGGAGAGAAGTAGAATGAATGTTCTACGCAGGTGGGTGCCTTGGTGGTGTTGTGTGGCAGTGCCACCTAGTCACCTGGAGTGCATACTACATCGAATTTCACACACTTTTGCGTCACCATATGCACGCAGATTTCCCCTCCATAACGCTCGTCTAAACGCAGAATAAAAAGTGATAACGCAACGCCACTTTTGCGTTTTCTCTTCAGATCGTTTCCGTGTAAACATAGCCTTAGTTAGTTAGTTGAAAGGAACCTATCTTCTTAGTGTTATCATTTTATATTGCTGATACTACTTTATCAGTTGAATATCTTCAGTTCAAACTGGATTTGTTCCAAAAAGCCCAAATGTCAAGTTTAAAGAGCTGAGCAAGCTATACAATTCAGGCAACATCCCTCACTACACAAAAAAAAAAAAAAAAAAACTTTACCAGAATTATAATTCTTTAACCTTTTTCCTCCATCAATGAGACTTTGCAAATAAAAACAAATCTCGAAAAATGCAAATTAGACACATTGTAACAACACAGCAAACCTGTACTTCAGGATAATTCATGCATTCAGGGCACATTTTGGGGGAATTGTTTTTCCCCTCAGTGTGTACAGAGTGACTTCCCTTCCTAAATAAAGTTTACATGAAGCGAACATTTAGATAAGTATCGAAATGATGCAGTGTAGTAGCCTGGACTGTACAGCTTCAGATAATCCCCAGTCAGCCAGGTATCAAACAACGCCTGCCTCGAACTGCAGCACAGTTGTTGTATAAACAGAGCTAGAGCATATTTACCCTTCAGCTAAAAGGTGTCTCTTGAGCCGACTTGTTTGTATATATCTGAAGATCCTTCACAGGGTGCCTGGAGGGGGCTCATGTCTGAACTTTAAGCTTTTTACTTCACAGTATGTGAAAAAGCAACTAGTATCAGAGGTCATCAGGAACACTTCCTTTTCTCGCAGAACATACGCGCAGCAATGTGCACACACATGATCGCATGCACATTAAAACACACAGGTACACACAGGTACACAGGGACTTGCACTGGGCAGTAAATATCTTGAAAAAGATGGAAGACCTTTACAGACTATTTCCCAGTGCGGACACTCAGGTGGGAGAAGGAGGAGAGAGAGAGCGAGAGAAAGAAAGAGATGAACATTTTTCTGGGGGGTTGCAGAAGGAGGGAAATGGAGTGAGAAAGACAGACATGGAAGGGAGAAAAACACCAATTGTTAAGTAGCAGTTCAAGTGGAAGAATTAGAGTTTGGATTCAAGCTCCTTAGCTAGTGGGGATCATTAACATGGCCTGCCCGGCTTCTCTAAGCGCTGGGGAGGATTGGAAGATGGGGGATAAAAACCTCTCAAGCGCATCCCCACAAGATTCATAAGGCGGCCACTTGTAAATAAGATACAGCACATGCTGGCTGTGGAAGGTACTTCTTAAAGCAAAACCACATGCCATGGATCCTGGAAATGGGGATACTTACAAGAACACTGAACTCCGAACTCTTTGGATTGTGTTTGAAACACAGTGGCAAAAGGACCAATCTACTGTAGATGTCTGCGAATTCACAGATTGAAATAAAGACCAAGGCGAATTTGTCTCTACAGTGCTCTATGATCTGATATAAATCAAGAGGTTTAGATCAATTCACCTATGCCGTCCCATTTGGGAAATTCACCTTACAGGTACGGGATGGAAAGCAGAAGAAAAAGACTGTAAAGCTCTCCTATCTTTCCTCCATTATTTCAAGTGGGCAGTTCACATTTCTCCCCACATTTTATGATCCTATGAGCTTTATCATTTTCCTTCTCTCCGCTCGCAGTTTAACACACGGTAAAACAAAGCTCCCAAGAGGCTTGAAAACAAATCCAAGCTGCCGTCCTGCTTCTATAAATCATTTGTGATATACAGTACACGTCTTTTTTTGAGCACTTCCGCCCATTTTTACAGCATGATCAATTGAGTGGTTAAATCAGACAGCATTAAAACAGTTTGAAAATACAAATGTCCTTCGTCAGTGGTTCAGAATAAAGCCGAGACCTGCTTTCTTGGACATTCTGTTATCGATCCCTGCTTTTCCCACTCTCAGCACTGTCACTCTACACCGTTGGGGGGGCTGTGTATGCGAAATTGACAACATCTTGCCGGATCAGGCATTGCCAACCAGCAAATACTGCATACTTGCTGTTACATCAACCCGTCTGTCACAGTGCAACTGCTTTTCTTCATCTGTTATTTTTTATTAGAGGAGAAAGGGACTCTCACACACTGCGCTGTGTAAAACCGAAAGCTGTTAAACAGACAAGTGTCCTGATAAGATCAGCATAATTGGCATTTTCATCAGTCTTCTGGTACTAAAGTACTTTGTGGTGGAGATACAGTCTTCAGTGGTCTAAAGCTAATCTAGTAAATCTTCAAATTTAAACCCAACAAATAAAATATACTGTATGTCAGCATGAAAAAAAAAGTTTTTTAGTATTTTGCATTACAGTTTTTATGCCGTGGTGAAACATAGTGATGATAACAACTAGGGATGTCTCCAACTGATCCTAAGTATCGGGGTTCAGGCATCAGCAGCAGCTAAAGTAAACCAATGAAAATGTTGTGGCATCCAGGTTGGCAAAATACACAGGTCTGCAAGACTATGACTGTAATGATGCAGTTATCTCTACTCTTTTATTAGCAAAGAGCAGTGTACAAAACATTCAGGTAGCAGCTTCTCATTTTTAGCCATATCGCTAACTGTTTCTTTCACTGTTCAAAATGAGAATCGTCAACGATGGCAGACCACATCAGCTGTCCCTAATTAACATTCAAACCTGTCGGCAGGCCAAAATAAAACTTGGCAGGTGAGTTGTCAGATATGTGTGCTCTCTGCAAGCCTGTGTCTGTACACTGTAGTCCAAACAAAGTTAACAGAGTGATACATCTTTTCTCTAGCTGGTCGCGTAACGTCAGTGTCAGGAGTCGCATTCTCCCACTTTTATATCAATAATTTAAGATTATTAACTTTATCATTTTGAATCAGAATGTTCAATCTTTGGATCGAGTAGCTAGTGAAAATCAAGGTTGATAAGGCACATTTAGAAGGAAAATTAATTAAAGAAAGGTTTCGGACTCTTTATCAGTATTGGCAGATACCCAGATATGACTATTGGTTGAATATTTAAGGACTCATTTGGTGCACACCCACACATTACACACCCCTATTCTATATGCTAAACACTGTGTGTATCACTTATCTAAAGTGCAATCCCAAAGGGGAGAATGGTATGTGTTAGAGAAGAAGGACAGCAGAAATACAAAAAGGGAGGACAGCCTAACATGGGACAGAAAGATTGGCAACATTGGCAGATAAGTAACCATTTGTGGCTCCTCTACCTTGAAAACATAAATCAGAGGAGTCTACTCAGGATGTATCACACAGACTGAGATGACAGCACAGGAGGCTGCTGAGTAGGGCTGCACAATTAATCGCAATTGTATCGATATCGCAATATGGACTAGTGCAATATCCAAATCGCAGGGGGGGGGTGCAATATTTGTTAATGGCAAAATAAGTGTCAAACCATTCTGAATGAAGTATCCTACAGACTAAAGAAAAAAATTCTTTGTTTGGTACAGACCCTCACAAAAATCACACTATAATCATTTTCATTTCTTTCAATGTTACAAAAATGATCATTCCGTCCAATATCGTGAATCATATCTAGGGTTGGGTATCGTTTGGTTTTTTTTCGATTCCGGTGCTAAATCGATACTTTTAAAACGGTGCCGGTGCCTAAACGGTGCCTGAACCGGTACTTTTCAATAAAGTAAAAAAAAAAGAAGAAGAAAAAAAATAAGGGTAGTAAACAACAGTCAGTGACTTGTTTATTGCTAAGGCCATGGTCAAAATTAAAGACTTAATAATAATGTAATAACTATAACAATAACTTATTTCACCAGTATATTGCTGTTGAACCCCAGATGGGAAAAGGGTATTTTACAATTACTGTGAATGTACCACGAGGCTACCTGTTTTAAGTGAATGCACCGTCTGTGTTGTTTAATTCCGACAACGGCAGCTGCAAGTGAAAGCACCGTCTGTGTTGTTTAATTCCGACCATATAAACATACTGTATATCTATGAATTCTGACAACACTGCTGCGCTGCAGTGCAGACTGTTACATCCCGCTGTTGAAGTCCTCCACAGTGAAATACAGTCACACTTTACAATGTTTAACGTTAGCTGTCAGCATTTTACCGGTGTTTAATCCAGCTGCTAGCTAAAGGTAGGCTAACGTTACATGCTGTCAGGTGTAGTGTAAAGTCAAGCACCGAAATGAGGCACCGAAACTTTCGTTCTTATTCGGTCTCGTTACTACCGTTTAAGTCGGCACCGGTTCCCTATTGGCACCGAGTTTCGGTACCCAACCCTAATCATATCGCAATCACAATATCAGTCAAAATAATGGCAATTCAATATTCTCCTCATATCGTGCAGCCCTACTGCTGAGGTGCTCCTTGAAAAGATGAACTATGGGTGGAAGGACAGGAAAATGCTGTCCATTGATCCCTCTAAAGCTTTTAAATGCAGTACTAAATATCTGTAACGTATAAATAGTACTGTGCAAATAGAAATGAACAATGTATGCACAAAACAATTATAAGAATTGTTTATACATTAATATATCTGTACAAATCCCACGTCTTTATCTCAACCATAACAGCGGTAATTTAATTAGCAAAGAAGAGAAACTGTGCTTGTGTAATGGATAGGAGTGTTTGAATTACAACTGAAATAACAACAAACCGTTAATGATTTGTGTCCTTTTACTGCAGTTTCTTATCAGCTACTGTGTTTCAATCTGTGCAGTATCTGATGGACGATGCAGTCCTTAATGAGAGCTGAATATGTCCACATTCAACTGTCGTCCTAACGATAAGTAATGACGGTAGCTTGGCTAACACAATTAACACTGGCGCAGGGAAAAATAAAATTCCCCCAGTATGAGGTATTATGTAAATTATTAATTACTACATAGAAGACTGCGATCGTGTTCAGCTGCCCATTGGCACCGAAATAAATGTGAATGATTTGGAAACAGAGTATGGAAAATAGTCGAGATAATCATGACACAGTGGGAATGTGAGAAAGGTTCAACAGATACCACCTGCTCCTTAAGCAATTGATAGAAAGAAAATTGCAATTTAACTAACTAAACACAGACTCACAACAAATGCAAATAGGATTTTGCATTTGTTCTAGTCAGTAAAGTGTCAACCGGCGTACGCAGTTAAATTGTCAGGCATGTCCCAGAGAAGTCTTTCAAATTCAGACATTTTATTTTAAAAAAATAAATAAAGGACAGGATCTCTCTTTTCACCATTACATACGGTAAAAATATCATATTAGAGCATAAGTATAGCAATCTGTATTTAATTTGAATATCAATCACATGAGTTCTGCACACTCATTCTACATTCAATGAGGGATGCATGTTTTATGAGCAGCAGTTTCCACAAATGCAGTTACACTTTGTGTGTTTCTGCGTATATGTGTGTCAGAAAGAGAGGCAGAGAGTGAGTAATTGATAAATTATGTTAAACTATAAGAACCGGTGTCAAAGACAAAGAGAAGCTGAAGAGAAAGAGAGACGGAGAGAGAAAGGGATCTCTCAGAGTTCGGTGTCTCAGCTTAATGACACAGGATCCACATGGGAGAGTGGCAAGCTCTGTGCGAGATATAATAAATTCAAAGACCGATAACCTCAAGCTTCCCCACTCACAGCCCCCACACTCGCACGCGCACGCACACACACACACACACACACACACACACACACACACACACACACACACACACACACACACACACACACACACACACACACTTGAAAAAAAACTCAGAAAATAACGGCTCAGCTTCTCTGTTTACAGGGAAACTGAATTGGTGGTTTTCTCTCTGCTTGTGTTTCACTACTTCTGCCTTTTCTGTCACTGTCATTCTCTCTCTCTCTTCTCAGGATATAATCACCACAGCTTCCAATATGGTTTCAATACCCCCACCCCATCCCAACCTGTTCCCCTGCTGTGACCATGAACAATATGTCTGGCTGACTTTGACAAATTAAACCAACTCAATATATGGAAATAACCTTCACAGGATGACATGGAGGGAAAGAGGGAAGCAGAAGTGGGAGGACAGAGGGGGGGACGGGGGTGGGGGAGTTATGGGAAAGGGGGAGGAACAGACACTGAAAGAGAGACGGAGACGCATACAGATAGATGATGGTATATATCGAGCATTGCATGGTATTTCCGAACCGGGTCCAACATGAGAACACATGGAGAGATGGTGCACATATAGACCGACTTTCTAAATGTCACCATAGCTAATAATCAGTCACTACAGCGGAAACACAGATTATCTGTGTAGGAAAGGTGGTTAATGGAACTTGAAAACAAATAGTCCACAAGCTTTTCACACTGCAAAACAGCTTACAACTGCAGAAAAAAGGTACAGTACTGATCACAACAGTCACTGATGGAAAGAAATCACAATTCATCATTTTTCCATGCATATATTAATCTATTAGATGGGGACAACTTTGAAAACTATTACAATTATGTTTACAGGTAACTCAGATCTGACCACGTTTAAAAAGTACCACAGCGTCAACATACTTCAGTTAAAAATTCAAGATATTTTTTTATCAAATTAAGTAAACAAAATTACATTCCAAAATGTTATTTTTCTTTAACAACCAGAGTCTATTCCGAGTCTATTAAAATTCTTTAACTGACACAATAAGTGTGTCTACCGCAAGAATATATACAAGTGGCTGTAAGCAAATACCCTTCCCATGTCAGTTGTGACAAATTGCCTTGCAATCCATCCATCAAGTACTCCCAATTCATTTTCTCAAAGTAAGCTTTCATAATGACTCTATTAAACTGCCCAAGTGGCTGCAATTCAGACACATTTCACCTGTTGTAACAAAACATCTTCTACAACACACACATATGCACTTTAACTACAATGGCATCCACACACGCACATAAACACACAAACAAGGAAGAAGGGGTCATTAAGCAGCTATTGTTGTGTTCCTCTCTGCTCAGCATGATAACGGGTTGATTGATACTGAGGTTCCCCCGTTAATCACCTGGCTAGGACTATAAATGCACGCTGCCTTGCAAGTAGCAATCTAAAACTGGGAAAAACATGAGACACACAGCACTAATACAAAGGCAAATAAATATACGACTGTGCGTGAGTAAAGATACGGGACTTGCACACATACACACTCTTATCCCAAGCTGAATGCACCTGCCGAACATCCGTCCCCTTTCCACACAGGCACAAGTTAACTCACCTGCTCCGAGTGACCAGCTGAAAGCCTTTTAAATTGGCCTTGGATAATCTTCTTCCCTCTCTCTCTCTCTCTCTCTTCACTCTCGTTGTCCCTTTGGCTCCTCTCTCTTTCGCTCTCTCTTTCTGTGGCAGTACACGGACGTCCTACGGGCCGCTCACCCTTCCTGTGTGGCTTGGCATGAATGCATCGATCTCTCGGCCAAGTGGTACGTGGTCCTGCTGTTACCACAAGACTCAGATGTGCTCTCTCCTCTCCGCTGCTCACTCTGCCTCACACAGCTGCAGAGGGAAATATGAGAACAGGCAACGTGGTTGAGTGCTGCTGCTGCTCTCTCTCTCTCTCTCTCTCTCTCTCTCTCTCCTGCTGAGATGCTCTCTCTCTCTCTCAGGTTGTCAGCTGGTGCGATGCTCACTCCTACTATGTCTTCACTCTGCCACTCTGTCTTGCCGTACTCAACTGCATGCTATCTTATCACCATCTCTTTTTTGTTGTTTCTCCATTGATTCCTCATCCTCCGTCTTTCTCTCTCTCTCTCTCTCTCTCATTATTGATCTTTGGATCTGTATCTTTGCTAGTGCAGCCTCTAGTGGTTGCTTTCTCTCCATGCTGCTTATGAAGTCTGAATCAAATTTTACTCACAGAGAACATGAAGCTGTGATGTGAATTTGCTCCAGGATTTGAGTTGGCACCGTCAGCTAGAAAAGAAATGGAAACAAATGATTCATATATTTAGCTACAGCTGACGATGGCTGCATCTAAGGATTATTTCCAGTATCGATTAACCTCCCAATTATTTCTTAGATTAATCAATTTCAACGTGACGTCTTAAAAAAGCTTTTTTTTTGTCCGACCAACAGTGAAAAACCAAAAGATTCAATGTACAATGATATAAAACAGGAAGAAAAAGCCAGAAATCATAACACTGCAGAAGCTTGAACTAATGAATTGCGATTTTTGCTCTTTTAGATAGAGAGGCAATGATTGGTTGATTAATCGATTAATCAATCAACAGAAAATGTATCCACAACTAATTTAATAATTTTTGAATCATTTTTAAAGCAGACAAAACATTTGCTGGTTCCAGCATCTTCTTTGTCATACTTCGATCTTTGGGGTTTGGTACTGAATGTTTAACAAAACAAGACATTTAAAGATGCCATTTGGACTGTGTGAAATAGCTGGCGTTTTTTAACAGGTCCTGACATTTTATAGACAAAATGATAAATCGGTTTATCGAGAAAACAAGAACTTTTACGCTATGTGTACGGTGTGTTTTTACTTGTGAGCCACATCAAAAACATATTTCCATTGCCTTGTTAATGACAATAAGGTTTTCTTATTCGAAGGATAGAAAAAAAGGATGATGAAAAAAGATTATGCAATGTAACTAGCGCTAGGTTGGCAAGATATAACGTCAGCTAGCTAACGTTAATGTTAATTTAAGGGGGAAGTAGTTAACGTTAGCCCTGTAACGTTAAAAGCGCATTGACATTGACGTTAAGTTAGCTAGCGTTCCCTGAATTACCCACCCATTTCATACCTTCAGTGCAAACGTTAATTAATACTTAACCGAATGACTTTAAGGAAACTCACCAGAGGTAAAGCAGGCATCTTAGCAATATTTCCTGAAAAAAAATCAGAAAACCCTATCTTGTTCCAATAACATGCGAGTGGAGTAGCTAGCTAGCTAGCTAGTCAGTTCTCTTAATACAGCCATGAATCAACCACGTAAAATCCACCAAGGGAGAGTCTGGAGTGCTGGTCATGGCATCATGGCGCTCAGTGCTGCCGCTGGTGGCTGGAAGCCATATTGCAACAATATGGATGGATGTAATATTATATACATTACACTTATACCTTATGCAACATTTTTTTAAACATAATTAAATAATAGTTATTCTGTGATACACCAGACCTCCCAGGTCTTAACATGAAGAAACAAAAGAGTGAGATGTATGAAGAGAATCGTGGGATCATGTGGTAGCCATCAAGTAGGCTACAGAAAACTATCATTAGGCAACAATAATAATAGTTACATTGTATTATTATTTAATGTGTGTCATATACTCTTTCAGATCATATGTTGAATTGATTCAACAACAATGCTTTAAGCTTTAAGAAGTTTAGGCACACAGAGAAAGTGATATATCCCCCTCCCAGTTGGCATTTCAGCCTTTTGAATGGTAAACAAAAATGGTTTCAAATGTAAGTGGTAATAGGAACTTTACACTCATATAATCCTCCTATTTGATTACATGTAATATTGTCATGTATTAGTTTGTTGGTGCAATTATATATTTTTTTTAGTATTCCATTTATATCATCCTATGCTACAGTACACAACAAATACGATATATGTTATCTAGTCAGCGCAGAAAAAATACCAGCTGACAAGTGTATGGTTGCATTAAATGATATTTCATGAACCAATGCCTTTTTCTTTTGGCATGTTGCCTTCAGTGGAAAGCTGACAGTATTGAGGCAGACAGGAAATGAGGAGGGGGGGGGGGGTATGACATGCAATACAGGCCCCAGAGTATTTTTCAATATGCTTATAAATACACTAAATTACAACAGGTCTTGTGCCCCTTTAGTCTTGCCACATGAAATGCCAAGATTGCTGTGCAATTGAAAGATAAGAACAACATTTTTTTCCCTAACCTTTCCTCACCTGTCTTGCCATGATAAAGTCTTTTGTGCCAACCCTAACTGAGGAGGAGTGCATCTCCCCATGGGTGAAGTGTTTTTTGATGTTGTTTTTCACTGAACGAAGTTGTGTCGTTCTCGGGGAGCATCTTCACCGACACGGCAGTGAAGGTGGAGAAGGCAAATCTAGCAGGAGCTCATCAACTGCTGATCAACTGTACTGCAAATTTGTGGAGAGTAAAATGGCCATGTGCTACTTTGCATCAGTAAAGGAGAATATTTGCAGGAGATTGTAGCTGTGGAAGAAATAATCTCAAACACAACAGCGAAAGTGCAGAAAAATATGCTTTTTAATGTTGCTGATTTGTTTATTGATGTGTTTGTCGGGTTATGATAAAGAAAGGACCCAGGAGGAATACTGATGTTTTATTCTTAGTAAGTGTGTGCGTGTGTGTGTGTGTGTGTGTGTGTGTGTGTGTGTGTGTGTGTGATTGAAAGTACCTCAACTTGTGTTTACAATCCTCAAAACAAAACAGGAGTCAAAGAGTATTCACACCACAGGAGATGAACCAAAAATACCTCAGGCTTTTCAAACAAATAGGATGGATAAAAATTGTGAGTTTGTGTGGGAAAGAATAATGTGTGGGCAGAATGGTAAGACACTGGCCTAGATAAAGATCCATAGGGTGCCATTAGCCAGGTATAGAAGGAGAACCTGATGCTGGCTGTCACAGTTGATGAACGGACTTTGGAGGAGATCATTCACCAGCTTATGCAGGGATCATAACGTTGAGCTAATTAGAGCTAATTAGAAAATGCTCGGCAAAAGATAAACACTGTTCTAAAATCACACCTGCAGACACACAGGAATGAGAGATGTGAAAAGAGTGTTTCACTCACATGTATTCTTCACACTTACAGCTCCTTTGTTTGAAAAAAGGGAATCTCTATCCACTAGAAACTGATCTAAAAATAAACCTGCTATTTTGAGTAAATCTCGGTAAATATAACAGCAACTGTGTAAAAGTGTCCTTTGCCCTGTGCTTTTCTAAAATCTATTTTACTGAAATATGCTTTTGAAAACTTTTTTTTTACTTTACTTTATTGACAAAGCATATAAGTAATAACGATGAAAAAAATATATTTTATATATTTCAAAAACCTCTCTATAAATAGAAGATGGAGAGTGTCTTGCTCAGATACACTTCAGCATGTTTATTCGATCAAACTACCAATTATGTTATGTAGCTGCCATAACCTGCAGTTCGTGACAAACATGACAGAATACAATTCACGTGCATAATTCAATTCATTTATCCGGCTATTCCAGGAATACTTCAGCTAGACGACAGTCTCATTTAATCAGAGAGATGCTGAACTTGCAGATCTGCAGGGATTCAAAGTTTGCTTTGTCGGCAGAACTTTAGTAGATTTTTCAGAATAGCATGTGATCATAAGAGACAAAGAGTTTAGCAACATAACTCAAAAACACTCCACGCCATTCTCTGCTCATGTTCACATTCTAATGTGATGAAACAGTGAAAAACAGGTGGTGAGCCTTCAGACATTTCAAATTTAAAAAGTACCCTCTTTCATTAGTAACTAGCATATCACAGGAAAAAAAAAATCGTATCTGTGATAGAGAAACTTGTAAGGTAATCACACCACAAAACTGAATTGAAACCTTCTATCACTCCCAAATTGATACACAGACTGACACTTGACGTTATTAGTTTCAATTCTGTTCAGGCTTGTTTGCATTGCTAATGTCTATAAATATTTTAGTAATGGTAGTACATTATCAGCCAAAATGCTAATATTCTCGATTACACAAAGTATAAAATTGTGTATGCGAAAATACCTCAAATATATGTGGGGGGAAAACCAGCTCGATAGATGGGATCTTTATGTTGAAGCTGGATACAGTGTGTTTGAACTGATTAAACTGCCAGTAGTGGATCATATACCAGTATATCTTTTTCCAATGTAAATTTAATGTTTTTGGTGGAGCCAAATAAAAACATCAACTGTTTCTGGGTGCATGTACGCAAACTGGGACTCATACTGTAAACACAAAGATTCACCCAATCTGAGAATCTTGATAAAACTTGCTAGCACTGTATAGACATTGTAATACATTGTAATACATTGGTTTTTTTGTTTTGTTTTGTTTTCCCGGGCCATAACTTTCTAAACAGCAATGTTGATTATTTTAAACAACCACTTCCATTCAAAACGCAATTTAACAAGCTGTACTGTGCAGCACTCAGCACCTGCTGCTGCTCCAGTGAGCATCCCATTTATTTACGTCTTGCAGAAGAAACATTCATGGAGGAATAATGCCATTGCAATGCCAATGATATTTCCCATATTGTACAGCCATTCATTGCATTATTGTCATTTATGGGCCTGAGAAAGTAGACTATTTTCATGAGAATTTGATGGTAAGGAATGATTAGATAACCTCAGCCGGTTTCTGTGGTGGCCTCAGCTGATCCATATTCATCTTCCTGCTATG
Source organism: Perca fluviatilis (assembly GCF_010015445.1). Classification (NCBI taxonomy): domain Eukaryota; kingdom Metazoa; phylum Chordata; class Actinopteri; order Perciformes; family Percidae; genus Perca; species Perca fluviatilis. Next base: position 24,334,227 of record NC_053122.1, on the reverse strand, counting down.
TTGTCAAACAAGGCTAAACAGGTCTTATTCTTTATTTATGCCACTGCATATCATCAAGAGCAAAGCCCCAGGTAACACTGTCTGTATTTACTTGAGATGGGCTACGATGCTGTACTAAATAAGGCTTTTAATAGTCATAGCACTGTAAGCCCTGTTTTGCTTTGCTGTGGAAAAGTGGCTGTTGAGTATAAAGTCAGCATACAGCGATGAATAAATAATAACACAAATCTACGGACTGGGAAGCTTATTCCATTTCAGAGCCACAATTGGAGGATACAAGACAGCCATTCTTCTTGGGAAACGCAGCAAAAGCAGTAAGCCTGTACTGAATGAAGACCTCGGTTTATCAGAAAACAGAGACAAGGGCATCACAAATGAAATGGCATTAAGTACCATCCCTCTGAGTGTAGAAACTTACTCTGAATGTGTGTGTCTTCCAGATGATCAGGGGTGTTGAGTGGCATAACGCCTCCCACACTTTAATCAATAAGGCTTTCCCATTGTTTAACAGTATGTCTGGTTTGCACAGATCCTAACAGTGAAAAGCTAGAGAGAGTTTGGCTGATATGATGTAAATTACATGGATGACTGGTTTGGTTTGGTTTGGTTTTGTTCTGTCATAAAACAGCCAACACTAACACACATTTCCAATTATTCACACAAAAAAAAGAAAACAAAAACAACATGGAACATGGACATGCAAAAACTAAATACAAAATGAAACTAAATAAAATAAAATAAAAACTATAAATAGAATATAACACAAACAAGGCCTTATGCCTGAAATTGAAGCATGACACAGGATAATAAGATAAAAGTCTACAGCCATTCTAACAGCACTGTGAGGCTGTACTTAGGCACAGCTGTGCTTCGAGCTCAATGCTACCATCTGCATGCTAAAATGCTCACAATGACAATACTACTAACAAGGTGATACTACAAAGTTATCATGTTTACCATGTTCAACATCTTAGTTTAGCATGTTAGAATGCTAATATTTTCTAATTAGCACTAAACACAAGGTAGAGCTGAGGCTGATGGGATTGTCATAGTTTTACAGGTATTTAGTCTTAAATCAAAGTACTGGACAAATAGAAAATTTGACCTGATGGTGGCACTATATGAAAAGTCAGGAGATCGGCAAAGATATTTCAATTCATCCTGAGGGGGACATGAATGTCTGCACCAAATGTCATGCCAGTTCATCCAATAGTTGTCAGAAATTTCACTCAAATCCATGAATGTCAACCTCATTGGCACTAGAGGAAAAAGTCAGAGTATCGCCAAAGTCAGTGACATTCTTTCTCTGGGGACCACGGTTGTCTGTAAAAAAAATAATAATAATAATTTAAAAAAAATCATCTGAATCCCTTAGTTGTTGAGATATTTTAGTCAAGACCAAAGTAGGGGACTGTCCGACCGACAGACCAACATTGCCATACGTGGAGCCATGCAGCTGGTCTTCACTCAAACATGTGTAAGTTGTCTGGTGTTCAGCCGTTTAGGCATTTATACACATGGATTGCTGCTAAATGCTGAACCTCATTAGCAATGTTTAACTTCTTTAATGATTTGAAATGTTGTATACTTTAATAGCTTCTTTTCTGGTAATTAAAGGTATAACATATTATCTGGATGCAAGGCTACTGTGGTGATGATTTGATTAGCAGGTGTCTCCACACTTTACTTCATTTCTTGTTAGCACCACACCAGCACCAGCAGAGGGGTGACTGTTAGCACCAAACACAGAGTTGGGGGGGAAGCAACTTAAACCGAGGCACTTTGATGTTCGGGCTGTATACTTTTAGTCGAGAAAACTAACACAGAAGTGTACAAAAACTGAGTTCAGATGGAAAGGTGTGGGAAGATAACAGTCAGTGTTAGACACAAGCTAGTTAGAGCAAGCAAGTTGGAAGCAAGGCCATGTAACAAAAGAGAGAGAGAGAGAGAGAGAGAGAATGAGAGAGAGACAGAGACAGAGTAGCTAGAAAAGTTTTAAAAAGTGAAGGCAACAGTGGTTCTTGTGGTTTCTTTGATTAGTGCTGAGAAAACTCCACTAATTAAAGGACAATTCCGGCACAAAACGAACCTAGGGGTTATTAACTGATGTGTACCTACTCTGTCGCTCTCTGGGACATGTTTTCATGCTAATTGAATGAGTTTGGAGCTTTGACGAGGCTACTGCGGACCGCTGGTTAGCTTACAATGCTAGTATTTGGGGCATGGGGACAGTCAAATTAAATCCTTATTTAAAGTGATGGTTCGGAGTAATTTACCCTAGGGTCCTTTGCACCACGACCTCGAGCCAAACACCCCCCCAGAAGCTTTTTTCACCTGGGTCTAACATTGGGCGAGTTAGCGTAGAGTAGCGTTAGCCGCTGAATAGCTTAGCGCAGGGCTAATGGACCCACGTTTGTATCTCTTAAATGACTAATAATGCCCGAAGTGATACCAAAGGTCTACACTAGTATATATAGGTTATGTACTCATAAAACGATGGATTGGAAAGTTTGTAAGTACACCAGAAGTTTATGTAAATAACACTTGCCTGCTGGCTTTGTTATGGTTTTGGTGTCTAGTCTTATTTTGGTAGTCTGTTTTGTGCTCTGTTTCCTGTTTTATTTTGAAGTCTCTGGTTTTCTGTCTTGTCTTGTCCTATTTACTTCCTGTCTTGTGTTTCCCGCCTTGTTGATTGTCCTGCCCCGCCCTGATGTGCTTCACCTGTTGTCTCACCTGTTTCTGATCTACCCATCACCTCATGTATTTAGCCTCTGTGTTCCCCTTGTCTTGTGTCGGATCGTTTTGTCCCTGCGCTATGGTGTTTGTGTTCGTATGTTTTGTCTTTTGTCAGTCCCTCGTCTATGCTCCTGGTTTCTCCTGTTTTCTTGGATTCCCTTGGTTTTGTTTGTACCCTTTTTGTCTTCATTTATGGACTCAGTTTTTGCCTGCTGCTGCTACAGGACTCCCTTGGTTTGTTTTTGTGTTTCATCAATAAATCCTCCACTTCACACGTTCTCCTGCCTGCCTGCCTGCTCTCTGCATTTTGGGTCCGCCATTCCCTACTCCTCCCTGCCACACCTAACATAACGATCCGACCAACATGGACCCAGCAGAGAAGCTCGTGTGCATCAAGAAGGTGTTGGAATACGGCTGGACTGTGCGGTGTTTGCTCTTGTCTGAGCCGGACCGGCACCCTCCTTTTCTGGAGAAGCTTGCCATTCAGCAGCAGTGGTTATCGGAGAGGCCTTGGGTGAGTCACTTTGTTCCCCAGCTGGAGGGCTTCAAGCACCAGCTGGAGTGTTTCCTGCAAGCCACCTCCAGTGACTCACCCACCACCATCCTGCCTCCTCCCCAGTCGGCCAACACCGTAGCCGTCGGTGTGTGCTTTGTCAACCAGCCTGCCACTTTGCCAGCTTCCCCAGAACTCTCGGGAGACTGCTCGGACGCTACCCGGTCAGCGCATGCCCCCAACCACCTGCAGCCTTATGCCGGCACCCGCCTGGCCGTCTTCACGGGGACCCGTGGAGGCCGTGGACGGAGGAAAGGACGTCGTGGCTCTCAGCACCATGTCCCCAATCAGCCTCACAGTGGACCTGAGCCTGAGCCGACCTGTGTGCCCGCTCCCACGCCTGCAGCCACGCCTGCAGCCACGCCTGCAGCCCAGTCGCCCGACGCCACGCCTGCAGCCCAGACGCCGCTGACGTGCAGCCGCCCTGCTTCGCCGCTGACGTGCAGCCGCCCTGCTTCGCCGCTGACGTGCAGCCGCCCTGCTTCGCCGCTGGCGTGCAGCCGCTTGGATCCGCCGCTGGCGTGCAGCCGCTTGGATCCGCCGCTGGCGTACAGCCGCCGCTGGCGTACAGCCGCTTGGATCCACCGCTGGCGTGCAGCCGCCCTGCTTTGCCGCTGACGTGCAGCTGCCCGGGGTCGCCGCTGACGCGCGGCACTCCTGACTCTGAGCTGACGTGCAGCTCCCCTGACTCTGAGCTGACGTGCAGCTCCCCTGACTCTGAGCTGACGTGCAGCTCCCCTGACTCTGAGCTGACGTGCAGCTCACCTGTCCCTGGGCTGGCATGCAGCCCTCCTGCCTCTGGGCTGACGTACAGCCCCTTCCCAGCCTCTTGGCCTGCTAGCATCTCTCCTGAGTCCAGGCCAGCTAGCATCTCTCCTGAGTCCAGGCCAGCTAGCATCTCTCCTGAGTCCAGGCCAGCTAGCATCTCTCCTGAGTCCAGGCCAGCTAGCTTCTCTCCTGAGTCCAGGCCAGCTAGCTTCTCTCCTGAGTCCAGGCTAGCTAGCAGCTCCCCTGAGTCTAGGCTAGCTAGCAGCTCCCCTGAGTCTAGGCTAGCTAGCAGCTCCCCTGAGTCTAGGCTAGCTAGCAGCTCCCCTGAGTCTAGGCTAGCTAGCAGCTCCCCTGAGTCTAGGCTAGCTAGCAGCTCCCCCGATTCGCAGCTAGTTAGCAGCTCCCCCGACTCGCAGCCAGTTAGCAGCTCCCCCGACTCGCAGCCAGCTAGCAGCTCCCCCGACTCGCAGCCAGCTAGCAGCTCCCCCGACTCGCAGCCAGCTAGCAGCTCCCCCGACTCGCAGCCAGCTAGCAGCTCCCCCGACTCGCAGCCAGCTAGCAGCTCCCCCGACTCGCAGCCAGCTAGCAGCTCCCCCGACTCGCAGCCAGTTAGCAGCTCCTCTGCCTCCCAGCTAGCTAGCAGCTCCCCAGGATCCCAGCTAGCTTGCAGCCCCCCTGACTCGCAGCTAGTTAGCAGCTCCCCAGGATCCCAGCTAGCTAGCAGCTCCCCTGACTCCCAGCTAGCTGGCAGCCCCTTTAGTGTCCCCGAGCCCTCTCGCGTCTCTAGTGTCCCTTCTGCTCTAAGTGTCCCAGAGCCACCCAGTGTGCCAGCGCTGTCCAGCGCCCGGATCCCCGGCTGGCTGGCTGCCCCCTGTATCCCGACGTGGGACCACCCCTTTGCCGGTCTCTGGCGCCCCTGGGACTGCCCGGAAGACCCCCTCTGAGACTTTGCCGGCCTCCGGTGCTCCGGAGACCGCCTCTGGGACCGCACCTGAGACCATCCCTGTCCCTGTCACTGTCCCTGTCTTCATCCCTGTCACTGTCCCTGTCTTCATCCCTGTCACTGTCCCTGTCTTCATCCCTATCACTGTCCCTGTCTCTTTCCCTGTCACTGTCCCTGTCCCCATTCTTGTCACCGTGCCCATCCTTGTCACCGTGCCCATCCTTGTCCCCGTCACCGTGCCCGTCTCTGTCCCTGTCACCATCCGTGTCCCCATTACAGTCCCTGCCCATAAGTCCCAGTCCGTCCCGTCTGAGTCCGTCCCGTCTGTGTCTGAGTCCGTCCCGTCTGTGTCTGAGTCCGTCCCGTCTGTGTCTGAGTCCGTCCCGTCTGTGTCTGAGTCCGTCCCGTCTGTGTCTGAGTCCGTCCCGTCTGTGTCTGAGTCCGTCCCGTCTGTGTCTGAGTCCGTCCCGTCTGTGTCTGAGTCCGTCCTGTCTGAGTCTGTCCTGTCCGAGCCTGTTCTGTCCGTGTCTGTTTTGTCTGAGTCATGTCTGTCATAGTCTGCCCGGTTCTGCGTTTCCTCAGTCCCAAGGCCCCCGTCCCTAGTGGTCTCTCTCTGTCTCCCCCTGTCCCTAGTGGTCTCTCTGTCTCCCCCTGTCTCTAGTGGTCTCTCTCTGTCTCCCCCTGTCCCTAGTGACCCTCTGTTTCCCCCAGGCCTCTCCGGTGCCCAGTGTTCTCTGTGTTCCATGTGCCCCTAGTGTTCTCTGTGTTCCCTGTGCCCCAGCGCCCCTCTGTGCCCCAGGGCCCCTCTGTTCCCTCTGTGCCCCCGGGGTCCCTCTGTTCCCTCTGTGTTCCCCGGGGCCCTCTGTGTTCCCCGGGGCCCTCTGTGGTCCCGGTGCCCCCAGGACTCTCTGTTCCCTGTGCCCCCAGGGCCCTCTGTGTTCCCGGGTCCCCCAGGACTCTCTGTGCCCCTGGACATTGCTTCCCCCGGACTCTCCTTCGCCGCCGGCCTCCAGAGGGGACTCTCCTTCGCCGCCGGCCTCCTGAGGGGTATCGCCTTCGCCGCCGGCCTCCTGAGGGGTATCGCCTTCGCCGCCGGCCTCCTGAGGGGTATCGCCTTCGCCGCCGGCCTCCTGAGGGGTATCGCCTTCGCCGCCGGCCTCCAGAGGGGTATCGCCTTCGCCGCCGGCCTCCAGAGGGGTATCGCCTTCGCCGCCGGCCTCCAGAGGGGTATCGCCTTCGCCGACGGCCTCCAGAGGGGACTCTCCTTCGCCGCCGGCCTCCAGAGGGATATCGCCCGCCGCCGGCCTCCTGAGGTGATAGCCCCGCCGCCGGCCGGCCTCCAGAGGGGTACGGCCTTCCGCCGCCCGGCCGCCAAAAGGGGTACCGCCTCGCCGCCGGCCAGGAGGGGTATATGCCGTCGGACGGCCGCCTGAGAGACTTCCCCGTCCTGTTCGTCCTCCTGAGGGGATTCGCCGTTGCTGACGGCCTCCTACGAACCCTCACCGTTCTGTTCGGCCGTCTGAGGGGTTCTGCCTTCGTCGCCGGCCGCCTGAAGCATCCTGCCTTCGTCGCCGGTCGCCTGTGGGATTCTGCCTTCTCTGTGGCCCCCTGTGCCCCCAGTGCTCTGTGTTTCCCCGTGCCCCCGGTACGGTGGCCGGGAAGTGCAATGCAACATTACAAAGAATGAAACACTTTTACATTTTGGAAAACAAATTTACATTTTGGAAAACAAAATAACATTTTAGAAAACAAATTTACATTTTGGAAAACAAAATAACATTTTAGAAAACAAATTTACATTTTAGAAAACAAATTTACATTTTGGAAAACAAATTTACATTTTGGAAAACAAAATAACATTTTAGAAAACAAATTTACATTTTGGAAAACAAAATAACATTTTCGAAAACAAATTTACATTTTAGAAAACAAATTTACATTTTGGAAAACAAAATAACATTTTAGAAAACAAATTTACATTTTCGAAAACAAATTAACAAGATGCAAAACACTTTTACCAGTCCCGAAACAAATTTACAAATGACAGATTCTTCACGGAAAGGGAATGTACCACATACCGGAAGTGATGAGGTTTTGTATACATGTCGCCTTGACTACGGCAGTTATGGATCGAATGCGTCAATAGAGCCGCCATCTTGGAACAAGGGATGCACTGCCTTATATACTGTCTATGGGCCCGTCCTTAATGCATCAGCGTCAATGTAGGCAAAGGTCTAACGGAAATAAAATCACTATAAATCGTCAAAATCTCATGCGATGTTCTAGTTTTTTTAAACAAAAGACAAAGAGACTAATTAATTTGTTAATACAAAGAATATTTATTATAATCAGTTCACAGATATGAGTACAAACGGAAACTTCACCCTTCTGAACTAAGAGGTTCTGCTTCAAAGTGAAGTTTAAACAGACTGAAATGTCCAGGCTCACTCCCCACTAATGATTCATTTATTTCTGCATGTATTTATTTATTTACGAGACTTTAAATTCGGTGTTTTCGTCGTCCACAGTCCGAGTCCCGCCAGACTCCCTTTAGGAAACCTGTGATTTAAACTTCAGCAGGCTGTGACAGTCCGCTCCGTTCAGTCCTGGATCTGATTCTCCCGGGCTTCCCTTCCCTCCAGCGGGCCCGCAATACGGCCTGGGTCTCCAGCTGCGTGGTGTCGGTTTTGGCTCCCAGGAATGGGCAGTGAGCTCCAGGTCCTGCAGCTGCAGACGGACTCAGCTGCCCCCTGCTGTAGCCTCGACCGGCGGCTGTCCGATCGTCCCTGTTTTTCCAATGTTTCCGTCAGGTCCGCGTCATATAAAAACTCCAAACACCGACCACACGTAAGGTCACCATAAACTTCATTCACGCCATATACTCACTCACCACAACACAAATTGACTGCGCTCACCAACAACACCTCATCACTTCGGTATGTGGTACATTCCCTTTCCGTGAAGAATCTGTCATTTGTAAATTTGTTTCGGGACTGGTAAAAGTGTTTTGCATCTTGTTAATTTGTTTTCTAAAATGTAAATTTGTTTTCGAAAATGTTATTTTGTTTTCCATAATGTAAATTTGTTTTCTAAAATGTAAATTTGTTTTCGAAAATGTTATTTTGTTTTCCATAATGTAAATTTGTTTTCTAAAATGTTATTTTGTTTTCTAAAATGTTATTTTGTTTTCCAAAATGTAAATTTGTTTTCCAAAATGTAAATTTGTTTTCTAAAATGTAAATTTGTTTTCTAAAATGTTATTTTGTTTTCCAAAATGTAAATTTGTTTTCCAAAATGTAAATTTGTTTTCCAAAATGTAAATTTGTTTTCCAAAATGTAAATTTGTCTCGAGCTTTGTAAAAGTGTTTCATTCTTTGTAATGTTGCATTGCACTTCCCGGCCACCGTACCCCGGGACTCTCTGTTCCCTGTGCTCCTGGACTCCCTGTTCTCCGTGCCCCAGGACTCTCTTTTCCCTCTGGCCTCTCTCTGTTTCCCTTGCCCCGAGTGTCTCCAGTGCCTTCCTCGCCCCTCCGGGGTTGATTTGGTTTGACTTTTTGGGTCGTCCCTCCTCCGGGCCCCCTCCTCCCTCCCTGGTTTGTCTTTTGCTCCTTTCTTGTTTTGTTTTTTTTGGACATCTGGGATCTGTCCCTTGGGGGGGGGGTACTGTTATGGTTTTGGTGTCTAGTCTTATTTTGGTAGTCTGTTTTGTGCTCTGTTTCCTGTTTTATTTTGAAGTCTCTGGTTTTCTGTCTTGTCTTGTCCTATTTACTTCCTGTCTTGTGTTTCCCGCCTTGTTGATTGTCCTGCCCCGCCCTGATGTGCTTCACCTGTTGTCTCACCTGTTTCTGATCTACCCATCACCTCATGTATTTAGCCTCTGTGTTCCCCTTGTCTTGTGTCGGATCGTTTTGTCCCGTGCCTATGGTGTTTGTGTTCGTATGTTTTGTCTTTTTGTCAGTCCTCGTCTATGCTCCTGGTTTCTCCTGTTTTCTTGGATTCCCTTGGTTTTGTTTGTACCCTTTTTGTCTTCATTTATGGACTCAGTTTTTGCCTGCTGCTGCTACAGGACTCCCTTGGTTTGTTTTTGTGTTTCATCAATAAATCCTCCACTTCACACGTTCTCCTGCCTGCCTGCCTGCTCTCTGCATTTTGGGTCCGCCATTCCCTACTCCTCCCTGCCACACCTAACAGGCTTCTGCTCTCTGCTGCTGCTGTTGTTGCTGCTGTGAGTCTAACTGCAGGTAGCAGCAGCAGCAGCAGCAGAGAGCAGAAGAGAGCAGGCAAGTGTTCATAAACTTCTGGTGTACTTACAAACTTTCCAATCCATTGTTTTATGAGTGCATAACCTATTTGTACTAGTGTAGACCTTTGGTATCATTTCGGGCATTATTAGTCATTTAAGAGATACAAACGTGGGTCCATTAGCCCCGCGCTAAGCTATTCAGCGGCTAACGCTACTCTACGCTAACTCGCCCAATGTTAGACCCAGGTGAAAAAAGCTTCTGGGGGGGTGTTTGGCTCGAGGTCGTGGTGCAAAGGACCCTAGGGTAAATTACTCCGAACCATCACTTTAATACCACTAAAAAGGAAACCAGTCATGACTAGTCGAAAAACGAGCGCCGTGCAAATGAGTCTGAGATTCCCATACTGTCTATGGAGATTCCACGTTGCACGGCGTTCGACTAGTCATGACTGGTTTCCAAAATGGTTCCCCGCAAGTAAACATGAACACGACTGTCTTTATAATCTATCTTTTTAAAACTATCTGTACACTTACAATGTTATCAATGCTTCGGTTCACATTTAGGGACCCTAATTATGCTAACGTTATGGTGTGGTGATATTTCGAGCCTTTTTAGTGGTATTAAATAACGATTTAATTTGAGTGTCCCAATGCCCCAAATACTAGCATTGTAAGCTAACCAGCGGTCCGCGGTAGCCTCGTCAAAGCTCCAAACTCATTCGATTAGCATGAAAACATGTCCCAGAGAGCGACAGAGTAGGTACACATCAGTTAATAACCCCTAGGTTCGTTTTGCGCCGGAATTGTCCTTTTAGAAAAGTTTAGTCAGGAAGACTAGGCCTATCCTTTTGCATGCTTAGACCTGTAGTTTTATTTCTCATGCATCCTGCCATTCACTCTTATCACACATGCTCACTCATTATTTCCTTGCTGTCCTTGTCAATCATGACATGAGCTGTTCACATCAGCTGCTCACATCTATCCAATAGCTCAGCGAAACACCTACATCATTAGTCTATCATCATGCTGATGCCTCCGTTTAAATATGAATCTCTGTCTGCCTTTAGTGCATTCATGCTCCTGCTGTGCATGAGGTATACCACTGCTGTTACACAATTTAAATCGGTTTTCCTCTTCGTTGCTGTCAGCTGTCATTTTAGTGCAAATAGTAGCAAATGGCAAAGCACCCCTCCACCTCCCCATCCCCACCAGTATTTGCATCATCAGCTTTATCAGCTTTATCTGCCTCACCTGCCTCACCTGCCTCATCAGTCTGATCAGTCTCATCAGTCTCATCAGCCATCACCACTAGTGTCTGGACTCCATGGGGGGATTTATCTTGCTGCTGCTCAGGGCAGACGCCCCTTGATTACAAATCACATCAAAGACTCTCTGCCAAATCCTAATTATCACATATCATCTGTTATAATAAACATTTATTTTTACTTGATACACTTGTCTCTCCTGATTGAAATGAATACTGTGAGTGAACATTTAGCTCAGATTATTTTGTCTATTATTTGGATGATGAAGAATTACGTTTCACCCACAATATATGGCATGTTTGGATAAGGATAAACATCGAGCAAAAAAAAGGGAAAGTAGTCAAAGGGTTAATGGCTGTTGCTAGAAATGTGAAAAAGCGTCTCTTTGTGTGCACAAGTAGCATTTTCCTGATAATACCTGCTGTATTTCTCATCAGGTAGTTAAAACATTAAATGAACTTGGTACTGTATAGGCTGACAGTCTGTGTCCCAATTGTTAACAGAACTACTATCAACAGCGTTACTGTACTACATTCTAATTTGATCCTGATATCGGATTTCGGGCCGATACTGACTCAAATAGCTGGATCAGGAATTGGTGACAATAAGGCTGATTTATTCAATTCAAGTCTATGTTTATAATATATATACATTATGTACTGGAATTTTAATTCCTGTTTTGACCAATTTGCTGTATTTAAAAGTTGTACACTTGAATTGTAACTCCTGTTAAGAAGATTTTTGACTAAGTAGCTAGTGCACAATTTCTTATTTTAATAATAAATAACAATTCAGTACATTTATATATGCATTTATTTGTTACAGTTTATTACCTAATTAAACAGTGGTATCAGATCAGCACCCAAAGCCAAGGCATCGGGACTGAAAAAGTCGGTTCGATGTATCCTAAGTAAATTTCTTGTAGGAAGTATGCTAAAATTAAGGATATATTCAAAAACAACAATATTAACATGCAGCTAAAGTGATGCAATAATGTTCAGCCTGACAAACTGTTTAGGTTTGTGATATCATCAGCCTAATTGATGCAGCTATGCAATCAGCTGGAACACCTGAAATATTAACTTCTATTTTATATATGGAGAATCAAAACGAGAACCCCTAGTGGACAGGTGAAGAATATCTGGGTTAGAGTGGGGACTTTGTATTTTACGATCAGCATGTCACCAACCCCAGGACTTTCTCCCCTCTCACTTGTATACAACCTCCTTCTACAACCCCATTATGTCCATTTTCACAGAAAGAATAAAGAACATCCACCAGCACCTTGGATCAATCCCTCACCTCAGCATCTCAGCAGACTTTCACCCATCCACGCACTCATTCTCCTCCTTCCAGGTCCCCGATATTTCAGAAATCACAGAATTCACCCAGAAATCCAAGCCATCCACTTGTCAACTTGACCCCCTCCCCACACAACTTGTTAAAGCCTGCCTTCCCTCCCCGGTCCCCCTCATTTATGCTATCATCCACTCCTCTCTCACCACTGGACCTGTCCCTACATCCTTCAAAACTGCTGCCATTACCCCTATTTTGAAAAAACCTTGGCGCCGACCCCTCCAACTTCAACAACTTCCGTACTATATCCAATCTACCCTTTATCTCCAAAATCCTTGAAAAAACTGTTTCCTCTCCACTCCATTCTCACCTATCCCACAATAACCTGTATGAACAGTTCCAGTCCAGTTTCCGCCCACTCCATAGCACTGAAACAGCACTTATCAAAATCACCAACGACCTCCTTATGGCAGCTGATTCTGGACTCCTCACCATCCTCATCCTCCTCGACCTGAGTGCAGCCTTTGATACCATCTGTCACACCACCCTCTTCAACAGGCTATCTTCCATCAGCATCACCCACACCGTTAGACTGGTTCACATCTTACCTCTCTGAACGCACTCACTTCATTCAACTCAAGTCTTTTAAATCCATTCCCTCCTCTGTCACTTCAGGTATGCCAGGGCTCTGTCCTGGGACCCCTACTCTTCATCATTTACCTCCTTCCCCTTGGCAATATCTTTAACAAATTTAACATTCACTTCCACTGTTATGCTGATGACACCCAGCTCTACCTCTCCACCAAACCCTTGTCCACTCTTCTGCCCACCTCCCTTACTGATTGCATCTCTGAAATAAAAACGTGGTTCACCCAAAACTTCCTCAAATTAAACAGTAATAAAACCGAGGTTCTCCTCATTGGCACCAAATCCACTTTATCCGAAACCGACAGTTTTTCTCTCACTAGTGATAACTCCTCCGTTTCACCCTCCCCCAAGGTTAAGAGTCTGGGTGTCGTCCTTGACAGCACACTATCCTTTCAACCCCACATCAATAACATTACCCAGTCTGCCTACTTCCACCTACAAAACATAAATCGCCTCCACCCCTCCCTTACCCCCCACACTGCCGCCATCCTTGTCCACAGTCTCGTCTCTTCCCGTCTGGATTACTGTAACTCTCTCCTCTCCGGCCTCCCTCACAAATCCCTCCATAAACTTCAGCTGGTCCAGAATTCAGCTGCCCACATCATAACTCGAACCCCCTCCATCCACCACATCACTCCTGTCCTCCAACAGCTCCACTTGCTCCCGGTCCAGTTCCTTATCCAATTCAAAGTCCTCCTGTTTACATTAAAGGCTATCCACAACCTCGCCCCCCATATTTATCTGATCTCCTCCAGGTTCCTCCCTCCTCCAGGTCCACTCCCTCCCACTCCCTCAGATCCTCTTCCGCCATACACCTGTCTGTCCCCTCCGCCTGTCTCACCATCATGGGGAGCAGAGCATTCAGCTGTCTCTGGAATGCATTACCACCCCAACTCAGAAACCCATTCCCCCATTTCAAATTGCAACTCAAAACACATCTGTTTAAAACTGCCTATTCCACTTGATGTAAATTGCTCTGCCTCTTTCTATTGTTTCTATTTTATCCTTTATTTATTCTGCTTTTAAATATCTTATGTATCCTTGTATGGTGTCCTTGAGTGCAGAGAAAGGCGCCTTTAAATAAAATGTATTATTATTATTATTATTATTACATGTAATTATTTTTTTTTTGTCATGGGTCTGTTTGTCTACCAAAGGTCACCTGTCTTCACAGTAGGACTGTTTTTAGCTTTTCTCACATTTCTTTTATTCTGGTGTATTCATTTAATAAATTTTTGAAAAAGGCCAAAGGGTCCATGCTCATACAGAGAAGAAACTATTACTAATACGTAATTGTGCCTCCACATTTCCCTCTATTTCATCACTTTTTTTCTCACACCACTGCTGCAAGAGACACAAAAAGCAAAATGAGTGGCCAACATAATATGGTCAAGGTATTCTCCACAATGGAATATCTGTTTAATTAAGCTAATTTCTATTCAGGAAAACCTTGAATAAATTGTTAGTGCAGCCAAAACCACTCAGGAAAAGGTACCAGACCTGGGGCAACAGAGCCTTCCCTCTGGAACACTTTCCCAAACACACCTGAGACTGCACCAATCTGTCCATGTTCAAATCACAACTCAAAACTCACCTTTTTACAACTGCTATTAATGTTTGAAATATGGTGTTACCAAAATCATGAAATCATTAAAAGTCATTCTTATAGGAGCTTTACGATTAGGATTTTTAGTGAAAGTTAAGGTCAAGATTAGCAGTGTCAGCTACAATACCATTAAGTGAAGTCCAAAATAAAGTCCAAATAAAGTGTGTGAGTCAGGAAAAACTATTAAAAAGAATATCAAATGCTCAGGAAAAAAACACACCTCTAGGAGATGGGCTGTGTGTGGGTGTTTACATGTGTTTACAATGCATTTTTCTTCTGTGAATTAATTATATTACCTGCATGTACCACTTGTATATCATTGAGAATGAGAAGACAAACCTGCTGTGCATCCAGTTAATTTTGTATAGCACAGCATATCACAATACAAACATATGACATAACTTAATATGATCTTAACAAAAGACTCCCTTGTCTGCATTAAGATCACTTGAATTATGATAAAATCTCTTGAGTGAGGCGTGGTTCAGGAGGTGTACAACTCCCTTTTACTAGTTCAATACACAACCTGTGTAATGATAAGTGTAATCGTATACATGTAATAAAAAGATCTTTAATATAGGGTCCACATTTAGCAAATGGAAGATAAACACTGTGTGAGTCCTTGACATTGATTGTATATCTAGTTTAGTACACACACTAAGATACACTCTTACTTGTATGTAGTTACTGTATTTGATCACATTAGAAGCAATGTCCATGTATATGGATATAAATATCATCATTTATATCCATGGAGAAGCAAGTGAAATGACACATTACAGTTTATCACACACTAGTGTGTTACATTTGTGAAGTTGCATACTGTATATGTTCAAAAGACTAGATCTGCCGGAGGAGCTTAAGCTGCTAAATCAGTATCATTGATTGAATATATTGTTCAAACTCTCTTTTATAGAGTTGCTCTCATGTAATGAGCTTTTATTCATTCCCTTGGTCTCTTATGTGGTTTTATTTTGATGTTCTTTGCTTTTTTTTTTTTTACTATTATTATTTATGGTATTCATTTCCTCCTTGGTAAACCACTGTATAACTGTCATTTGAAAAGTGCTACCTAAATAAAAAAGATTAATATGCTCAATAGTGAATAAGTCTTTGAGTGGAGGGAATGAAATTGAATCAGATTGCACTCAGCTTTTACTTGGAGTGAAGGACTGTACACCGGTTTTCAGCTCTTCTGAGCTGGCAGCGACTGTCACTGACTGTCAGACAGCACAGCCCACTCCAGAATGTTTTATCTGCCAGCTTGTGGCTCTGTGTGTTATATCCGGAGGTATGTCATTTCTTTATGGGCCTGCAGATTTAATCCCCCTCTTGCTCAGAGATTGGTTGTCTCTCTTTTCTCTGCCCTCTAACTAAACAATCAACTTTATAACCATCACACCTGAGTTTGCAGTTAAACTGGGGTTACATGCTATATTTAAAAAAATAAAAAAAATGCTTCTGCAATTTCCAAATTCTCACACAGTGTATCTCTGACCGTATCTCTGACCATATTTATAATACTGTTCCCTTAAGTGAAAAGATGTTGTTGACACCCTGTGGAGTTTGTGCAACTAGAATAGCAATTGCACAGGCACAAGAATGGTAACTTTCTTATTATTGTGCATACTCGATGTCTGACAAGAGAAAATCAAATACACTACTTCAAATTTGACAAAAGAGAAGCCTTTGCAAAAAGATTGTAACCCTGAAAAAGAAATGAATATTTTTGATCTGCAGCTCTGCTCTAATCAGAAAACACGAGGATTAATCAGCTCCATTGAAGTGACAGGATTCAGCCTGTATGTCAGTGTGTGTTTGCTTGAATGCATGTGTGTAATTGTGTGTGTGTGTGTGTGTGTGTGTGTCTGTATGTATGTGTATGTATGTGTACCTGCCTGCACAGGTTTCTATGCAAATTGAACATCTCAGACTGTGTTCAATTAAAGTGCTTCCTCTCTGCGCCCCTGCTGCGCTTCCCTTGAAGTACACAATGTTGACAGCAGCAGCAGCGGTAGAGTTTTTCTCACACAATGACTTTTACAGTTGTTGACTTTTCTGGAAGATGCTTTTTGAAGTTTCCTTTTTGTCGAGTTGGCAACTCCTCAGCACAGCCGATATGTGTATACAAGCAACCCCAGATACGCTAGCGCAATTATTCGAGCAAACACACACAAAACACAAATATATACGTTCTCACAGACACTATTTTAGACTGTATTTCAGAGGAGAAGAAAGCGATCGACACACATAGAGAATGAGAGAAAGAGTGAGAGTAAGACAAACTACTGTGGATGAAAGGAAGGAGGGTGAAATTACAGAGGTGCTGTCTCCTCTTCCCTGCCATTTCTCAGTCTCAGGCCGCACAGGATTCGGTTTCACCAGACAGCTGTAAGAGGAGCAGTGAACTGCACTGAGCATGATTGGAGTACTGCTGGCAAACAGTAAGCAGGCGGCTCAGAAGGAGAAGATGAAATCATTGTACTTTGACTCCGAGGCTGAAAACCACTGCACCAATAACATGAGATGTGCTGCGTAATATTTCCCAGCTTTACGTTACACATTCTCATTGTACAGAAGAGGGCTGTTATTATATATTATATTATATATTATATTATATATATATTAACCATACGTATTGACCACTGAAAACAATAATGATCTGTGAAATTATACAATAGTGTTGTAGTTTAAGTTCTGCAACTTGTCATGTTGATACTAAGTTTGCGTTGTTTTATTGTTAATCTGTTTTTGGCATTTCTACCTTCTACCTTACCTATTCAGTAGAGACTGACAGGAAATGTGGGATGCAACTGCTGAATGCGATGACATTGCACAGTATGCACCTTGGACCTTACATGTTAAACATATGATACAAACATGTGATTGGAACAAACCAATATGCAGTGTCCAGTGAAAATATCCAAAACATCTAGATCTTGTGAGGTAAGAAAAAGCTTTATGAAAATATTTTTTTTTAAATAATTCAGTGTTTTTTTTTTTTTAATATGGCTTATTTAGTTTAAGAAAAAAAAGATTCATCTAAACTTAATCTTTCAGTTTGTGTAAAAAAAATTACATCAGAAAATGTGGAGATACATGGTATTCACTGGACATCGAAGACAGATTAGTTTGACCCTTACAACATTAAAATGCCAAACCTCTCTCTCAGTTTAATGCATGAATCATTTCACACATTTCTTGACATTACAAATCACTCTTGACATTTACATGGTGGTGTCGATCCTTTCATTTCGGTATGGTAAAAATAAACATTACATCTACATTTAACCAGGTAGTTTTGAATTTTGGATTTAAAATTGTATTACTGTAATGTATAGGATGTCAGTGCATATATTTTGATATATATTCAATAACATAAATATAAATTCAATAAACCATAAATAACAGCCAACTAGTTCTCTCTTACATTATTAATAAGCCTTGCTAATTCCCTAGCAAGACTTATTCCTTAGCTTATATCAAGCAATGCTAATGGTAACCTGCTAGCATGCCCCCAAAAAATGGGCTCCTATTATAAAATACTGGAATTTTGCAAAACAAATAAAAAGATATGAATCATGTAAAAAAAAACAAAAAAACAAGCGGTAACAGGTAACAATCCGATTCTGCCTTCAGGCTCTTAGTGTATCATTTCAGTTGATAAAATGCCTGGCAATGCATGTTAGTGAATATGAGTAATATCTCAACATTTCTGCAACTACAGCTACAGACAACACAAGAGACTAATTGGATCTAACATGTATTCTGCACAACAACACATCCCTGCTACTTACAGTAACAACTGCTGGACCAGTGAGAAGCTGAAGCCATGATTTATACAATTATTTGCATACATCCAATATTATATAGTAATCTGTTATGTATTTCATCTGTGTTTACAAGCTATTTCATTTTACTATATGTGCTCACGTCTGAATGTATCCCTTTAACATTTACAGTAAGTTCAACCTCTATGTATTCTGCTAAAATGAGCTGAATAAATTGAAATGTAGAATGATGAACACAACAAAGATTGGAAGATGAGAATAAAATGAGGAGAAATTACAGTAAAGTACAAGTCGATAAAAGAGAGAGGAGAGGAGAGGAGAGGAGAGGAGAGGAGAGGAGAGGAGAGAAAGGGAGAAAATGGAGAAGACTACCAGAGGTAGCAGGAAAGGAGTGAAAGAGATGAGAGGAGAAACCAAAGGGGGAGAGGAAGATTGCAGGTTGGGGAAAGAGGAGACAAAGACACAAAAGATGAGAATTTTAGAAGAAGAATGTAATGAGGTATAATATGAATGGAAGGACAGTGGAAGTGAAATAAGAAAATGAGAGGTTAAATAGGGGAGTAAATGCAACAAATGAGAAAAAATATAAATTCCACTGAAACTTCCCATCATTCCTTGATGAGCACTGATTTGATCATTCAAGTCAATTGCACAAGCAGTGCACTGTGAGCTACAGGGAAAGAGAGAATATCAGAAAACATATTGGAGAGGAAAAGACTCGAGAGCAACATGAACGCCTGTCTGAGCAGCTTATAGTGATATGCCAGAGGAGAGAGCTCACAAAAAATAATTGGATTTCATTTTGGTCCGCAGAAAGAAAGAAAAAAAACCTCCTCCAAAACAGATGCATGCTGTCTCCTCGGAGCTCCTGCTACAGGTATCATAAAGGCTGAGGAATGTCCGTGGAAGAATTGATATGGTACACAAAGTCCAGCCAGAGGAACAGAAAAGTCTTCCTTTTGAGGAAATCCCTTAGTGCTTCATAAAACATTCCCCTTACCTATAATACATGGAAGCAATGCTACAGATGGTTTTGGGATGATTCAATGACCATACACACATGGGTACTGGTTATATGGATGCTGAAGTTGTATCACCAAAGATGAGGAAAAGTGAAGTAAAAGCTGGCCACTCCACTTTCTTTATGGTCAAATCAACAGGTCTTCAGTTCTAAGTCATCACAATAAGGTGTTATTTGCTCAACAGCAAATAACAATTTACTTTGAGAGCAGGCTGTGTGGTGATGTAGCAGATTAATATGCATTAAAGATTTCTGCATTAGCTGGCGCGACATAATGAGGCCCGTAATGATGACAAGATACAACATCTGTATCAGGAAAAGCTGCATTTCTAGCATCCATCTTGAATGGTCATTTAATTTTTTTTTCTCCCCAACATACCAATCATATAAGGTTTTATTTTTGCAATATTTCATGTGGACATGAACATTGGTTTGTAACAAGGGGGGAAACTAAATGGGATGTAACTGCAGATTGTGTTGTTCAGTTAACCATCCAGCAGAGACTTTCCTGCAAAACAAAAGCATTGGTGGTTTGTCAAATGGCTGAAATGACCTACGTTTATGTTGGTCCATGTCTGTTTTATTACGATTAAATTATGATTGCTGTCTCTCAAAAGTAAACATGGCAACAGTATGATGCTATTGTAAAGTGGCAAAACTTGTTAAAGAGGGTTTTAGGTGTGAAAAGGTTCTGACCACTTTTCACATCCCTTCTTGATTTTGTTTTCTTTCAAAAGACTATTACTATAAAGACTGCAATCATGATAAATAGTCCAGTCATTTTAAGCCAATATGGGGTCAACCTGGGACAAATTGCAACAGAAGCAAACTCAACTGATTTTGTATCCTCAATATGTCCTGAGTAAGGAAAAAGAAAGCCCCAAAGAATCCCATTAGTGGAAAGTTTCAAAAAAGACCCAAATATAGCCTATTCATAGGCCTATTCATTCTTTTTCTCACATGAATAGGGTAAAGATTTGAACCTTTAGATATCACCATGAAAATTACTGAGTTGATTACTTACATCAAGACAGAAAAAAAATGTATTACATGTTTTTTGAAATTGTTTGTTAACATGGGCAAACGGTGCATAATCTAATTAAAAATGTGCTAATTTGCATAAATACCACAACAGATCTAAACATTGGGTATAGCCAGGTGAAAATGTCTTGTAGAAACTTGTTGACATATAACAGTAAAATACTTAATGTTTAGGTGAATGGAACCCATTTAGGCTACCCATGAGCATTAATACATAGAGGCAGGAAGAAGTACTTTAAACCAGCCTTTATTCATTATTATTGCAGAGATGGGGTTTGGGGCTGGGTCCATGGGACTGTTTCTGGGGGATGAGTCTGAGGGAAGAACAGGAAACAAGGGTAAGGAGAATGCAGAAGACAAAAGGTAGGTCCTGTTCTTCCCTCAGACTCATCCACGACGTCACACATCTGGGATTGCTCCGTTGCCGACGGAAGTTCCACCGGATTTCACTCATTTAGGCCGGATATCCGTTGCCTTGGGCTTCCTTTGTGTTGGCATTTTAAACTGAGGACTAATGGTTAACCTTTTCTCAGATCTCTGCAGGGTAAATCCAGACAGCTAGCTAGACTATCTGTCCAATCTGAGTTTTCTCTTGCACGACTAAAACAACTTTTGAACGTACACGTTCTACCAAAACAAGTTCCTTCCCTAGGCTATTTTGCAGAGGCGCCATTGCTCTGTACAGTGCTTAGCGCCAACCACGACGATTGTGATTGGTTTAAAGAAATGGCAATAAACCAGAGCATGTTTTTCTCCCATCCCGGAATGCTGTATGCACTAGCCAGACCCTCCTCCACAGCGCTGTGGAGGTAGGTCTGGCAATGCAAGCGAGACTACCTTTGGACAGAGGCAGGCTAGCTATTTGCCCCTGTTTCCAGTCTTTGTGCTAAGATAAGCTAACCAGCTGCTAGCTTTAGTTTCATTTTGACCATGAGACTGGTCTCTCTCATCTTTCAAGGCAAAACAGCAAATGAGTATTTCTAAAAATGTTAAACTATCACTTTAACCTAGCCATACCTTAACTATTGTGGTTGCGGACCAAAAAACAGTCACATGAATCATTCATGTACTGCCATACATGGAATATCACTTGTTACTATGAGAGCATTGTTCTCAGGGCCGGATTGGGACTCATTTTCAGCCCTGGAGTTTCATGCCTTAGACCGGCCCACTTTAGTTCACGACAGAGTCAGAATATAAGTCTGCAATAGGTACACTGTTCTCGTAATTCATTGTATTTTTGAAAAATATCATCATTTCCAATTCAGTGCAAAAACAGTAGCCTACGTTTTGCTTCACAGTGAAGATTTATCAGAACAGTAAATAACTGTTTTAAAATTAAGTGATTTTTAGCTTAAAACAAGCTACGTTATCTGCCAATGGGGTAAGAAAAATCATTGTTTTAGATTTAGCTTGTTTTAAGCGACAACAAAAAAACTAAATCACTTAATTTCTAGTTTTCTTTTTTTTAGAAAACAAGACATAATTTCTTATGCCATTTCACTTGTCTAGTAAATGTATCTTGCATTAAGAATATTTAGATATTTGAACTGGAGACAAGTAAGAAAAGCAGTTTTTTTTTTTTCAGTGATAATGTTTGCTTATTCACACACTATGGTACAACAGCAGCTTACCTGTGTCTTTCACAGTGAGAGCATTATTCTCTTCACAACTGGGTCCTGGCTCTGTTTCTGACACTAAATGACATTTTTTACATTTATTTCTCACCACAAATATCCCCTTTTTACAAAGCTTTCAAATCAAGTCAAGTCAGTTTCATTAATGTATTGGTGAATCATCAGGTATCATTAATTATCTCAGGGCATTTTTCATTGAGCAGGGCTCTTCATTACTATTTAGTTCTTCTGAATGACAATCCTACCTGCCCATTCTGGTGTGTTGGGCTCATGACTGGAGCTTGGTAAGGTTACCGGGCCTTGCTCTTCACTGTTAGCAGCAAACCGGACTAGAGGCGGCTGCTGCTGAAGAGCTACAAGAAAAATTTTGGTACATGAACGGTTTGCAGACAACGTTGTTTTGCACGGTCGCTAGCATCTTGCACTGCTCCTAACCATAAACAGTATATAAGAATGGACCAACAGATCCCGTTGCTCTGGACGGAGACCAGTGAAGGCTATTAGAAGCACTTTTCCGGTGATCACTAGCTTTACTGCGCAGCCTCCAACTGAGAGAGACGACGTAAATGTGATGTGAGCAACGTGTCTGAAAGTTGGAAGTCTTCTGGTAGCTGTGCCAAGAGAAATCTCAATCATTCTCAATCTTACAGAGACGGAGAGTAGTTATATATAAGGAGATAACATGGGCACAGGCTAATTATTGCTAACTAAAATGCTAGTTAACATTAGTAATTAATCCTAAACAGCTCATGTAAGTCAAAACTGCCTGCGAGCTTCTCCTGTACTATACGGTAGGCTAATTCCTCTACTATGTGACACAATCGTTAGCCTATTTTTACAAAAACGTCTGCTACGGAGCCATAACGTGAGGTACAAGGTAATGGAGCCTTTTATACATTGTTGTGTTTCTTTAGAAATAAACAATGGACAAATAGAGTCTTTAAACGCTTCAGATGTAAAGTTATTCACTGTCAAGTGACGTCAACATGAATGCTAGTCAGTGGAATGCTAACGGGAGGTGATCTCTTTGTAGCATCAAAATGGCACCATAGGAGGTTCGAGTTCTGAAGCGAAGCTTACCCCTTGCTCCTAACTACCTTAACGTTAGCTTACTTACCGGCCTCGTCGTCTTCATTTGTTGTTTTTTTTTGAGGAAAAATGTGCTCAGCTTAGAACATTTGGTCGCGTCAGTTTCCAAAGCTTTCTTCTTTTTTTATTCTGGCCTTTTCATTGCCGCCTTTGCGATTCCTGTTATCCATTTTTATCTGACTTTTTTTATTTTGAGCAACTTGCAAGGTGCCGTGTCAGGGGCGGGGCCAGGGAGTCAAAAGATAAACACGTCATCATTAACCTGCAGCTGCACTCTGCGAGAAAATAATATATAAAAAGAGTGGGGCTGCGGTAAAATAATAAATAAAAAGAGTGGGACTACGGTAAAATAATAAATAAAAAGAGTGGGACTGTGGTAAAATAATAAATAAAAAAGTGGGGCTGCTGTGAGTGCAGGCAGCCTAGGGACAGCATCCATATTTCAACCCAGTGCCATGACAACAACGGCCCTCGTGGCCAAAAAAAAAAAAAAGGCCCACCGGGAATTTTCCCAGTGCTCCCGATTAGCCAATCCGGGCCTGGTTCAAATTCATTGATACCTATAGATTTCAATGGTGTCACTGAACAATGCAAAGCAAAGAACAATGCTGTTCTTTGCTTCTCCCTCAGAGTCCTGTGGAGGAGTTTGAACCTCTTAGTAATGCTTAATAATAAGGTCTCCGTCTCCAGACAAGTCCACTTCTACTATGTAGATACAAATGGCATATCATAAATATTAATGTAAATGTCCAATAAACATTGATGGGAGAGTGAATACATCATGCTGATTTGGCCACTCTCTTAAAGAAACTATTTTCCAGTGCAGACTCAGAGCTGATGAAAAATAGCTAGTTAGAGTTATAGGACATAAAGTGGCCATCTAGGGACACACACATTTTTACAGTCTATTAATCTATGAATAATTAAAGGCTCTCAGTAACCCCAGAGGAGATTACAGCACTTTGTCTTATAACACAGTTACTTGTTTAGGGGTGTCCATGTACACACACACACACACACACACACACACACACACACACACACACACACACACACACACACACACACACACACACACACACACACACACACACACACACACACACACACACACACAATCTCTATTGACAGGAGGCTCTGAGCACAAATAATGAACACCTGCACTAAATGTTACAAACAGCAGAACAAAATAGGTCAAAAAAGAGGCTGCAAACCTGATATTGGTATTAATTGGAAGCGACAAAAATATGCAACATCCAAATTCCTCTCACTTGTTATTTTTATTCCAAAGTGACAGTGCAGAAAAGAGATTTTTCATCACTTTTACACAGGAAAGCATTAAAATCATCTGGCATTATTCTGTCACAATCATTATGCGGCAGGAATGATGATACACAGGTTTGTTCTTTTTCTAGTTTTGTGAGCAGTAAAGAGATGTCCAAACAACAGCTGTTATGGCTGCTTTGCTTGCTTTGAGATTTCAAATGCTCACTCGCAGTGCTGCTGACAGTAAACAAGTGCTTCTGCGTGCAGATGATAAAAACAAATAGTTTCCAATCTCATCAAAGGCCAAACAAGCTGAGATGGATTTGGAGCCAAGCTACTGCCAGAGTCAAGTGTCTTGCAAATAAAAAACATTCTGTATTTTCTCCACATTACTGTAATGGGTGTTCTGTTTTCGGATAGAGAGAAAGTCCTCCACTGTGACAAGCTGACTTATATTTGAATCTGCTGGTTCAAATATGGGTCATGGATGCTGGTGTAAGGGCGGTAATGATTGTGATGATTATGTTAGTGAAAACAAAACACATTAAACAGTTGCTAAATAACAAAGCATAATAATAACAATGAAGCAATGGAAATAAAACAATAAAAACAGAGCTGATAAAACTAAAAGAAAGCCTTACATAAAAGTGAATTGATTGTGATTGAAAGATGCTCAGGGAGAACACATTTTTCATATTGATGCAGGGAGACAGTGAAGAAAGGAAACTGTGGGTGTAAAATGTCCTGTCTCCTGTAAGATAAAAAGCCAGCATTTTAGATCAGGGGGTTGACTTGTGGAAAAGCCCAGAACACAGGGATCTTAATTGTCCAAATGAGATGAGATGAGAGACAAAAAAGAAAACCTTTACTTTGGTTAAAATCCCCAAAAAAAATTACAATGTTCTTATAATTTTTTTTTTTTACTTTTTTAAATGTGGGAGTCAGATATTTCATCCCTATGTGGGCAGTTTCTTTTTATAAAAGCCAATAATCAGCATGGCTGTAAGTGAGAACTGAAATGGAGCCTGGTACCTCAGATTTGGATTCACTGTGCTGGTTTTCCTATTTCTAGATTAAAGGGGCCTTTTAAACCAGATTACTGTAAATCAAATATGGTTTCTCTCAGACATGGTTTATGGTTATCCTACATAATATTGAAGGGGACTCGGTGATATGATAAGGTATTGTATATGGACGCTGTTATTGGCTGGGGGGTTACATGCCTATTTTGGGCCCACAGGCTCTTTGCTGATGCCCATAAACTTCCTGCACACAGCAAAATATGAAGAAAAGAGAAAGTACAGACAGAAGACATAGTCTCTGCAGAAAGAGACACCGCCACACACTTTTGGTGGGACGTAAGTGAAAATTAGGAGGAATTATTTTTGTATTAGTGTATTGTTTTTTTAAGTAAAATATTGCATATTATAGCCTACATTTAAACAAAAAATGTGCATTCACAATTGCACTTCCAGACCCAAATGTATTATATCACAACAGATACTAATGTTATAATAAAAAATGACATCTATCATAATAGAGGATTTGATCTATATCACCCAAACCTATGCAGTTTGGCAAAAAAGTGATATTTTAAAGAGAGGCTTCGAAGGACTAACTTTCAGTGGACTGATGACTGAGCTAAAGCTGAATAAGAGAAATGAAAAGGGCCTGGTACTAGTACTGTAGCCTACAATAATAATAATAATAGTTCAAAAAATGAACATATTTGAAACACAAAGAGAATGAAATGAACTAAAAGCTAAAAACTAAACACATAATTAAACACTTAAATGTCATAAAACATAAAGAAAGGCTCAGAAAAGCAATTCTTTTTAAAACCTCTTTTTAAAGGTGATGTAAAAGACGAGACAATTTGCTGATCATTCCAGAGTCTAGGAGCCCTGACTGCGAAGGCTTCATCGACTTTGGGTATGAATCTGGAGCGTGGAACAACAATCGATCCAAGGATCTCAGGGTGCAGGAAGGGACATAGGTCAATAAGAGATCTGATAAATAACTTGGGGCGAGGCCTCAGGGTTTAGTAAGTAATCAATAATATCTTAACATCAACTCTAAAAGCAAAGCCAGTGTAAGAAAGTCAGATCGGTGAAATATGGTAATGTTTTCTAGCCCGAGTCAAAGTCCTGGCAGCAGAGTTTTGGAAGAGCTGGAGGCGGGAGAGGGATTTTTGTTTCTTTACTGATGCCAAAGAGCAACATTTACATTTTATATAATAATATGATATAACATCACAATATAAAGAATACCAGACTGGAGAGATGCAAGTCATGCAAAAATACCTCTGTAACTTGTCTGAGCAGCAAGATAAACAAATGACAATTATGAAAAGTGAAGAGGCAGAGAAGCAATGAAACAGAAAGAGACGAGTAAAGACCTTGACGTTTTGAATTGTCAAAGTGGGAAAAACAACAGGTGCAACTAATACCATTAACAATGGCTCTTTTCCATTTATAGTGTGTGCTAAGCATGAACAACGCCAGAGCCTCACCACTAGCACACATGAATGGAATAAAGACATTACTAATGTTGTTAGTTTGAAAGGTATCCTTTTCTAGCTTTCTAAAAGCATGGTCAGCATTACTTATGAGAGAATAGCTGCAGCCCTGCTGTGGCTAATGGGGATCCTGATAAACTAAACTTAACTCAAACTAAAGGAGGCCGAAGATGCTCAGACTGCCTGACAGAAAAGAACTGAAGCAGTTTAACTCCCCAGCTCTCTTAAACAGCTAAAAAAAAAACTCATGATCATTGGTTTATTATTTGATGCCTAATGGGTTTTCCCAATATTTTCAGAAGACATGATTATTAGCTGTAATTGGTGTTGACCGTAGGCTACTTCTTATGAAGCACAAATGAGCTCATCAGAATTCCTGTAATTGGAGTTTTATAACAGTTTGTCCATAAGAGGTATTCATACTTCTCTGGGTCTAATTGATCCTAAACATAGAACCAAAACTATATAACATAGTCAGTATACATGTATTTGTCTGTGAATGACTTTTTGGCTATGTTCATGCATAGCACACAACGTATAAAACATACAGAACATTCCCTCATTGTTGTACTATCAATACTTAATTACTTTATTTCTGTATTGTGTCACCTTCATCAAATGTGCAAGCTCAGTCTGTTACAAAGGGGAGGGTTACCCATTCAATACTTGTATCCATATTGAGTTTTAATAAGATAATAAGAGAAATGAAAAATGTATTTGACAGAAACATTTGTAAAATCTTGCAATTGCTTTTTTTCCACATACAGCAGTAAGGAGCTGGGGGACTCCAAAAATGAGGAAATAAAGCCAACAAAAGACAATACTTTCTCACCAGAGCGTAATGAAGCAGAACGTTACAAACAAGAGTAGTTCATCATTATAATTAAACACTACGGCTCCTAACTGCAAACATGGGTTTTAAATGCATTAGACTAATGCAAAGGAAACAGACAGCAGTGCTAGTGCTAGAATGAGCTTCCACATAGACAGAAATAATGATTGTGTTGGAAAGGACAGTCATTTCACAACATTATCAAACAGCCACTATACTGGCATTTGCAGTTATTTCTTTTTATTACTATCATCTTAAAAAGAACAATATTGCAGCACGTCTGTCATCAAGGCAGACGATCATCTTATCATCCTTATCATTGTGCGATAAGAGAAGTTCAACACAAAACAGTCTCGCAACGTTTTCATTTAACACAAAAGCATTTCACTTCCTCTCAGTCACAAAGCAGCAATAAGTGGAAACATCCCACAAATGTATTCATGAAAAACAGTGGAGGGAAACCGTTTCACAAAGTTTCATTTTTCTTCAGCATTATCAGGCAATTAGTTCCTTCCATTTATCACGTTCTGAGTTCAGCAGACAATCTTGAATATGAACAGACACACACAGTCTCTCTCTCTCACACTCTCTCTCACTCTCTCTCTCTCTCTCACACACACACACACACACACACACACACACACACACACACACACACACACACACACACACACACACACACACACACACACACACACACACACCTCAGTTCCAACAGGATTAGCATATAATTTCACAGAAAAAGTGGAGCCTCTGTGCAGGGAAAAACGGGGAAGAAGCAGCAGCAGGTTTCTGGAAATTAGACACATTTTTGTGAATACTTGAGGATTGACATTTCCTGATGGAGCCCATGATTCATCTGTAATTAGTTCTGCTGTAATTAGTTCAGATGAAACAGTCGAGGTGTCTTTGTAATTAAAATGTTTGCCGTTGTTTCACCACAGGAGATGATAGAGTGGTGGTTTGGAGGTTCACACACTCTGAAGGCAAGACAGACAACCTTTACAGATGAAGTTTGCTGATTATAGTTAACACCTCAGTGATGTCTACAGGCTGAAAGAGGCTTATGCGGTTTAGTTAGGGACAGAGAGAAGGGGTGTTTGGGTAACTGTAGCTCACAGAGGCTCACAAGGGAGCTAATGCTCACACCTCCAAAATCCCAGCTAGCCATTACATGTATCTGCGATGATGGTTGGTTGAGCAGAGACGGATATCCAGGAGCAGCGCGGTTTGAACCAGCTCCCCATGAATTATTAAGAGCGCCGACAGCAGAAGCACACGGACAGACCGTTTCATTTATTTTCCACAGTTTCACAAGAGTTTTATTTTTCTGGTTACTTCTTCATTCCTTCCACATTGTGTGTTTTACTTTTACAGATATTTCAAGTCGTCAGAACTGATTTCAGGGAGTTTTCTATTTCTGATTTGGTGATTTTCAAAACATAATGACACTGCTACTGTGGTTTGATTTTTGAAGCAATAGTTCAACATTTTTGGGAAACATGCTTATTTGTTTTCTTTGCTGGAAGTCGGATGGCAAGACTGATACGACTCACATGGTTGTACAGCAAATATGAAGCTACTTAGCTTAGCATAAATACTGTAAAACAGGGGAAACAACTAGCCGTACAAAACATGCAGCAAACAGAATGTGAAAACAATTGCCTTCATTTGTGAGATTGAGTGATGCTGGTATTTATTTTGGACAGAGCCATGCTAGCCGTTTTCCCGTTTCCAGTCTTTGTGCTAAGCTAAGCTAATCATCTCCTAGCTCTACCTCCACACTTTTGATCTAACTCTCGGCAAGAAAGCAAATAAGTACATATCCCAAAATGTTAAACTATTCTTTTAAGCCTGACACAGAATAACCCTGTCTGGTTAATCAGCATCAAACCTTTTGATGAAGGAAAAATATGTTGGAAGAGGTATCATCTCTCACAACCACTTGAGAAAAAATTCTGTAATTTAAAACATTCGATCACACACACGACAAACATCTCAACATCAACATTTGTGATCGCTGCAAAATGGCAACACTCTTCACTTCAAAGTTGGCAAATAATGGAAAAATCGGAAAACTCTTTACAGGAGAATTGAGCCAACTTGGCATGATTGCATTTCAGCTGAAGTGCTGACTGAAGATTCATCTCTTGAGAATGCAGTAATTTGTCTGCATGTATAATTAGTAGAGAAACACACAAGGTTGTGCAGACCTGAAAGGAAACCTGGTTTTACTGCTTGCTACAAAAATCAGATAAGTAAGCAGGAGTACAAATGAGGAGGGTGGCTTTAGTGTAACAGATGGTGAGAGGTAATATACAACTTTACACATGCAAATGAGCATCTAACCTGGCCACAGTATGCTGGGATGCATACCAGGAACAAAATAATTACAAAAAAACATTTGAAATGAAATGTTAGGCGTTTTTTCGGATTCCTTTTTATCCCGAAGTATAATTGTTTTAGTCAGTAGGACTGCCATTATTCACAGAGCACCCTGAACTGAAACTGAGATCTAACAGCCACTATGATTGCAGAGGTGTTGTGTTGCCTCTCAGTGTTGAAGTGAGCAGCAGGGATTTCTGCCGCCATTGTGTAACGCCGGAGGGCTTTTTCCAGTCAGCAGTGGCTGACCGCGTGGATATGTGAGCTCTGTTTGGCCTCGTGCACCCTTCTCAAAGCAACAACATTTACAGGAGAAACACTCTCGACCGGACAAGCTCGGCTGGATTATCTTTTCCTATGTTTGAGACAGGGACTTGAAGACATACAGTAACAGCTACTCATGTTGCTTTTATTTCATTTTCAGGGATTTTTAAGGAGTAGTAGCACATTTTGGAAAATACTCTTATTTTCTTTATTGCCAATAATTACACAAGAAGATCAATATAACTATCATGTCTGTAATGTATAGCCAGCAGCTGGTTAGCTGAGCTTATCACAAAGACAGGAAACAGGGGAAAACAGGTTAACCTGGCTCTGTCCAAAGGTAACAAAATCTGCCTACCAGCACATCTTTGCTTACTAATTAACATGTTATCTTGTTTTATTTGTACAAAAAACAAGGAGGAGAGGACAGAGAGGGAAAATGAGAGGAGAGGAGTAATGAGGAGAAGCAGAGAAAAGAAGGGAGAGGAGAGAAAAAGATTATTGATTCCTCAAAATCAAAACATTATGAACTTTGAAAGGTGTGTGTCTGCACTTTTTATGGAAGGTCACAGGCTAAAATGCGAAGGATTCAAACTCCTAAGAACTGTCATTTTCAGACGAGCAGAGGAGAAGAAGTGATTAAAACTGAGTGTTTGGCGCTCTTTGTCTGGAAGTGAAGTGTTAGCCAGTAGAGAAAGAGAAGAGGGAGTTAAGTGGAGAGGAGGAGCAGCAGTCAAGGCCTCTGCTAGCCGCTCTTTTCTCACATGGGATGATGGCTGTGATTAATTTGGACACTCAGCTACCGGGTGGCATCAGCAATAATGTGTGTGCGTGTGTGTGTGTATGTGTGTGTGTGTGTGTGTGTGTGTGTGTGCATGCGTGCATGCCCAGGCCTTTTATCAGTGATGACATCTCCTGCACCCTCCTACTGTATTTTGCCCTTGAGGTGGCTATTTGCATTAGTGTCAGAGCAGGGCACATAAGCTAGCTGACACACACACACGCACGCACGCACGCACGCACGCACGCACGCACGCACGCACGCACGCACGCACGCACGCACACACACACACACACACACACACACACACACACACACATTGTTATTTTACCATAAACAGCATAGCATAGGTTTGAATGAGGATACATTTGCTATTTGTTTTTAAGTCTGTGAAAGTTGTCATTGATCCTCTACCTCTGCAAACCTGCAGTTTGAAATCAAAACATGGTTATTAAAAATACATTCATGCCTTTTCAGGGCCATATAGGGCCGCAGGGCTGCAGCATATGCCAGGATACCATGAATAGAAAGTGAATAAACTCCCTGTAGGTCACCAGTCCATCCACAGAGCTGACATAAATAATTAAATAAAGTATTAAAATAAAGTAAAGAGTGTGAGTGACTGATTGACGAGCAGTTCCCCTGGACTGCATGTCTTTAAACTGAGGAGATAGAGGAGGACAGAGCAGACTCTTCCCTGGCAGAGTATCAATCCATGGGTCTTTCTTGTTATGTTTTACATATGTACATCTCTAAGGAGGAGAGGAGAGCAACATCTTTGTGAGTGCCAGGCATTAGCCAGTGCGTAGTCTCAGTTTGCCAGACCATCCACACACTGGGGAGCGGAGGAGGGTCTGGCTAGTCCACACAGCATTCCGGGATGGGAGAAAAACATGCTCTGGTTTATTGGCATTTCTTTAAACCAATCACAATCATCTTGGGCGGCGCTAAGCTCAGCACGGAGCTGCTGTGAAATAGTCATGCGAGAGAAAACTGAGATTGGACAGATCGTCTAGCTAGCTGTCTGGATTTACCCTGCAGAGATCTGAGGAGCAGTCAACCATAGTCCTCATAAATCCACTGGAGTTTAAAATTCCAACACAAAGAAAGCGGAAGGAAACGGACATCGGCAAAAATACATGCATCCGGCGGAATTTCCTGCGGCTTTGGAGCAATCCTGGAAGTGGATTGTCAAGGATATAGACTAGCCAGCGCATGACCACAACCACCTCCAATCATTTCAAAAACAACATAGTTAATGGATAGGAATAAAACCAAACCGATAGATCCATCTTTTTGGCCACGTGGTTGCAGGGCCACAAGCTGCAAACACTGATATATTATCAACATATGTCATTATGGTAAACATGTTAGCAAAAGTTGCTTATCTACACATCCAGGAATTATGGAGTAACATTAACTTAACTTAACTCGCCACCAGATGGATGCAAGTCCAGTGTCTACATTCCTTTTCGCTGTGCTTTGGTCTCCACTAACCCCTGAGGGAACAGGGAACTATCTCAGCTAGCTGCTAAAACAGCAAAGCTGCAGGCTGTAAAACCGAAACAATGAGCTGAGAGATATTACACCATTTTATAGTGCTGAGGAGAACTGCTAAGTGATAATTCTATGTGTGCGTTTTTCACTACGAGTAACCCCTTAAATATTACATGAAGTAATTTGATCCATCGTTATTACAAAAACTCATTAGTGCAGCTTTAACTTCTGCAAGAATTGATGGCTGGGAGCAGAAATGTCATGTAGTGTTGATGACCATCAGTGCATGGATATGGCATACAGTAATAAAGCAATGAGTGCAGTCAAGTAGCAGCAGTCTAAACCAACAACAATTTCAGCACTTGAGATATAATTACAATATAGCAAGCTGTCACATAAACCCAGTGCTTTGAGTTGAAATGGTTATGCTTCACTGAATATGAAGTAACTTAGCTGAAGAAATATTCCTTCACAAAATGATTCAAGCAACCACTGGAGCAGATGTAAAACCATTGTATGCATTTCCTCATACTGTTATTTATCCAGGGAAACGATTGAGTACACTTGGTTCTTTTCAGTGACATGTTTCTACTGTTGGTGACTGAGATGAATGTTTCAGCATCTTGGACACTCTCCCCACCAATTCTGCAACTTCAAATATGAATTTTACATTTTCTGCAATCAGTTACTTGGAGTCTGAAGTTACTTTCATGACCAGCCATCAAAGAGCAGCTCCTGCAGTTACTGTATGTTGAATTTCAGTTCCTAAACCAGACCGGTTTTTGTAGCTGTTGCCACTGTGAATCAGTTGCAACAAATTGCTAACATGAATGCGAGTGACTATACACTGGGGAATAGGAAATGTAACTGTCTCTGTGTTGGCTACACAGCATTTGTTTTGATGCAGTTATGCAGTATTTGTCCATCTGGTGTGCTTCAGAGATTCCTCTGGGTTTAATTCATGGGTTAGGGTTAAAAGGATTGTGAGATTGACCACAAAGCAGGTTCAGCTACTGCATCATCATTTTTTATTTCCTAGGCTTTTTCTGTTAGTCATCTGGACACATATTTTGAGTAATAAACAAATAAAAATCCTGGTCAAATTAACCAAAACAAGGCTAATCGTCAGCCTGACTGGGCTCATTCTTGACAGTGTAAAGAGGTTTTTGCTTTCTGTGAGAACCTCAGAGTCAAGCCACGTATCCTCTATGCTGAGAGGAGCCAACTCAGGCGGGTCATGCTCCTCACGAGGCTGCTTCCAGGGTGTTTTTCACTTTTGGCTAACTGGCATGTGCAGAGCCTGTACACACTGGAGGGATTTCTTAGATGGCTTGAATCATCCAGGCAGCCCAGCATCCCCAGGAATAATTACCTTAATCTCAATAACCTGAAGTAAATGTCTTAGGCCGGTTACACAATGGCTGCGTGGTGTGAGCGTGGCGTTTCTGTTGCGTGTCAGAAACGTGTCTGACGCGGCGCTGCTGCTAGCCTTGTCTGGACACATGTATGTTTCCCATTGATATAATGAAATACCATGTTAAACATAAATATATACTGATTTGATTACAGCAAAGACAACGTCGGCAGTATTGACGGCAAAATAGGCTACAGAATATTTTTTTTTATTACATTTATATCTGCATTTATATCAAAACCTAGAGACTTTCAAAACATCAACATGTCATTTATTAATATGTATTTGTGTCTAAATAACAGATAAATATATTTTCCTATTATATATTTGCCTGGAAACACTTCCAACACGCTCAAGCTCGCGTTTTCGGCATGGTTTGAGCCGCCCCTGAGACATGTGTCACGCAGGCAGTGTGTAAGCTCTAACCTGTTAACATGGGAGCCGAAATAAAAAGGGACACGCCGCGCAGCTGACACACTCAGGCGACGCAGCCAGTGTGTAACCAGCCGGCCTTAGTCGCCTAAAACTAACCATGCCTTAAAGAGATGCTACAGCAATTTAGTATGACATTTCCATAAAGTTTAGGGCCTCACAAAGGACAGATAAAAAAAAAGATCAAAACTGAAGCAGCAGAGGCGAGATATCCTGACTCTTTAGTCCCTAGTATGGATCAAGCACCAAAAACACAAAGTCCTGCATTTCCCATAATGCAATTTAATAGCAACTTTCAACCCTTGCCTCTTAAATGTCCACTTCTTCTAAAACCTACACCCCCAGTTTTTAACAGGATTTCTCAAGCCCACGCCAAGATAAAAAAAAAAAAAGTCACCCTGAAAAGTGCAAATGCAACTGTTTTCACCAGTGGAGTGTTCCAAGATGAGTAAACTGAACTACAGTGTTCAGAGTGCCCCTTGAACAATATTTATTTTCCATAACTATAATCTTTACCTAACTTAAACCACACTAAGCCTGGCCAAGCATAGATATAGCAGAAAGCAAACATAAAAGAAACCACCATATTTGGACGTAATTCTGGGTTTTGCAGAATTGTTCAATACTGACATTCTTGTCAGGGTTGTCAGGGTTGATAGGATGAGAAATTAATGAAGAGAGATACCTACTTTCCACTTAGACCTTGGCCCAAATGGATGAAGAGGTATCTATTTTTTTTGTTTGAATGATAACTCACTTAGTCCCTGCAGTAAAGAAGGCTCTAAATGCATGCTTACATGGTCAACACTGGCTGTAGAAAAGGACAGTTAAAGGTCATTTAAACCATTAGCCATGATGGGACCTTTTTTGCACTCATTTCAAGTTAAACTAAAAATGAGTGTAATATGAGGAAAATGTGAGTGCAAGCGTACTCTTGTCCACTCACCAAAGAGGGACCTCGACATAAAATAATGTTCTGTCAATTCAAATTCAAAATACTGGATAACAGGCTCTGGCTCTGACTGTGGCCAGCAGGCGATATTATAGATATTCAGAGTGCCCCCTAAAGGTCCAGAGGGGATAATGACAAGCTGTAATCGAGAGCGAGTGCTGCCATTATACAGTATATCACAAAACAATTAACTATATCTACTGCAAATGTGTAAGAAATGCAGATAAGCAGGGATGAAAGAGCGATATAGAAATGAGGATAACTGAGAACAATTGAGGTAGAGAGGAAGAGGGAGGAACAGAGGAAATGTGAATGTTCCACAGTCCTAATTAGTCAACCTTGGGCCGTCTGATGGAGGACAAACTATCGACAGAGGCAGCACTGTGCCTGCAGGCGGCCAGAAAGGGGGATACACACACTGACACAAAAATACACACACTCTCCCTCACACACACAGCTTTAATTACATTTACAGATGTCAAAGCTCCGATCACGAAAGCAAACCCCCCTCCTCTCTTCTGTCATTCGTCCGTACATCTCTCCTTAAATCCGTCACTTTTTCCCACCCATCCCGAGCCATGAGGACAGCTCTGAGTAGCGTGACGGTTAATACTCTGTCGTTCAGACTAATACCCTCTCTTCTTACCTCTCTAACTTAACCAAACACACACACACACACACACACACACACACACACACAAACACTCTCTTTCCTACATACACTCTGTCACGCACACATGCGAGAAAGTGACTCCAGACAGCTATTGATCTGTGATGTAGCTGATAGAACAGTGATGAACTTCCTGTAGAACAAACGGCAGAAATCTGTCCCAAATGGCCCGAGCACATCAAAGTTTCCTGACAGATGTCAGTCGTTTTTTGTAGTCTGCAGTGACTGAGCTGGTGTTTTTGCAGCACATAACACCGTCAAAAGGTTTGGTGTCATAATACTAGAAGTAAATACATTTTAGTGATGACAAAGCACACCACGGATAAATGAAATGTTTGAAATATAGACTGTGTTTTAAGCTTAACTGTATACTTTTCTCACTTCTTAGTTTTCCTTAAATTATGGTTTGCTTGTGCAGGCACCAAAGCATAAACCACAAGTGATAATGAGCTGCTTTATGCTCTATATCTGTGATTCCCAATTAGAGGTACGAGTACCCCAGGGGGTACTTCTGCAGGTAACAGTGCGTATGTGGAAAGATTGTGGAGTAACTCAGCTGATTGGAAAAATAGAATGATGTTATATGATGTATGTTTATGTTATAAAACATATCGATGCATCCACATACAGTATTTGTGTTTTGGTAGAAAAAAAACACACAAATATATATCATCGCTGTTGGGTGAAAACCTTGTATGTCCACAAGCGTAGTTTTTCAGCGAATGGAAATTAGGCTAATTTGAAAACATTTGATTGAGCTATTTACCTCAGACAAAGTCAGACGAAATTGCCTCGTCACTGTTTAAATATTTGTAAAAACCCACAGACAGACGTAAGGGTGGCCGATAGCATTGATTCATGAAGAAAAAAAATTTAAATAAAGAAATATGGAGATACAAGGCTTCTGCCTGACAGCGATGATATAATATACATACTGAATGCATACATTATAATAACTACACATAAACTTAAATCTTTTATTAACCTTTTATAAGTTTGTTTAACTTTAGATACCATGTCTGCGTTTCTCATCAATGAATGTCCGTATGAAGAGACTCAAAGGCTCTCTCTGTTGAGCTGGCGAGAGGCCATGAAAGATGTCCTCGGTGCTGAGGTAGTAAAACCAGATGTGAACACAGACATTCCATACTTATGTGTATTTTCTATACTTTCTTCCTTTAAAGCTGGGTCTGCGTTCTTTTTCTGCTGAATCTAGGTGTAGGCTACTCTTTGTCCATCTTGTGTCTGACCAGCATGTGTTAAAATAAATCTGCCTTTACTGTAATAATAATCAGCATTGTGGCCTTATTGACTGATTTCTTCTTTATCTGAATAAATAATCTCCACTTTGTGCAATCTCAGGACAAGGCACAGCTGGAGTGGGAAGGAAACTGGAATGAAAAGGGAAACACGATAGGGTAACAAGACAACGAGGACTGGCAACACAACAGGCTGACAAGCCTAGACACACAGGTACAACGAAAGACATGCCGGGCAGGGCTACAGGGACACATAATGAACACACAGCACTAGTAGAGAATACTAGAAACATGAACCAAAAACCCCCAAACTGTCAGAAACAAACAATAGAGTAGCAGTATAGGCACACTGTCACACTTTAACTCAGAACCTGAACAACAAAACGTCTGAAGGCCTCTGGCCACAGAGAAGGATATTTTATTAAATTGTCTAAAAGTTAGGGGGAAGTAGGGGGTAGGAAAAAGGGAAGAGGCCATTGCCCCCCCACCCCCCCCCCACCATACTGTACAGTATTCAAGAAAATATTCAAATGAAACCATCTAAAAAGGGAGAATCAAACTGGTTTGAACTGGTAAGAGCTCATAGATGTGGCTACCTGCCAGGGGTCACAGGTCTCTCATTAATAGACTCACATATTGCAGATAAACTCAGTGCACAGAGTGCACATACTTACCTCGAATATAAGAGGATGACGCCACCTTTGAGTGTCACATTAGCTCCATGAAAAACTTGTCAGGCACTTACATGGATGACCTGAAGGGTTGATAAGCTCCATTACACTTTCTAAAAGAACCCAAGTGATCATGAAATAACATGGTAAGGCCTGACCTTGCTTCTCCTTTTTTTTTTATTGTGCAAAAAATCTACCTCTCTTTGCCTCGCTCTTCACCGTCTCCTTATTCTCCTCTCTCCTCAGAGCTGTTTCACCATTAAGGTAATTGAGTGTGCATGTGACAGAGGTAGAGAAAGTATGCCCTAAATGCCCCTGGGACCTCCTCTGAATTCAGTAAGGAGCCCATCAATCTTAATGTCCAGCTGCAATGACACTACAGTATGGTATCTGTATTTGTGGGTGTAAGTGTGTGTGAGCGTGTCCTGAAGGGGCCTTCTGCCAAAGGGAAGATAAAGGGATGTAATGGAGATGAGACTTATACTCTTTTTCTCTCTTTCTCTCTTTCTCTCTTTCTATCTTCATCCCTCCCTCATCCTTCCTCTCTTGCACTTTTTTCACAGCCTCTCCCTACAGACAGGCCTGTAACGTTTCACTCTCTGACTGACAGACAACATGCTATACAGTTAATGCTGCGCCCTGGGCAGCAGCTGAACATAAATCTTAGATATTCCTGCAGGATGCGCCTCAGCCAAAGACCGGCTTTAAAAGTGAGAGAGCGAGAAGACGCTCTACTTTCCAACCTGACTTCATGGGAAAAGTGAATCCAAGTTGAATTTTAAAATGCATTAATTTTGCCCGTCTGCTCTCTCTTCCTTGACGATAACAAGCTCTTAATCCACTTAGCAGGGTTTTTTTTGTGAGTTAAAAAAAAAAACCACCAATAGTTGTCAAGGATCATTCACTTCACTCCGCCCCAACAACATGCATAATCTTAAAACCATCCCTCTTATCAAAAATGTCTACCCTCTGGTGATAGTGAGGAGAAAATAAACTATGAAAACAGGCTCAGATAATATACGGTTCACAGAAACACACACAGATGTATCATAAACATGCAATGTACACACAAGCAGCTCCATCAGCATGACGCACGCACGCACGGACGCACACGCACACACATAGGGTTTCATGGGGAGCTTGGACAGGAATTTACCTTCAGGATTTATCATAAGATAAATAAGAGCCCTGTAGGAAGAAAGACAGAGAGAGAGAGAGAGTGAGAGTAACAAATAGTAAACTGTGAGCAGCACTGAGCTCCAGGCGAGAAGAAGCGATGTGTGGGGAGAACTAAATAATAATTTCAAACGTTGCTTCCATTTATCCCCCCTTCCTTCCTTCCTTCCTCCTCCCTCCCTCCGCCTAAGTTATTCTCAAACATCATCCCTCCCCTTCTCTACTCTCACCTCTCCAGCCTGAAAACGAATTCATACATCCGTGTTGCAAGGATGAGATCTGAGGCTGGAGGAGATGGTGCAACATTCATAAGTCAAACGGGACAGCCATTTTGGCGCAACGTCAATTACTTGTGACAGCACTGTAAATGTGCTTGTGTTGTGCTGCTGGCCCTGAGCTTTTTAAAGTTTGTTTCTACAGAAAAGTGAAAATAAGATGAGACATATTTTGCATATGTCCCCATAGCTGAAGTGTTTGACGTTTAATGTTCACACATGCATAACAAGCAGCTCTATTTAAACACAGTGTGAGTGATTGAATATGTAAGTGTATTTCAAAGAGTGTTAAAATGTGTTACGTCACTTATCAATTCAATCATAAATGTTTCAAACCAGCATATTGTTCTATTAAAATTAAAGCACATTAAAAATGACTTTAGTTGGACTCTTACATGTTTAAATCTTTAGTCAGAGATCACAAAAAGCCATTACAATTCATCCTGAGGGTGGATTGAATGTCTTTTTAAAGGTCCTATGACATGCTGCTTTTTGGATGCTTTTATATAGGCCTTACTGTACGTACACACCGCCGCCGACTTGAGCTGCAAAGAAGCTCTGGCCGCCCTGTCGAGGACGCTTTTCAGAAAGTACGGGGAAGCTTTTTGACACTTTGGCCTCTCTGATGTGGCAGCATTCTTCGATCATGTTCAACACACGATTGAAGAAAAAGCACAAGCAGCCACTGCACGGCCAATCCATTGACACTAGAAACCTTTTATAAATTACATATATATAATGACAGAATTTGTATTGTTTGTTGGTCGCAGCGGTGTCTGTTAGCAATTAACTCGCTCGTTAGCCGCTGAACCGCAGCAGAATGCAGGCAGAGCGAGCAGCCGCCAGCTGTTGATCCGTGCAGGACTTCACTGCAAGCGGACTGTTTAGAAACGAGGTGACCGGCAGCCGGTAACATTAACTGGTCCCTATACGCAAATAACGTAATATCATAAATGATAGGGAACCCAGGAACGGCGATTATGAGCTTTTCCTCCATTTTCACGGAGCTAATGTTTTGGTAGTAACGAAAGTTTACATCGTATGTTTCTCCGGAATCAGCCAGCGCGAAGGACGTCTATATTCCGATTGGTTGCTGGCGTTTGCCGCTGCTTGCCGCTGAACCGCGTCATTGCTCATTACCATAAAGTTGACATACTTTCAACTTTCTCATTGACGCTCTGGACGCTCTGGACGCTCAAAACGCCCAAAACGCCCAAAACGCGACGCCGACAGATTTGCCACTCCTTGCAGTTGAGAGAAGCCAGCTTCCATTGAAAATGAATGACTTCCGGTATCTGTAGAAGCTCAAGTCAGCAGCGGTATGTACATACAGTTAGTGGTCCTCTAATACTGTATCTGAAGTCTCTTTGCCGAAATTCAGCCTTGGTGCAGAATTACAGCCACTAGAGCCAGTCCCACAATGAGCTTTCCTTAGGACGTGCCATTTCTGTGTCTGTAGCTATTGAGGAGGAGAGAGGGGGGGGCAAGGTGGAGGGTGGGGGTGTGGCCTTGACCAACTGCCACATTGCTTGTTTGCAAGCCATGAAGTCTCTCTCTTTCTCATGGGCGGGCCAAATTCTCTGGACGGGCAAAGCAGAGAAAGGGGAGGTAACCTTGCTCCTTATGAGGTCATAAGGAGCAAGATTACCTCCCCTTTTTCCCCGATTCCAGATCAGCCCATCTGAGCTTTCATTTTCTCAAAGGCAGAGCAGGATACCCAGGGCTCGGTTTACACCTATCGCCATTTCTAGCCACTGGGGGACCATAGGCAGGCTGGGGGAACGCATATTAATGTTAAAATAAAACTCATAAAGTGAAATTTTCATGCAATTGGACCTTTAATTCTATCCATCCAATAGTTTTCAAGACATTTCACTCAGAATGACAAATATTAACCTGATGGTGGTGCTACAGAGAAAGTCAGGGGATCACCAAAGTCAGTGTGATACATCATCAGGGAACCATGAATGTCAGGGACGTGCACAGACATTTGGAGGGGCCATTGCTCTAATCTGGAACCCCCCCCCCTACTTTTCACTGCTAAAAAAACTGAACACTGACACTTGTGCTGCCAGTTGACCTGTCATTTAAATTAGGTTTATTGACAATGAATTTAAAAATAAAACATTGAAAAAAGTGACAAAAATGTTTTTAAAAGTGTCAAAAGCATAAAAAAGAGCCAAAAAACGCTGGAAAAAGCACCAAAAATTCTAATTCACTTTTGACCTGGATGGACAACAAGTTCATGGTCGACAGGAAGACAACACAAGGGTTAAATGAAACATTTGTTTTAATGAGTTATTACCCTACTCCAACTTAAAGAAAATGCTTCTGATAAAATAGACCAACTTCACATTAAATGAATAATGTAGGATGGATGCTTGACATTATCAAATGCTTCTCTCACAGCTGGCCTGCTGGCAGTTTTATTCCAGCTCTGCAAAGCTGCAGATCTTTTAGCTGCTTCTTTGAGCTCTCTTTCTCTCTCTTCGTCAGTCGTCTTTGTTGTGAAGGCACACTTAAGCACACAAAACTAACATTAGGCTATAATTCTTTTTTTTTAAATGCAAAGTTTATTACATTAACCAATTGGAACATTAATTTATCATCTAATAACAAAATAAGGCGCCTTTCACTTTCACTAACGTCACATCTGATTGTTGGTTGAAAACTTACACAACATAGTGACTGCAAACAACGTATAACCAAAGAATTTCTAATAAGGGAAGAAGTTGCACTCTCTCGTTACTTCCGGCTTCTGAACTGGTTGCAGTTCCACCAGAGTTCCATATAAGGGGCGCTCACAGGCCAGTGCAGAATGAATGGGACTCTACCACAGCACTGAGACGGCTCTCGTTAAAGTCTTTAATGACATCCACTTAAACACTGATAGTGGCAAAATTTCAGTCTTAGTATTACTTGATCTCAGTGCTGCATTTGATACAGTCGACCACAACATATTACTTGACCGATTGGAAAACTGGGTTGGTCTTTCTGGCTCAGTACTAAAGTGGTTTGAATCCTATTTAAAGAATAGGGACTACTTTGTGTCTATAGGTAATTATACATCTGAGCATACAAATATGATGTGCGGAGTTCCCCAAGGCTCAGTTCTGGGGCCTCTTCTGTTCAACATCTACATGCTTCCACTGGCTCAGATTATGGAAAACAACAAAATAAGTTACCATAGTTATGCGGATGACACACAAATTTACATAACCTTATCGCCAGGGAATAATAGCCCAATACAACAACTGAATATGTGCATTGAACAAATTAACGACTGGATGTGCCATAACTTTCTTAAATTAAATGAAGAAAAAACTGAGGTGGTTGTTTTTGAAGCAAAAGAGGAACGATTAAAGGTCAGCACTCAGCTTCAAACGACAATGTTAAAAACAACAGACAAAGCCAGAAATCTTGGTGTAGTCATGGACTCAGACCTGAATTTTTTGGTTTATAAATCACTAAATGGTTTAGGGCCAAAACACATTTCTGATCTGCTACTACACTATGACCCACCCAGACCTCTCAGGTCGTCTGGCATAGGTCTACTTGTTGTCCCCAGAGTCAGAACTAAACAGGGGGAAGCAGCATTCAGTTTTTATGCTCCACATATCTGGAACAAACTCCCAGAAAACTGCAAGTCCGCTGCAACTCTCACTTCTTTTAAATCCAGGCTGAAGACCTATCTTTTTAATGTTGCCTTTCTTTAAATAACCTATTTTTAACTGCTCTTTCTTTAAAATTCTTATACTGCACTGTACATTTTATTCTTGTCTTTTAATGATTTTAAATAGTTTTTCATTGTTTTCTAATTGCTCTTTACATTTTATTTTTTGTCTTTTAATGCTTTGAAATAGTTTTTAATTGTTTTCTAACTGTTTTTTAATGTTTCATGTAAAGCACTTTGAATTGCCTTGTTGCTGAAATGTGCTATACAAATAAAGCTGCCTTGCCTTGCCTATGGAGCTATATCCCTCAAAATCCACTTTTCTCAGGATATAATTTTTTGTCTATATTTGAATGTTGCATT
Organism: Perca fluviatilis; assembly: GCF_010015445.1. Taxonomy (NCBI): domain Eukaryota; kingdom Metazoa; phylum Chordata; class Actinopteri; order Perciformes; family Percidae; genus Perca; species Perca fluviatilis. The sequence goes on along the minus strand of NC_053122.1, from coordinate 24,291,160 downwards.
TGAGAGGGGAGGATAAGAAAATACACATTGCTGGGTGATTTTTTTAAAGTGGCTTTTTTGTTCTAAAAAGACGGGCTTTGGTATAACCTAGCATGATTCAAGAGCCCAAACATCACATCCATGAGCCTCTCTCTTCTCTACAGAACGCACACTAATATAACGGACGTAAGGTAGCTACGTTAGCCTGCTGCTGCTGCAACATAGGCTGTCATTAGCTTTGGTTGATAACGTAGCATTTTACGTTACTATAGCTTTAAGGCAATGCTGCACGATGTGATGCAAACGTTACAAGCTGAAGCTGCACATTATTTAAATCAAGTGGATTTTTTTTGGTTACTATTCACAGGGCATTTGTCATAATCTCCATAACTTTAAAAACTCACGTGAAGGCAGAAGGGCTTGGCCTTCCCTCTTTCATTTGCGGTGCTCCGTGTGTGAGAATATAAACAAAGTCACGTGACTGGGGGCAGAGGGCATCGCTGAGGGCAAGATTGGATGATATAGCGATTTAATTTGATTTGACTTTAGTAATGATGGGCATATTATTATATATAATAATGCAGCAAACAGCAACCACAGCAAAAAAATAAAAAAAGAAAGAAAGAAAAGCAGTTGCCCGGGCAACAATTAACCTGACTCCGCCAGATGGATTGCTTCGCATTTGCTCGGCATATCCATCTGGGAACTTTCCGTTGGAGAACTTTTGGGAAGGGGCGAAAATACTGGTTAGCTGATTGGATAAACCATCTGTCTATCACCTATGTTGGTGATAGACGGGCCAAATCAACCAATCAGATCAACGAAGCATATGAAAATACAACCACAAGCCCCTGCTGGTGCAGGCAAAGCATAGCTCGTTAGCTCAGCAAGCAAGCAACATGTCGGTAAAGGTATTTCGTTTTAAGATTTAGGAAAAAGGCACCCTTTAGTCCGGTTTTCAAAGAGAAAAAACAGAGCAGAACTTAGAGGTGATTGTTTAATTTTATTAAAGTGTGGTTAGTTTTTAGAGTTATTTTAATATATGTAATAAGTTAAAAGTGTTTTTAAAAATAGTTTCAGGCAATGAACTTCCACAAGTGCACCATCAAAAACACAATTTCAATAATTCCTCACTGCAGCAATGTGCAGTAAGCCACGGATTTCAGCTTTAAAATGCAATAAATGACTGTGATTCAAGTTTAGTGTCTATATTGTACAAAATGAAATCTTTATTATGCCTGAAATTTCATTCTTGACCTTTGGAAATCCAAACTCTATGTACACTTGCTGTCTTTCAACCACATCTCTGGGTCTTAAAAACTAAGTGGATCTTGGCTGAGGCTTTATTGTCTATATCTTGACTTAACTAGTTCTGTTATAAAGGAACAGATGTGGTTTTAAGTGCATTTTATGCCACTGGGAGCTGTGTGCTGTTTATGCAACACACTCAAGCATAACATTGCTTGCAAGAGTAAAAGAGACAGAGAACTGAGAGGAGGACACAGGGATTTTTGTAACAGAATCAGAAGTTCATGCAGTATACAGAATAAGATGTATTTACATCATAACCTCTGAACTCGTCACTTGTGTAACAGTATCATACATATGTTCCTAACTTAAGTTTATTAAGTTTATTCTTACTTTGAGAGCATCTTTAGAGCAAGTTCATCTAAGTGCAGTGCATTGGAAACCAATGTTATGCCAACAAGGTCAAGCCGGGCCAATGATAATCATTTTATAGTGCTTATCAAACGCTATTACACACACCATATATCCTTTTATATGATCTGTGAATGGACTTCACAGAGGAGGATGTCCACTTTGTCCTTGGTTTAATGGCACTGTAAGTTGATAGAGTCACTGCTACAGACGCCGTAATGTGACCGATGTATCATATTCCTCTCTCACGTTCCCCACGCAGTCGAGCAGCAGCATGTATGCTTGTAAGGTCATCACCGTGATTTCACCAAGGGGTTCACTGCCAGGAAACGACCCATAGACCTTGAAAAGGTGTCGTTTGAGAGTAAATAATATTCAAGCTCTTCATATCACTCAACTTCTACAAACCTAATCAGGACATGAAGCAAGCAACATCAGGAGGCAATGGAAATGGGTTATTTTTGATAGTTAACAGTTATTGCCAACAACATTTTCACCATATGGATGTGCGTTCCAGAATACCCATAATAAATTCAGGCCTGTCTGGTAGCAGAATGACAGCAGCAACTAGTATACACAACATGTATTTGAGTGACTGCGTTGAGATGGAAAGATAACAGTGCTACTTTCTACACTGTTATCTGTACTCAGCGGTGGTATTTAGCCCGACAACCCCTTCTATGAAAGCCATTGATATTTTATACATATTCATGATTCCCAGGGTGTGTCCTATCCCTTATGACCTTGGAATCACTAACTCATCTGCCACGAGTACAGTCTTGCTCGCTCGCTCGCTCGCTCACACACACACACACACACACACACACACACACACACACACACACACACACACACACACACACACACACACACACACACACACACACACACACACACACACACACACACACACACACACACACACACACACACACACACACACACACACACACACACACACACACACACACACACACACACAGCCTGAATAATGTGCTGCCTCAGAGCCAACAAATGTCTATTTTTTTCAAGAAAAATCCAATTTCTGTGGCTGGTAGAACATGGAAGGAAGGGCGCAGAGATGCATCAGACGGGGAATGATGGATAGATTAAAAAGGTAGAATTATCTCTCAGAGAGAGAAAATAATACAATGAATGTGACAAAGGGAAAACTGGAAAGCAATCAATCTAGAAAGACAGTATGTAAGGAACAATACAAGTGGATACAATTTCAGTAGTAGTAGTAAAGGTGGATCAAAGCACCACTCAAATTGCATTTTGTAACATGGCATAACATACATTGCAGGAAAAGTTAAATAACGAAGACATTAGAGAGGGCATTGAGGTTGGCAGAGATATAGATTATAAGTAAGGCGATAAAAAAGATGACACCACTTCTGTGGCCAGTAGATTGTTGTGTTGGCTGCCTGTTCTGATCTTCTGAGGTCCGGGGAAACTAGTGTAAGCAGTGGCCCCAGTAGTGCAGTGCGCCAAGAAAGCTACTGTAACTGAATAGAAGGAAAGGGTTGTCTTAAATAAGGAGCTCTCCACTGTTCATAATCACTGTGCTCCTCTGCAGCATTTTAACCATCACAAAATTACAACATGCAGACATGTTTTCATCCGTCAGATTAGCAAAAACATTAATCGACTATCAATTTTCACACAATAGCCAAATTTCACAGTGTGCTGACAAAATGCAGGACAAGCTGCTCTTCTCTTGGAAAAAGGTTGGACATGCACTTTAAATTACAGGAGGACTGGCAAGTTTGCTGAATAATAGTGGGCAGTATTGCATATGTAATTATTAACAGGGTGGGGGTGAGAGCAGGTAATGTTAAAGGTCCCATGGCATGAAAATTTCACTTCATGAGGTTTTTTTAACATTAATATGAGTTCCCCCAGCTTGCCTATGGTCCCCCAGTGGCTAGAAATGGCAATAAGTATAAACCGAGCCCTGGGTGTCCTGCTCTGCCTTTGAGAAAATGAAAGCTCAGATGGGCCGATCTGGAATCTTCAGCTTATGAGGTCATAAGGAGCAAGATTACTGCTGGGACTGTGGGACTGCCTCTAGTGGGTGTAATTCTGCACCAAGGCTGAATTTCGGGAAAGAGACTTCAGATACAGTATTAGGGGACCACTAAGGCCTATATAAAAGCATCCAAAAAGCAGCATGTCATAGGACCTTTAAAATCACTCCACCTCCACTAGAGAAAGACATCCACCCTGAATGAAGCTTAAGAGTACAGTAATACTAACATCAGCATGCTAACATGTTCACAATGACGATAACATGCTGATGTTTAGCAGGTATAATGTTTACCATGTTCCCCATCTTAGTTTAGCGTGTCAGCATGGTAGCATTAGCTATTTAATTGCTGTGGATATCATTACTTTTTGCAGGAATTTAGTTGTTAACCAAAATATTGGACAGTTTTGAACTGATAATTGTGCTAAATCAGCAGCATGATCACCAGTCAGTAGGAGTCATCCTCTGGGGACCATGAACGTCTGAACCAAATTTAATGGCAATCCATTTAATAGCTGGACTGACTTACCATCAGAGCGACACTGCCATCCTAGTCATGTCGCTAGCATGGCTATAAAATACAAATACACAAGTGACAGTATGCTGTTTCATCTGTGTGACACATGTATTGGTGCCTGAATTATCTCCAGTTAATATTTTAAAACAAAGTTGCACACAGAGAAATACAGTAACAGTGTCTGTATGTATATGGCTCCTGGAGGGATGTATTTATCTGCTGTGAGGCGGTGAGTGGAAATGTAACATGCCAGTGTTGATTTGGAGGAACATTATAGCCTTTTACATAGAACTGTCTCTGTCTCCAGCTGGCAGTGTCACAGCCACTTGGGGGGGGGGGGTGGAGAGGGTTCTGTCACCTCGGACTTTCCACACACTGCCATTCTGCATAACGGACTAACTAACATCTAAGGGGTTGATTGAAATTTTTGATTCAAATGACTGTAACTCGAGAATGGCACGGGAACAGGAAGCAGATGTCACGTCTCGCAAACATTAACAACTCTCTGTCTCTCTGTATCTGCCTATCTTCCCATATACAGGTATGTCTCCCTCCGGGGAGAATAAAGTTTAATGTTTTGCTCCCAAACTTATAATAATAGGACATGGAACATGTAGTTTTGATGACAGATATCTCAGCACTTTTGCTGTCATTATACATAAGTTATAATTCAAATGACTTCTTTCTCTGTTTCACTTGTAGTCAAAGTGCATTAGTATGCAAGCCACTGAATGCTAAATGTTTTTGTATTATGAATATTTATCCATCCAGTTTTACTCATATATATTAATGTTGTTCTCGAATATGTCTTATGTCTTTTTTTTTTTACTGTAATGTTTAATTTCAAATGTGTTGATTTATGTGGACTGTAGTCTCGCATGGTCAGACCTTCCTCCTTGGCACTGCGGAGGAGGGTCTGGCTAGTCCACACAGCATTCCGGGATGGGAGAAAAACGTGCTCTGGTTTATTGGCATGTCTTTAAACCAATCACAATCGTCATGGCGCTGAGCACTGCACGGAGCCCCGGTGCCTCTGCAAAATAGCCTCGGGAAGGAACTTGTTTTGGTGGAACATGTGTACGTTTAAAGGTTGTTTTAGTTGGGCAACAGAAAACTCAGATTGGACAGATAGTCTAGCTATTTGTCTGGATTTACCCTGCAGAGATCTGAGAAAAGGTTAACCATAGTCCTCATAAATTGATCGGAGTTTAAAATTCCAAAACAAAGAAAGCATACGGTAACGGACGGCCAAAAAGAAGGACATACAGCGGAATTTCCGGCGGCAACAGAGCAATCCCGTTAAGTGGAAGGTCGTGGATATAGACCATGTGGACTGTAATGTTAGCCTGGGTAAACCCTGACGAACTTCTGGAAAATCTGAGATTAACTCTGCAAGTCAGTCTGGCGAAGAGCCCATTGAAATCCATTTCCAATGTCCCCAAAATCAAGGCATCAATCACAACCGCTGATGCGGCGTTTACACCAATCACAACCGTTGAGGCGGGCTTTTACGCGATGACGATAAGGCAGCGACGACGAGCAGCTTTTTGTTTACATTCAACATGACGGCTACCGAAGCGCAGCGTCACCCGGATCGTTGGTCTGATTGGTTGAAGGACTATCCAATGCGCCCAGAGGCATTTGAGCGGCGTCCGTTGGTGACTCCCCTTTGGAAATTAACTGTCAATGAACCTTTCCCAGACCCACTCTCAGTTACAACTGAGAAGGGTCTGGTGTCAGCCAGGCTACCGTAATGTGTAATTAGTTTTTAAACGTGGACCCCAGGAAGACTAGGTACTTAAGGCTGGCTAATGGGGATCCGATAAACTAGAATAACCTAAACTTTTACACACACACACACACACACACACACACACACACACACACACACACACACACACACACACACACACACACACACACACACACACACACACACACACACACACACACACACACACACACACACACACACACACTTTATTTATCTGTTCGTATCTGAGGGTTAAATCCCTGCTGAGGAGAGCAACAGGATGCCCGAATGTATGCACAATGCTGGAGATCCTGTGTGTTGATATTATCTGTCAGGTATCATTTGTTTTACGCTTGAAGCTTGTCGACCAAATGAATCGACTGTTCTGAGCTCCATGTGAACTACAAATATGCAGCATAAAACTGCTATAAACAGCACTTGTTTGATTAAATCTCTCAACTGTAGTTACTGTGACGTAAATGGATTAAAAAAAAATAAAGCATGAAATTGGCCCTAGACAGCAACAAGCGCTGTCGACTGTTGCTTCCTATCAATAATCTTGCTATGTTTTTAGTGTTTAGTCAGTGTGCTGTGTTCTAAAAATACTCATATGAATGTTTCATGGGGAGGTTGCCATTACTGCAAATCAAATCTGCTCCCTCATGTTTAATCATTGAATTGTGAAGGAGCTGAATGCATGCATAGACATTTACATATGTTGCAACGTTGAATACCCAAAAGGTAAAAAGGTAGCGCACACACAGATCTTCAGGACAAAGTGCACTAATCTTAATTTCACCAATTTATTCTGGCCATGTCAAAACAAACATGCTAACGTTTCGGATTAATGGCCTTCTTTGTTTGTTTGACTTGGCCAGAATAAATTGGATAAATTGAGATTAGTCCACTTTGTCCTGAGTGACATTGTCTCTGTGTGTACTCTACCTTTTTACATTTGGGTATTCAACGTTAGAACTTTATGAATTTTGTTTAGCACCACAAAAAGATACTGGGAAGGCGCATTCTCAAAAAGACCTAACATTTACATGTGTATCTCTGCTGTTAATAATATGGTTGACATTTGACACTCAGATGCTGTGAAAGGTTTCAGAGTGTTGCTTTCATATGTAGATTTAAATTCAGAACTGACAACACTGGATTTTTTGGCCCCTCTCCCATCAAATTTATGCTCGGCTCTGACTAAGATCTATCAAATCTCCCAACTCAGGGCAAAAACATCCTTGACATACTCAGTCCCTGCTGTTTTGGATTGACAATCCCGCACTGTGACACAGAGAGCAAACACTTGCCAGTCAACCAGGCTGGATAGCAGGAGACAAGTGATTGCAGTTTATGGGGGTAATTCTGCACAGAGAGAGGGTGGAAAGGATAGGGGGTTACGATAAATAACAGAATACAATTGATGTGTGATTGATAAAAAAACTATATGACAGCACTCTGTCTTCCTTGTGAAGGTGGGTGGAAAAGGAGGCCGTTCTAAATCAATGAATGACAATGAAAACTACTGCAGTAAAACTTTACAGAGGAAGAGATATACAGAGGAACATCTCTGCAAAAAAAAAACCTTTAAAGCTACATTGTGTAAGAATTTCTCCCATCTAGCGGTGAAATTGTATATGACAACCAACTGAATATTACTTTCTATCCCCTCCCATTCCGATCGCGTTTTAACTGCTACGGTGGCCGAACCCGGAATTAGCTCTTAGCATCTCCATCGTTTACACGCAGCTGTTCTAGCCACTCCAATATTAACTTTGGTCTTGTTGCTTTGCCTGTCGGGTTGTCGTTTTAATTCTTTTTCGCTTCCCTGGCGAGTAATCTCCCCCTGGCATTCGTCACGGTGCAGGGTGCTACTGAGTGTAAAAGGGCGAAAGGCGGAGGTATGTCCCGCTTTGGCTAAAATATTTTAAAGATGGAGGCGCAACATGCCGGCTGTCATTCGAGCGACTCGCCCGTATGTATTCTGAATGTTTTTAAATGGCAGATTCTACGTGTACGAGAATACTTTGATTAGTTGGTGGAAGTAATTACACATGAATGAGCACATATTTGTGAAAGAACAAAGAATTTTTTGCTAAGAATCAACTCAAAAAATTACACAATGTAGGTTTAAAGATAAACAGCAGAACATTTTTTCATATCATAGGGCCTTTAAACAGTTCAGGTGGCTAATCCTCCCATTAAAAGATATAGTTTGACATTTTGGGAAATACGTATTCGCTTTCTTGTCGAGAGTTAGATGAGAAGATTGATACGACTCATGTTTGTACGGTAAATGTAAAGCTACAGCCAGCAGCTGGTTAGCTTAGCATAAAGACTGAAAACAACTAGCCTGGCTCTGTCCAAAGGTGAGAAAATCAGCCTAGTGGAACACCTGTTTCCAGTTGTTTTGTTGCTGGCTCCAGCTAAAATATAAACGTTCTCATCTAACTCTCGACAACAAAGCAAAAAAGCATATTTCCCAAAATATCAAACTATTCCTTTAATGGGAAGAGTATCCAACTGAACTGTTTAAGAATCCCATGGTATGAAAAATAATGTTCTGTTCTTTTTCTTTACAGATTTGGACATATTTTATGACCTTTGGACAGTCAGGCTAGCTGTTTCCATCTGCTTCCAGTCTTAATGCTATGCGAAGCTAAGCTAACTGGCTGCAGCTTCATATTTAACATACAGATACACATCAATAGACAGGAGAACAGTCTAAAGGCCGAGTGAATTTCAATAAACAACCAAGTAATGTTTATATGTCTGGGAATTGGTAAGCAAGAAAATGTAATTTGGCCCAGGTGGATTCCTATCTGCTTGGCTTATGACAATTGGTAGGCATCTGAGCTCCCGCGTGGGAAACCCATTTTGAAATCTGATTTCTTTAGCAAATACAGAAACCATAAAATAGGTTTTTGGTGCCTCTAGCTGGTGGTGGATTATACTTCTTACTTTCTAATCTCAGCTCATGTTACATTACCACTTTTCTGTCTCCTAACGTTCCTGTCACTCTGCCTCACACTGTGGAAGGAAATGAACACAGGGCACCTGCACTGTATCTTACGGAGTGAATTTATTGGTATAAAATTATCCTCACAGTGATGGTGCCAGTGGGCCACAATAGTAATTTTCTCCATGATGCACTCTTCAGATCAAGTTTGCATCAATCTAGTCTTCTGTCCACAGTGAGCAGCGATTATCTAACTGACATCTTAAACAGACCAGCTTCAAATCATCAGCGCTAGAAAGGGAGTTATAGTAGGAGGGATAGAGGAGGAAAATATGTACACAGCTTTAACCTAATAAAAAACAAACAAATAGAATGTAGAAAGAAATAGCTGTCCTTATGACGTTAATAAATGACAGTGTACATCAATTTTGCAATCCTCAGCAGCTGGCTCTAACTTCTTAGCTCTTATTTAATACTTACATACTCTTTGAGAGGTGGCTTTAGAATATCGGTCACCTATAGAGTACAAATGGGAGAGGAAGACATACTGCACTAAAAACCTGCTTTCTCCTGGGAGAATCCACTAGGTTCCACAGGACAGGACAGGGAGCGACAGGAGGAAGAGAAGGGAGAAAGCGCATCCCCGACTCGCTCAACAGGCCCGCTCAGGTAATGCAGCAGGATTAACAGTTACCATAGTAATTGTATTGGGAAAAATGGCTGTAGTCTCTTATTCTTTTGCAAAATGAGTTTGTGGGACAAGAAGGACATCTAGTGGTGTTCCTGTGACTAGCAGGATACTATAATCACCCTGGACTAGCAGATATTCCAACATGGTTTCAGTGTTTCGGCCTGGCCTATCAGGATCTACAGTATATATTGTGAACAGATGACTACCCAGTGATCAACTGTACTCACCTTGCATCATCCCTCTCATAGCTTGGGATAAATGCTGCTGTTGCAAAGAAACCTTGGAAAGGGAATTGATTGAAATGGATGTCATCTGGATTCAACAGTATACAGGTTTTTATGCTAATGTTTTAATGTAGCGAGCTAAAGGCCATTTTACAGTTGTGCGTCAAATCGACGGCGCAGGGTCCGGCGTAGACGCAGACCCCTCTGCGTCTACGCCGGACCCTACGCCGTAGCCTGACGTGCACCTCTCGAAAAATGTAACTACACGTCGCAGCGACGCACGTAGCTCGGCCGTGGCTTGGTAGCGTTGCATTTCTCCCGACTCATTTCCTGGTTCTTATTCTCCATAAACAACATGAAATCAAGGAGAGGGTTAACTTCTCCTGCTACATATTTCCCACTGTAGTCAGAAAGCACAGAGGAGACACTTTGTTTCTCTCACTATGACTCTAGAGTCGCTACTCGCTCCGAGGGTAATCGCCGGCACTCTCTCACTTCTCTCTACCACACACACACACACGCAGCTCGACGCACACACCAGCGCACAAGTATAAACATCAGGCCACTTTTTAAGGCTACGGCGAGAGCTCTGCGTGGAGCCGACGCACAACTATAAAAAGGCCTTAATGCTCCCTACTTCCTTTTAAATTCTTAATAATCTAAGAATTTATGTAACCACCTAAATAAACAAAGTTTGTACCTTCCGTAGATGTGCCGATTAGGGCTGTGTATTGGCAAGAATATGGCAATACGATACGTATCACGATACATGGGTCACGATTCAATATATTGAAATATATTTCGGCGATATATTGGGATTTTTTAAAAGTATTTTTAGAAAAACTAATATAAAAAAAAAAAAAAAAAAAAAAACGAGGTGCATAAAAGTCAAAGAAGTTTACTTTAGGTAAACAATCCAGTACACAGAAAAATCAAACTGCCAGTTTGGAATTGTGGTTCACAGGTTCTTAGTGGGCTAATTTTTATACGCTAAAGTAGGCCAAAGTTCAACCATAGGTACATTGTTAGCTTCTAGCAAAAAGGCACTGTTAGGCAAGGACACTAGTGGCGCGTCTCAGCATAAGCCATCTAGCGGTAGGGGGTTTAAACAACATAAATGTGAACCACTGTCTTACGTGAATATTTTTGCAGGTAAACGTAAAAAAAAAATTAAAAAAAATCTATATTGCGTTTTTGAAAATCGATACAGTATTGCTAAATAAAATATTGCGATACTCAAGTGTATTGATTTTTTTCTTACACCCTTAGTGCTGATGTCAATAGCCTGATGGTGTCTCACTCTTATTAAATTGCACACATCCTTATCCGTCACTCTCAAATGTATCAGCACAACCTCAAAGTACCAAGGTTTGTAGCTCACTAAAGTCAAACGAAATTCCTTGTATTTCAGTTCTCCAGACATTAGTCCACATTTAGTCCAACCATCGACATATCCAATCCACTCAGCCGCCTTGGGCTCAACCAGCAACAGGCGGACTCTTTCCCAGAGAGCAAAGCTGAAGAAGTTTCACCAACAGTCAAGAAAAACTTGTTGGGTCTTGAAGTTAGCTTAAGCACCGGCACAGAGACAGAGAGAGAGAGAATGAACATGTAAGAAGGGGGGGGGATTTGTTCAGGGTTTATGATCAAAGTGGGAACTCTGAACACCCGTAACTTTAAATTCAAGAACTGCAAGACAGGGCGAAAAGTCAACTGTTCAATTGTTGTTTCTCCTTCAGCAAGATAAACCCACAGCAGCTCCAGTGGAGTTGGCCAGGGACCAGTTTCTCTGAGTAGAAAGTAGTAGAAATGTGAATAACTAACCTTATCTTCCTTTACCACACTGGACAAAGTAAGAGAACAGACTCAAAACGGCAGTTGGACACATTTATTTTATATAAAAATCTGGGTATTTTGCATGTGTTTATACCGTTTTCCACAAATTGCATATAGTTTACATCACTTGCAACTATGTACTTCGTTTCTGTATGGTATGGCAATAAACGTGCGGAGACTGGAAACCTAATCGACACAGGTAATTCAATACAGTGAAGACTTTATTCATTTATTAACCTGTATTTTACTTCCTTATATACTTGTGTTCTAATACAGTGGCAAACGGACTATTTGCAAAACTCGCCTCAGTGGTGCATTCAGGGAAATTGAGGTCCGTGACAGTCCATCTTAATAAATGTATTATTATGGAACCATACCAGAACCATAACTAACTTCTCTTCACTGTGATTATTCAGCTATTGTATCTCAAACTAGTTTCAAGGCTCAGCAAGCAGCTCCAAAATGGTCAGCAGCAATGTAAACACTACTAGCTGTAGCTAATAGGCTAAACGATACAAAAGCATACGGTCCATTAAAGATGTTCTTTGACAATTCTCTGAGGCCAACAGTCCTAAACTTGGGAGTGTTGAAATGACTTGGGAATACCAAACGGTTACATGTTTCTATAAATTTGCATTGTGTAAAAGTACATTATCATTGAGTCCGATGATCTATTAGCCAACAGGTTAAATTGTTGAATAGTGTTTTAAAAACAAAACATGTAGCAATGAATTGCTATTTAAATATTTCTACATTTCCCTACGGACTGACAAATCTCTCAAGTTACATGATGATGCAGCTTTATAGCGAATAAGTAAAGATAGAAACTGCTACAGGGCCCTGAATTCATTTGAAAGTATAAAGGTATTTTTGGCTTTAAGCTCACATTATTCTCACGTTACACGAATTTAGTACACATTTCCCACTAATGGCGCTTTTCCATTACATGGTACCTGCTCGACTCGCCTCGACTCTACTCTACTCGCCTTTTTTGGTTTTCCATTACGAAAAAAAGTACCTGGTACCTGCTAACAGATACTTTTTTTAGTACCTCCTCAGTCGAGGTTCCAAGCGAGCTGAGGCGAGCCGAAACGGTGACGTGAAAACCTGCAGGCTGCTGACTGGTCGGAAAGAATCCTCACTGATCACTGCATTGCTAGCACAGACGGCATTTTTAAATAGTTTAGCCAGCGGTGTTTTTTTGCTGCCGGAAGCTCCACGCAGAGCTTTCTCCGTAGCATACAAGTGGCCTGATGTTTATACTTGTGCGCTGGTGTGTGCATGTGTGATGTGTGTGTGTCGAGTCGCCTTATGTGTGTGTGTGTGGGGAGCTGGTGAGCGAGGGAGAAGTGAGAGAGTGACGGCGATTATCTCCGCAGCGAGTAGCGACTCTAGAGTCATATATATATATGTGAGAGAAACAAAGTGTCTCCCCTGTTCTTTCTGACCACGGTGGGAAATCTGGAGCAGTAAACGTTAACTATCTCTTTGATATCATGTTGTTTACGGAGACGGAGAACCAGGAAATGAGTCGTGGATATCTCAATGGGAAAAGCAAGCTACTAAGCCACGCCCACGGCAGTCGCTATGACGACCAGCCACGCTGAGGCGGTACTAAAATCTGCAATGGAAAACGGACGCACAGCGCGTCGAGGCGAGTAGAGTCGAGTCCAGGCGAGTCGAGTAGGTCCCATGTAATGGAAAAACGCCATAAGAGCCTTTTTTTCCTACATTTGGTGACCCACATTTTCCAAAGGCAACTTGCAATTACCTTTCCCTACACTCAGTCACTTTCTTATAATGCACCCAATACTCTCTACTAAATATATTTCCAAATAACTTGTGATTTACTGACTGACCCGCCATTACTGCACAGTAAAAAACAATTTCATTCAGAAAGACGCTGGCGGGTTTCTCATATTCCAAATTGTTTTCTACTCGAGAGATATCAATACAGGTTTCTACGGCTTCCTGCTTACACCAAATTAATTTTTCAGCTCTGTGTGTTGGGAGAATTTTCAGACCGCTTGATTCTTTTTTGGTCTTCCTCTACGTTTCCCTGAGCTGCTCTGACTGCTGTATCTCTTTTTCTTTGTTTCTTCTTCTGGGTCAAAATCGTCGTCACTGTTATTTTTGGGTCTTCCTCTTGATCTCCCCGTGCTCTTCCTCACTGTCTCCTTCTCTTCTTCCTCTTCCTTTTCTGCTGAGTCAAAGGATATGTCACTGTCGGATTGCTCTGCCTCGCTTTCCTCATCGCTGGAACCGGTTATCTTTAACTTCTGGGCCTTTGATTTTGCAGTGTTTAAACGCCGACCTGCTTTCCCCCCCGACTGAACCGAGCTGCCTGCTGCATTTCTCTTAGGCCGTCCTACGGGTCTACCTGTGCTCCTCCTGCTACTTTTTTTTCCAGTTCTCTCCTTCTGCACCTCCTCTTTCGTATCTGGTTTTTCTTTTACATTATCAAACTCAGAGTCGGTGTCTTTCTTAATCCCACTGTCCTCAGCATCACCTGTGTCGCTCGCCCTTTCATCCATTTCACCCTTCTTTCGTTCGCGTTCAGAGCTCGACGAGTGGTACCGCTGGACGTGACTCTTCAAGCTCACGTTGTGATTGAAGCTTTTGTCACAGTGCGGACATTTAAAAGGCCTCTCCCCCGTGTGCACACGCATGTGGGATTTCAGGTGGCTTCCCTGGTTGAAGCCACGTTGGCACACTGAACACGTGTACGGTTTCAATCCTGTGTGCACAACAGAGTGTCTCCGAAGATGATGTACATCCTTAAACGCAAGATCACAAACTCCACATTTGTACTCCTTTGGGGTTCTGTGATTTGCCAGGTGAATTCTGCGTTTTGTATTGGTGGTAAATGTCTCGGGACAGTCGGGACATTTATAGCGATCTTTCCTGTCTTCATGGATCTGCTCGTGTTTAAGTTTGTCCACCCTTGTTTTGAAGGGAGCGTGGCAGAATTTACATGGATGGTCATAGGTTTCATCGTGAATCCTACTGTGAACTTTCAGAGACGTCTTGGTAACGCACCGTTTGCCACATACGTTGCAGGAATAGGGCTTTATTTTGTGCTCACATGTGTGAGGCTTCAGGATAGTGAAAAAACGTCCACACTCGGTGCAGAGCTCATGAATTTGGAGGCCACCCGGAGAATCTTCCTCCTCTTCGCTATCCTGTCCGCTTCCATCTTCGCTTTCATCTTCGGTTTCCTCTTCAGAGTTCTTTGTGAGCTCTTCAGCCAGCAAAATATCCTCAGTTGGATTCCATTCCCCATCGGAACTCACCTCGCCATCATCACCTTCTTCTTCACCTGACGGATCACTTTCTTCATCACTAAGGGTAACAATCTCAGAGAAAACTGTGCTGCTGAGATTGCCATCTGTTGGCACTCCCTGTGGAAAAAAAAGACAATGACCAGAATGACTACCTAGCATAGGTAAAATGTTTCTGAGTCTATACAGCACAGAACAGTATAGCCAAATTCCCAAAAAGGAAGCAGGCAAGAGTAAACATTATAATTTATTATTCTAATTGAACTGAATTCTATAGGATCAATCCGCAGTTGTGAAAAGTCCAGTTATAATACACTGCCAGTTTAGGAAAACGCTCTGCAGATACTACAGAAACAGGGCTCCAGACTAACTTTTTGCCTTGGTTGCACTTTTTTATTTAGGTGCACCAGCACAAAATTTAGGTGCACCCAAATTTTTCCTCGCGTCACCATTAGCGGCGATACATGATATATAGCTCTGTATTTTTTTTACAAAGTGGGCTAAATGTTCACTTTTAAGTCAAAGCCACTTTTCACAAGCTCTTTCATTAAAACAGATTGTGATTAAAATAAAATGCAAAGACAGGGTTTCCTTTACCAGTCTGAAAATATACAGCTGCAATGCAAAGCTGCATGAAAGTTATCTGAAATAAATAGCTTAGGATAGATAGATAGATATCTATCTATCTGAGAAAGCTCCTTCACTTGTTTTCAACAACAATAACGGATTGATTCAAAGAGAAAGAGGACGCCTGCATAGCTCAGTTGGTAAATATAGAGGTTCGACTCCGACCTGCGGCCCTTTCCTACATGTCATTCTCCCCTCTTTCTCCCCTTTCATGTCTTCAGCTTTCCTATCAAAATAAAGGCTGAAATCTTAAAAAAAAAAAAAAAAAAAAAAAAAGACACAAAGAAAACAGACCTAAAGACATAGGGAGACAGAGGGAGAGAGGGGGAGTGCAATGGACTGAAGCGTTTTCTACTCACAGAGTGACCAACACTGACTCATTATGAATGGGTCCAGCACGGGTCGAAAGCGCTTTAGTGGGTCAGCGGCATTACACACGTCCTGTGTAGGCTATGAAATGTCTGTATCGTCGAATCAACTATGATCCAGCAGGCTCCGTCTTACACGCTATTACTCAACGAACTGAAGTTAGTTGCATTTAATAACTTCTAATGCGTTTTATACCGTGGCGGCCGCAATAACAGAGGTTACCAGCGGAAACACTGGTACCAATACAGGTTTCCCTCTCATATTTAACAATATAAAGCTGTGTTAATAACTAAAACTGTAGACAAAGGTCAGCAGTTTGGACCGGCTGTGTCTCTCCATGTTGCCGTGTGTGAGTGAATGGGGGCGGGGCTGCGCGGAGGAGAGATCATAACACAGGCACGGCTTTACAGAAGGAATGGGTCATGTAACGCAACATTAAACCATATCGATATAAACGACATCGTTTCGTTAGTGGAGAGGCAGCGGATGAGAGGACGTTAGGTGCACCGGTGCGACCTACGAAAAATCTTAGTCGCACCCTTACAAATTTTGGTCGCACTCTAGAGCCCTGAGCAAGGAGAGATGATGGGACACTTTACATTATGCATTTATTTCTCATTACTCCTTCGAACTCCAACAGTAGACAGCACAGTGAGCACAGCGGCAGCTGCTCTGTCTGACTGTGGTGACGGCTACGGTAGCAACTACTCTTTATTGCTCCCGTTAACATAAGCCAAAAAAACGCATATGCTTAGACCATGCCGACACGCTGCACACAAACAACCCCTGCATGTAGTTAGTGTTACACCCATTATAAACTAATGAGCCTCAGCCATAATCCTAACAACCAAAGCACCAATGGCCAAAGCCATGTCTGTTTATATCAGCCAGGTAACGTATTGTGGGGTAACGCAAAAAATGTTTCATGAAAAGATTTCCCAGCAGCACCCTCCAGGGGCTCTGAAGTACTACGTTCTGAGGTCATTAAACTAGACTCAGAGGGTCAGGGTATGTTGTAGTATGTCTAAGTATGACTAAGTCCTACCTGTTGGGTCTCTGGAGTTAGGTCTACTTACTTCTGTCAGGTGTTGCTCTTCAGCTGTTGGGACAGTGGCATTGACTTGGCTTTTCCATTGGTTTCTGTAGTCACACTTAAGGCACTGTTGGTTCAAGATGATGAGCACCCCATGGGTGACCTTCTCCATCTGAAGCTTACATCCACATGACGGGCATTTGCGGCGGAACAACTGGAGGAGGCAGCGTTCATTCACAATACACTTTCCTTCCGTCAGAAGCGCAGCTCTAAAGAAAACCAATTCAAATTAACACTTAAAAAGCTAACCTAATGTAAAGTGTAAAGAAAACATTTGAAAAAGTATAACTCACTTTTCCTTGATTAAATCGCCAGAGGTGACAGCATTCGAAGCATCTGGTGAATGTGACACCGGGCTTGCATGGAAACCTACAAAATAAAGTTCCGTTTTCACATATAAAGAAAGTTAGTTATAAATACCCCCTTTATCTATAAAACACACTCACTCACTCAGTAACGTGTATATAGCACCCTTACCATGTGTAAAATTTCTTACCAGTTACAGTAGGTTTTGCTTTTTCCGAGTAGGAAGTTGAAGTATTACACGGTTTAATGTCATCATCACAAGCCACTTCTGTGGTTTGAACAGGCTCCTACACAAATGACAAGAGTAAAAGCCTGTAGTTAAACAACAGCTAGATACAATACACTAAAGTTGTGTTTAGAAGTACCTTGCAGTACTATGAGAACATGTTTGACTTAGCACCAGTGACATGGTAAGTGCTCATCATACTCTGTGTGACATCAGCAGCACTATAGGGCACTTGTCAGTAGAAGCAGTATTTAAGTGACACAAGATGTGATGTAGCACCCAAATTTAAGAATATTTTAAAATTCAAATATGCTACAGGTTGCTTAACAGTAGTGGACAGCAAATCTGTATTAAAGGGGAACTATGCAGTTTTTTTTTTAGCTTAATTTACCTCAACTGAACAGCTTCGGAGTCATTGGAATGGTTATATGACTTTTTTCGAGTTGATGGTGGTTGGTGGTCGTCTCTAGGGCTGCAAAATTTGATTATTAAAAAAGTTGGCAACGAATTTCATTATCGATTCGTCGCGCAACTATTACGCCACTCAGTCGCGGAGATAAAAAAAATAAATGTAGTTGAGCACGGAGCAGCGTGGAGCGAAAAAAGAGCAAAGCGGGGGAGAGACGCATAACGTTGTTTTGAAACACATGGCGGAGGCAGAGAAATCAGTACGACCTAAGTCATCCAAGGTGTGGGAGCATTTCACAATAAATAAATTGAAAACGTGTTAATTGCAAGATAAGCAAAAGCCACACGGCATGGCACGGGAGCACCACGGTGATGACTCAGCCCCTAAAACGTAAACCTGTTGGAGTCCTTGATGAGGAAGAAGGGAGTTCAACAGCAGGGTGAAGTCACTACACAATCCTACTTTTGTTCCGTTTTGAAGTGAGGAACGTACCGTCCCTCCAGTAGCTCTTCTAGCGCTGGAGTTTACTCGTTATCCAGCTGACTAGCATGACAAGCTAGCGTTAGCTTGTTAATAACAGTAGTAAAGCAGGGGTGGTATACTTTGCAAGACTAAAGACACGGTTTTATTCACTCGTCTTTTTTGGCCCATTATTTTTTTAATCCGATGTCATGTATATATTCTGTGCTTTGTCCCATATCAGTTATTGTTGACAAATATGTGTGTGTGTGTTGTATAAATGAACTTAACTTGCACTTACTACAGTGATGGTAATAATTTAATGAATAAGCTGTGTGTGTGTGTGTGTGTGTGTGTGTGTGTGTGTGTGTGTGTGTGTGTGTGTGTGTGTGTGTGTGTGTGTGTGTGTGTGTATCTGCTCTTTGGGTTACTTACCTTTACACAACTATTAACTAAAACAACAACTATGTACGTAAGTGTGTATTGAGTTGATATAAATTAGTTTTTTTTTATCCAATTCATTGATTAATTGAAAAAATAATCGACAAATTAATTGATTATTAAAATAATCGTTAGCTGCAGCCCTAGTCGTCTCCCTTCCCCCCTAGCGCCTGTGAGCTGAAAAACCACCCTTGCAACTTTGGCCGGTGAGTCGCCGGCCTCAGCGTCAGGAAGTATCGCGTGATATCAGGTCTCGCGATGTAACGAATTGCTTCACGGCACTGAACACACACGCCCATTCAGGAACTGGCTAACAAGGTTTTGATGGTGTTTTTCCAATGGGGTTAGCCAGCCTCCACAAAGCGTACCTCCCATGGAGCCATTTTGATGCTAATAAGCCTTCCATTGACTGCCATTCATTTTGGCGCCACTTTGAGAGCGAATAACTTTACATCTGAAGTGTTTAAAGACTATTTGTCCATTGTTTATTTCTAAAGAAACACGACAATGTATAAAAGGCTCCACGCTCCAAAGTCCTCTCACATTATTGTTGCTTATTTTATGTCTTGTTGATGGTTTATTTTTATATCATGTTAAATTGTTGATTGTTCATTTTTATGTCATGTTAAATTGTTGATTATATGTCTTCTATTTATAGAACACTTATTTTTTATTGCATTTTGCACCGTGGGTCTGAGAGGACTGAAATTTCATTTGTGCCGTATGTCATGCATGTATAGCACATCTGACAATAAAGCTGACTTGACATGGCTCCATAGTAGACGTTTTTGTAAAAATAGGCTAACGATTGTGTCATAATCACACGACTTTCTGTCGCGTAGTAGACAAATTACCGTACAGTAGAAGAGAAGCTCGCAGGCAGTTTCGACTTACATTAGCTATTTAAGTTTAATTACTAATGTTAACTAGCATTTTAGTTAGCAACAATTATCCTGTGCCTATGTTATCTCCTTACATATAGCTACGCTCTCCGTCTCTGTAAGATTGGGAATGATTGAGATTTCTCTTGGCACAGCTACCAGAAGACTTACAACTTTCAGACAGATTGCAGCTGTGCAGTTAACACTCTGCCATCACTGGAAAAGTGCTTCTAATATACTTCGCTGGTCTCCTTCGAAAACAACGGCGTCACTTAGTCCATTCTTTTTTTTTTTACAGTCTATGAGTTTTTCACACTATCGTCATGGCTGAGCCAGCAAAAAAGAGGCAGTTCTCTTAATACATCCATGGCGAGGAGTCAGACAGAAGTAAACATAAGAGCTGCCAAATATCTATTCCGAAGCTGTAGGGGGAGCTCTATAGAGAAACCTGCGAGCAAAAAGCGAGAAAACAGCGAAGAAATGGCCAAAACTGCATAGCGCCCCTTTAAATAAAGGATGTTGACTTGTACAGTTCAGTGTGATCATTGTGTCATAAAGTATGTTGATTGTTTATGTAAATATGCAAAGGGCTTAGCTATTATAGTTATGACTCTTAATGTGTCTCAAATATGTGCCTCTGAAAAAATGAAGTCAATTATATTGAACAAAGCAGACCTATGGAATTACCTGTGGTGTAAACACCTTACACACTTTGTTTTCTAAAAAGCAAACATGCAAAACTCCTACAACTATGTACATGATTAAATTGACATTCCGATTTTATCCTACTTTATTACAGTTATTCCCGAAATCTTATTAATGGGAAAAAAAAAAAAAAACATTGTAAGTGCATGTTGTCTTTATGATTAATCACCCGTTATGCATTTGTTTACTATCATCAACAGCCGCTGAGAGCAGCTTTTGTAAATAAAAACTGTCTGCTAGGTCTGGCAATCCGAGACTTAACTAAGAATAAACCATTCACCTGAATTAGTTTGACATGTTTTACGATCCGGTGATGTGTTGAGAAGGTAGGAGGACGGGCTAGTAACAGATGTTACAGCAGACTCACCACATAATGTGGGCTCTCCAGAGGTTCGTCTGGCTCTGACTTGAAACACAGTGATGGGACAGCACCGGGCTTTAGGTGGACCGCGCCAGTCCCTGGAGCCAGGTGTTCAAAGCAGTCTTCAGTAAAGTGTTCATTACAAATGGTGATATCAGTCCAGGACGATTCTTTAAGTCGTTGCCCGTTGACTTCGAAAAGGAACTGAACCCACGCCAGTCTCCTCTCTGGGTCCTCCGGTAACTTGAACCGTAGGGCACTGCGACGCCCCGAATCACATCCGACGACGGAGCACATCCTGGATTTAAGTTCTGTCCCTTCAGTTTTTAAAAGTGGCCGGGCTGTTTCAATGTTTACGGGGACTGGAACACAGGCCTCGGTGTGGACTCTGCTATCCCGGCGTGGTCCCAAACAGCTAACAGCTAACAGCTAACCACCTCTGCTTGGCGCGAAGGCTTGATGGGCGGGGTTTACTAGCTGGGTTCGCGTGGTTTGATATCAGGCGCATCCCGACTCGTTGTGCAAAAGTAGTTACCCTCTTAATAAGTGTCCTTGCCATCTAATAGAAAGTGTGCCCCTGGCAGCGGGAGCGCGCATGCATTGAGTGACGATGGACCAACTGTGCTTCGAGTTTACCTAAGGAAATTAAAAATAGAAGGTGCATTGTTTATTTTATCGTTTTGGTATTGTTTTATCAATGAGGTTTTACTAAATAACACATTACTCATCTATCAAAATACATTCTTTTATTATTCTGTGCGCGCAATTGAACCTTGTAGGCCTATTATTCATTGCACTACTACTAAAAAAGTCAATCATATCGGTTTTTTTATGATAGTTTGACAATGTAAAAATGTATTGTATGTATATTAGGGTGACCAGTCAATTACGTGGTCACCCTAATACTGTTTGAAAGCTAGATCCATATGCTGTAATTCAACCTTTTGTGTGGAATTTGAAATCAAGATCACTGTAATCAGTTTAACACATTTCTCGCCTCAATTACATCTACTCGACTCAAACCTACCTTAAACTGAATGCAGCACTGGAAGCAGTTTTTTTGTTCTTCCCGTAGCCTCATCCACATTTCCATTGCAAATGAGAGCCATACCTTTGGATACTGTTGTAAATGATTCTCAATTCCCCCTCCTTTAAGGGTAAATATTATTAATCCTCCTCATCATCATCATCATAATAATGAATTGCATTTATATAGCAGTTCTCACAACACAAAGCAATTAAGGTACATGTCCTACCAGGTGGACATGCGTTCTGCCACAAAACGTATATCCCACTTTCTAAAATGTCTCTGCCCTACCATCAAGAATTTTATTTAGTTTTGTCCACAAAAACTTTCTTAAAGTGCCCATATTATGAAAAAAAAAAAATATATAACTTTTTTTCTGGGATTTGGGGTGTTATTTTGTGTCTCTGGTGCTTCCACACACATACAAACTTGGGGGAAAAACCCCATCCATGCTGTCTTGAGTAAGATACGGGTTTCTGAATCTATCCTGCCTTCAGTCTCTGGGTGAGCTGTTCAAAATCTGCACGGCTTTCTACGTCATTGGCCGAAACGAGTTGGCTAACCGCTAGCACGCTACCTCGCTCTCAATGGCAAAACACTGCTACAACACACACACGTTCACCATAATCTACAAAAGAACTACTTACATGTCCCTGTTCTGCAGGTATTCCACCCTAAGTTGGAAGTACACCCTCGTTTAGAAGAAGTCTCCCGGCTAATCCTGCCTTGTACTGACCGAAGTTGGAGAAACAGCTAGCTGATATGATCCTCACCTAGCTACTGTGCATGTGTGACTCCCACCAAAGATGGGATAGTGAGATGCCTCACTCTGTAGTTAAAACAGAGACCTGACACAGGGTGAAAAGAGGAGCTGCAGCAATGTGCAGTACAACAAAAATATGGTGTTTTTTGAAAATTAAACCATGTAAACCTATTCTGGTACAACCTCTAAAAACAATTATGAACCTGAAAATGAGCATAATATGGGCGCTTTAAAACTTCTTTTGGGCACTATTTGAGGTCCCTCAAATAACCGTATTTTTAATGGTTCTTTGAGACACAGGTTCTTTTTGAAACCAGAAATTCTTCTTCTAGGACATAAGAACTAAGCTTGGTTCCAGTTAACACACTTATTTCTTTCAGTGTATTTTCCCAGAAAAAGTTATAGTGGTATACACATACTTTCAGTTTGCAACAGAGGTGTGAAGTAACGAAGTACAAATACTTCGTTACCTTACTTAAAGTGATGATTCGGAGTAATTTCACCTTAGGGTCCTTTGCACCATGACCTCGACCTAACATTGGGAGCGTTATCTAATACGCCACCAGTGCCTTAACGTTATCTACCGGACCGAATAGCGAATAGCAACGCGGATTTCGGTGCCTTATTTAGGTGCCACTTAAATGACTGCGCTTCTCTCTGATGCTCCGAAAACGGACGTTAGAGGGAACTGAAACATCGCCGCACGGGACGCTAGTTAACACTACACTTAGCAGCAGGTAACGTTAGCCTACCGTTAGCTAGCAGCTGGAGTAAACACGGTTAAAATGCTGACAGCTAAACGGTGTAAAAGTGTGTCTGTATTTCACTGGAGAGGATTCTAACACCAGACTGTAGCTGCCGTTCTCTGAAAAACACAGAAGAGATGTGTCACCTTTTTCAGCCCTTCTAAGTTTGCAGGTATGATTTTAATATAACATTATTTGAGTCATTATGGCCTTTAGAAAAATGTTTTTTTGTGGAGGTGGGGTAGTGCACTATTAGGCCCATGTGGGGCAGGCCAAGCTTTTGTCCTTAATGGCATTTTTTTCCCCTTACATTACTTTTATACTTTAAGTAGTTTTGAAACCAGTACTTTTACACTTTTACTTGAGTAAAAAGCTTGAGTTGATACTTCCACAGAAGTCTTTTTAAACCCTAGTATCTATACTTCTACTTGAGTAATGAATGTGAATACTTTTGACACCTCTGGTTTGCAATATAAACAATATATAACAGTATTATGGAATTCTGGAACATTTACAACACAAAGGAAAACAGGCATTTTAAAACCAGCCCAGTTTAATCTAATTTTACCCAGGTTGATTCCATGTTTAACATCTGTGAACAGGATTCAAAAGTATCTTGAAATCTAACTGACATCAGCCCCTTTCATACAGAGATTACGCAATTGCGCTGCAATTAAGGTTTGCTGTTTGTTTATTCCCACAGAACCAAGCAAGCCAGTGTGATTTTACATAGCATGCCGGCATTATGGGAGGCAAATTTGCATTTCCTAGGATGGCGAAGGCATGACCCGCCCTACTCTGCCTCTGATTGGCTAGTAGTCATTGCCTTCACGGGTTAGATTGGTTAGGTTTAGACATGAGGAGTGAGATTGGTTAGGCTAAGAACACCAGGGAAAGCCAATCCAAG
This sequence comes from Perca fluviatilis, assembly GCF_010015445.1. Lineage (NCBI taxonomy): Eukaryota > Metazoa > Chordata > Actinopteri > Perciformes > Percidae > Perca > Perca fluviatilis. Next base: position 24,266,912 of record NC_053122.1, on the reverse strand, counting down.
TTCATGCCTTTGCCATCCTAGAAAAATAAATACTGTATTGCTTCTGGCAGCAATAGAGGCATGGGTCTAGTGTGTGTGAGCCGATCTGCAGCGTTAATCAGCCATGTAAACCCGACCGGACCCTGTAGGTCGATTAGTGCATCATACTGCATGGAACTTAGTCCCGCCACGCTGGCTGTCCCTTTCACACAGAACTTGGCTCGGCTCTGGGATTACCTCCACTGCAGGCTTAAAGGCGCAACAACCCCCCGTCTTAATAACTTTCACACAGACGGCGAGGGGGCTTAAGGCGCATCAGTCCCACCTTAAACAGGCTCATGCTTTAACAATTGGAAGCAATGAAGTTTAAAAAGACCCCAGCCCAACTCTCCATGTGCAGTTTCTCATCTTAAATTGTTCAAATGCATCATGAAAAACAGTCAACTTCTGTATGACACTCTAAATTGTATTTGTCTTAATACATGTTTAACTCTATAACCTCTCTTTTCAAATGTTTTTACATGTCTTTAAGTACTTGCTTCTTTCTTGGTCTTCCCCTTCCCTTCCCTGAGCTTTTACCACTATTCTGGCTGCTGTACCTCTTTTTCTTTTTTTCTTCTGGCTCAAAATCAGAGTCGCCATCAGAATCTTTTGCCTTTCCTCTCGATTTGCTTGCTCTCATTGTCACTTTCTCACTATTCTCCTCTTCCTCCTCTGTTGAGTCAAAGGACATGTCGCTTTCGGTCGGCTCATCCTCGCTTTCTTCATCACTGCAGCGTGTTCTCTTTAACTTCCGCACCTTAACTTTGGCAGTCTTAGTGTTTGAAGGCTGGCCTTGCATTTCCCCGGCCAGAACCAAGTTGCCTGCTGCATTTCTCTTGGGCCTTCCTATGGGTCTACCGGAGCTCTTCCTTTTACGTTTTGGCATACCTTTGCTCTGCTTATGCAACTCCACTTCTTTATCACGTTCAAAGTCTGTGCCTCTCATGTTCACATTCTCCTGAGCTTGAACACTGTAGCTTACAGTTTTGTTTATTTTACCCTTCTTCTGTTCACGTTCAGAGCTCAATGAGTGGTAACGCTGGACGTGACTCTTCAAGCTCACGTTGTGATTGAAGCTTTTGTCACAGTGCTGACATTTAAAAGGCCTCTCCCCTGTGTGCAGACGCATGTGGGATTTCAGGTGGCTTGGCTGGTTGAAGCCACGTTGGCACACTGAACACTTGAACGGCTTCTCTCCTGTGTGCACCGCTAAGTGTCTCTGGAGAATATAGGGTCGGGTAAATTCAATACCACAGATGTCACATTTTAACTGTGGGGGGCCTCCGTGATCCACCCGGTGGATTCTGCGTTCCTTATTTGTGGCAAATGTCTCTGAACAGTCGGGACATTTATAGGGCTTTATTTCACTTAGGTGGATCTGCTGGTGAGTGATCTTGTCCACCTTTGTTTTGAATGTAACGTGGCAGTATTTGCATGGAAGTTCATAGTTTGCATCGTGGATTTTGCTGTGAAGATTTAGCGCAGGGTCATTAATGAATCGTCTTCCACAAACATTGCAAGAATAGGGTTTGATTTTGTGCTCGCATGTGTGAGGCCTCTGTTTATTAAAAAACTTTCCACACTCTGTGCAGAGCTGGCTGTTTTTGGAGGCAAATGGAAGATCATCATCATCTTCTTCCTCTTCCTCTCCGGTTTCATCCTCCGATTCATCACGAAGCTCGTTATCCAGAAGAAGCTCCTCCGCTGGATTCCAATCCTCGTCTGAATTCCTGTCACTTTCATCACCCGATTCCTCCGTTTCATCCGTGTAATCACTCTTCTCATCAGAAAAAGTTCTGCTGTTGTCATCAGTTGACACTGTCTGTAAAAGATATGACAAGAATGGGTATGAATGAAATGTAACATTGTCAAAGTTTGTACAGGATGTATATTAAAAACAAAACAAAACAAAAACAAAGAGATGATTTATCAATTAACTATTTGGTCTATGAAATGTCAAAAAATATTATAAAAACACCAATCCCAACTGCCCAGAGTCCAAAGCGATGTCTCGTTTTGTGTGACAAAAAGTCCAAAAGCCAAAGACATTCAGTTTACAATGTCATGACAAAGAAAAGAAGCAAAGCCTCCCATTTGAGAAGCTAATAGCTGAGGAACTGCAGCAAACATTAACTGGACAAAATTGCAATAACACAATAAAAAAAAAAAATATTAGTGCTGTCAAACGATTAAAATATTTAATTGCAATTAATCGCATTAATGTCATAGTTAACTTGCAATTAATCACACATTTTTATCTATTCTAAATGTTCCATTATTTGTTCTCATTTTAATGCTCTTATCAACATGGAAAAGTGGATATATATATATATATATATATATATATATATATATATATATATATATATATATACATATACACACACACACACACACACACACACACACACACACACACACACACACACACACACACACACACACACACACACACACACACACACACACACACAGTATCTCACAAAAGTGAGTACACCCCTCACATTTTAGTAAATATTTCATTATATCTTTTAATGGGACAACACTGAAGAAATTACAGTATTAAGTGTACAGCTTGTACAACAGTGTAAATGTGCTGTCCCCTCAAAATAACTCAACACACAGCCATTAATGTCTAAACCGCTGGTAACAAAAGTGAGTACACCCCTATGTTAAATTCCCATAGAGGCAGGCAGATTTTTATTTTTAAAGGCCAGTTATTTAGTGGATCCAGGATACTATGCATCCTGATAAAGTTCCCTTGGCCTTTGGAATTAAAATAGCCCCACATCATCACATACCCTTCACCACACCTAGAGATTAGCATGGGGTACTTTCCATAAAATCATCTCTCAATGCAAATCAAACCAGCCATTAGGCTAACCAATATAAAACCACGCCAATATAATCAAATCAAAACACTGTCAAAATATTGGCCAGTGTAGATTGTGTATGATTTTATTTCAAAAACTTTCTGGGATGCACAATTCTATTAAAAAAGGAGACTTAACTCTTTAGACAGCAGTGTGTTTAGATATGTTGTAGGACGTCGGAATATTTAAGTCCTACCTGTTGGGTCTCTGGAGTTAGGTCTACTTCTACTACTTCTGTCAGGCATTGGTCTTCAGCTGTTGGGACACTGGCATTGACTTGGCTTTTCCATTGGTTTCTGTAGTCACACTGAAGACACTGTTGGTTCAAGATGATGAGCACCCCATGGGTGACCTTCTCCATCTTTACTTTAGAACCACATGACGGGCACTTGTGGCTGAACAACTGGATGAGGCGTTTTTCATTCACAACGTACTTCCCTTTCGTCTGCAGAAGTGCAGCTCTAAAAAAAATGAATTAAACCAAACTTTGTGAGATACAGCTTTAAAAAGCTAACGAGGTGAAATCAAAGTACAACTGTTGAAGGGAGCAGTGTCTAGGATTTAGGGATGGGGGGGGGGGGTGTTCTATTGGCATAATTGGATTATACTGTTCATAACTATGTTTTCATTTGTGTATAATCACTAAATTTAATGTTTTAATAATTTTTTTGTTATTTAAGATTAAATAAAATGTCTGTCACTTTTGATAAGGACACATTTGTTATTTTACAGTTTATTTAAATAAAGGAATATTTTTCAGTCATTTTTCTGCAGCTTATTCTGTTAAAAAATGAGAAAATCGTATCGTGAACTTTAAATTGTGAATCGTATCTAATCAGTAGTTGAGTGCATCGTTACATCCCTGATAATCACCTGAAACTAAGAATCCTTGTGTTTTTGTTTGGAAACTAAACTGGGTTTGCTCTAGAGAGGATCTTTTAAGTTACCTAAAGGTAGGTAGTAGATACTAGAATGTAGTCACTGAAAGTCAACACTGGCGAACTGCAGCAACATTTGGGCTTCAACGCGATTCAACAGATGGTTATTGGAACCTTGCTACAACGCAGCGTTGTAGTAAATATATGAGGCTAAATGCAGCACTAATCTACTTTATAATTCATTAACAAGATGTAACCCATTTTGTTCCGTGACTCACTCTGCAACTACATTTGAGTATCTACCCTCACGCTGGGAAAGGGAGGGGTGAGCAGAGGGGTATTTAGTTGGTTGCAATCTGCAACATCACTGCTAGATGCCACTAAATCCCACACACTGCTCATTTAGGAAAGATTAACTTACTTTTCCCTAATCATATCAATGTTCAGAATTTTTTGCAGCATCGGACCATAATCAGACATGAAAGAATCTGAAACATCACTCGGTGCAGGGCTTTCTTGGGCAGCTGTAAATAAAATATAATGGTCATTATTCACATGGAAAAAGAATTACATTTAAAAAAAACAAACATAATAATGTCAAGTTTCTTACCCGTTGAAGATGAAGTTGATTCTGATTCTTCGGAATAGGAACATGGACTGCCACATGTGCTAAGTTGATCACATTGCGAAGCAACTTCTATGGTTTCTTCAGGCTCCTACACAAAGTACCAAAAGTAAAAATGTGTAGTTGTAGCATAGAGTGTCTGAGTTGTAGTAACAAAAACTGCATAAACCAAAAGTTGTGTTTGGTTGACATTTCCATTGAAAGCACCACCTTACAGTACTAACAAAGCAGATAGCAGCTAGCTAACAGCTCCTTCAGCAGCAGACTGCTGCACCCTTGACCACAGGTCAAGCAGCAGTCAGACTCTTTAATGCAACATCATAATGTAGCACTGCCCGCTGTTTCTGCAATATGAGCCATCACCGGACAATATTCTGCACTATGCATATTTATTTATTACTCTGTGTCACCTCCAACTGTGCATTATGTCATTTCTACTTATCCACACCTTACTCATCTGTATATATGTGTATACTGTCTGTTTATATTGTTTATTGTGTAAATATGTATTATTACTATTATTATTCTATTTTTTCCATTTCTTATAATACTATCTGTATGTTTTTTTTCTCCTATGTCTATTTGAGGTGTATTTGTGTTATTCTGATGTGTGTAATTTTTTTTCTTTTGAGCTGCTGTAGCACAGGAATTTCCCCAGTGTGGGATTAATAAAGTCTAGCTTATCTTTTCTTACATAATTTATTTTATATGTAACTAATTGAGTTTACTGTCCGTATTAATAGTGAAAGGTTTAAAGGTGCCCTGCCACACATATTTCATTACTTTGTGTAATGTCTGAAGTTCTACCATGGACTCTGTAAAAATCTTTGTGAAAAAAATGCCTTGGTTACCTTGTTTCAAGCCATTCTAGCGTGGTATAGAAAGCCTACAGGAAGACTCAGCTTGATTTCTGCCAGTTCTCATTAATATTAAACAAGCTAAGCTGTTTGAATCTGATTGGCTAATAGCTAGCCAATGAGAGCCTGGCTGTTAGAATCCTTTACCCAACCCAACTGGGTGAGCTAATGAATAGAAATGAGCTCAGGCAACATGATGTCACACTGACCAGCTTCTGTAATTGGCCTGATTTCTCCGCTTATTTCTTTTCAGTGGCTAGAGCTGACAGAGGAGGTAGCAGTTCATTTTCACATTCACAACATAACACAAACACACATATGGACCTAACATATTTCAAAAAATACAATGAAATGAAAATATGCAGATATGAATCACTTTCATATGCTGCAATCCACATGCTGCATATAGCACAAAGGCCCATAGCACCCCTGTTATGACTCTTAATCTGCGTTTCTCATGGGAGAAATCAGTTGATCAAGATGGTGCCCTTGATGGCGGAAAGTTGTGTAGTGTGAATAGTACAGCAAACTCTGGTGTGGTCAGAACAACCCGGAGCTGAACACGCTCTAAACTGTGGAGAGGACAGTGGACTTTAGGAGGAGCCCCCCTTCACCATACTCAACAACACTGTGTGCTGTGGAATCCTTCAGGTTTCTGAGATCCACAATCTCACAGGACCTGAAGTGGACATACAACATAGACATTACCAGCAAGCCGAAAAGGGGGCACGGCATGAACTTCCTGCACCAACTCAGGAAGTCCGACCTGCCTCAGGAGCTGCTGATTCAGTTCTGCATTGCAAATCATACATTCTGTTCTCTGCACGTCCATCGCTGTTTGGTTTAGACTGACCACCAAACAGGACAGGAACAGTCAGGACTAAAGAGAAATTCATTGGTGCCAACCTGCCCTTCATTCAGGAACAGGACTTACACTTCTCTAGAGTCCGGAAACGGTCAGGACGCATCTCTACAGACCAATCTCACCCTGGACACAACCTGTTTCAGCTTCTCCCCTCTGGTCGGCGCTACAGAACACCGTTCTCCAAAACAACCAGACACAAGAACAGTTTCTTCCCACAGGCTGTCTGTCGCTAAGATTAACAATTCACATCAGTCCATAGCGTCAAACCCTTAAATTAAATTATATTTTTGAAAGTGTTAAACACCTCGTTACAACATGTAAATATTTGTCAAACATACTCTGCTTAAGTCATACCCACCTACCTCAGATATATATATCCAATTTATTTTTTAGCCTATAAGTTATAGGCTATATCATATAGCCTATAACTTATAGGCTAAAAAATAAATTTCTTATACATAACAAATTATTAATATAACAGGTAGCTTATAGGCTAAGCTACCTGTTATATTAATCTTTTTTTTTTATTCCAGCACCATTTGCACTTATGCATTGCAGTCTTACTATTTACAATCGGCTAGCTGTTTGTTTACATGTGTGTGCTAGAGTCGGCTAGACAATGTGATAATTAACTGCGTCCACTCAGTTTGCGTATCAAAACAATCAAACCCGAAAAGAAAGTAACGTTATGGTATCAACACTGTCTGTAGCATTTGGTTGATATGCTGTTAAGTGTGAATGAGCAAATTGTGTATTTATGTGTAACGTTACTAGGGCCACAGCTTTAAAATGTCAAAGCAGAAGCATTAGCTACAATTGTGGCTCACCTGATCCAGCTCTATGGAGTACAGCTCCGGTTCGTCTAGCTCCGACTTGAAACACAGTGATGGGACAGCACCGGGCTTTAGGTGGACCGCGCCAGTCCCTGGAGCCAGGTGTTCAAAGCAGTCTTCAGTAAAGTGTTCATTACAAATGGTGATATCAGTCCAGGACGATTCTTTAAGTCGTTGCCCGTTGATTTCGAAAAGGAACTGAACCCACGCCAGTCTCCTCTCTGGGTCCTCCGGTAACTTGAACCGTAGGGCACTGCGACGCCCCGAATCACATCCGACGACGGAGCACATCCTGGATTTAAGTTCTGTCCCTTCAGTTTTTAAAAGTGGCCGGGCTGTTTCAATGTTTACGGGGACTGGAACACAAGCCCTGGTGTGGACTCTGCTATCCCGACGTCCCAGACAGCTACCAGCTAACAGCTAGCTAGCCATCATTGCTCGACAGTGGCGGGCTGGCACGCACGTTGGGGGCTCAATGGGCGGGGTTTAATGGCGGGGTTCGCGTGGTTTGATATCAGGCGTATCCCGGCTCGTCGTGTAAAGGTAGATGTAAAAGAAGGAATGTGCCCCTGGCCACGGGAGCGCGCATGCATTAAGTAAAGGTGGCACTTCGATTTTAAGTAAATGAGAAATAGCAACATTGGATTGTATAATGTATCGTTAGTACTGTTTTTTTAACGCGGTTTTGCAAAGTAATACATGGCTCATCTATCAAAATAAAGACTTGTATTTTTCTGTACATGTTATCGAACTTCTTATTAGTCATTGCACTGAATTGAGAATGTCGACTGAAAAAGCGACAAGCATATCCTTTTCCTCGTGAAGCAAACTTGTTTTATGATAATTTGAAATTTTTATAATTTACTAGTCGATTAGTTGGTTGTCTGGAAGTTAGATCCATTTCAGACACGCAATTCAACCATTTGTAAGGAATTTGTTCATTCAAATATAGTTGTAAAATCACTCTAATCAACCAATTTTTTTTGATGGTTCTTATTTGAGACACCTTTGTCGATTGAGAACCCTTCACAGAAAAGGTTCTCCTAACCCCTGTGGACACAAATATGTTCAAATACCAACCCTTCTGATGTTCAATAGTTTCCCACATGTACTAGGGCTGGGCCATATAGCCCAACATATTTTTTCCTGATATAGGTCATTGCATATCACGATAACGCTATAGCATGTTTTCTGGTTATTTCATAAATAGCGGTGAACCCTTTTTTGTATAGGCTACCTATATAATACTTGACAAAAAAACAGTACTGTTTTCTGATTTTATTAAGACTTTTAGTACAACATTACAGCTATACACCAAGTATGTTTGCATGCATGCACACATCTTGATATAAAAACAAAACCACAATCTTCAAATTATATTTCCTCAAAATATCCCACATCAGATTTTCTAAGAAATTTGAGTTAGTATGTGCTTGTTTATATAGTATTCACAATGTAGATAACATAATTGTATATCACAATATCTCAATACGATTCCATTGAAAGACGATTAATTCTTATATTGAACTATGGCCCAACCATTTCCAACCAAGATGAGAACCAAAGACGACCGGTTAGATGTACACTGGAAGTAAATCTGTCCACTCAGAAGCATGTGTGACTAACTTTTTAAGCAGTTTACAGATCAAAAAGTTGTATAAGTATTGGAAATTTACAACGGGGAAAAAAAACACAGGCACTTGTTTATTATACTTTTATCCACTTTGATCCATAGTATACACACAGAGTAACCTGATTCAAAAGTATTTTAAAACCAAAGCAACAGATTCTCTTAATGGTAAAAGGCAATGAAAGTTGACTTACACCCTGGCCTAGGTGTACATGCTTTGTCTGTCAAAATATGTAATTCCTAGGAAATCAGTCCAGTTGTGTATGAACGTCCACTTCATATGGCTCCTTTCTTTTAACAATTGTTTAATTGGGGGTTAAGGCTCCATGATGTGTCTATTATCAGGAATTAATGAATGGATTGCCAAATTATTTTTTAAGAATTTATATTTTCATATGTTTTGCAATACAAATGTTTCTCTGGTGACACTCATCCATACAATACAATACATACAACCCTTCCCAACCTATAAGGGTTCTTATTATAACCTTTATGCTTTGGCTCAGCTGTGAGCCAGAACGCTAAAGTTATCCTAGCAAGATTAAAAGTCAGTAACATTGTGTATGGTTGTCAAGTGTACATACAGTGGACAACAGTGAATATAATTTGACAGTATGCCTTGATGTTTAACGTCAAGACAAGCCAGCCGTATCACTGTCCAAGAATCGATATCAAGATTTAAGAGATTCATTTCACACATTCATTTAGAATGATGAACAGACAGTTTGACTGGAACTACTTAGGTGTCCGACCTATATATCATGTTTTAACCCTTGTGTTGTCCTTCGGGTCCCAGTGACCCGAAGGACAACACAAGGATTATGTACTTCCGTTTACTTTGTTGAGAATTGCTCTCTAAAACCTGTTTCTTGTAAAGTTTATTTCTAGAACACATTTAAACACAGTTTAAGCTGACCAAAATGCTGTACAAACAAGAACTAAGGTGCTGTATTAACCCTTGTTTAGAGAGCAATTCTCAACAAAGTAAACGGAAGTACATAACCCTTGTGTTGTCCTTCGGGTCACTGGGACCCGAAGAACAACACAAGGGTTAATGGACAACCTGAAGCCAATCAGAATTGAGTATACAGCCAAACCCTGGCATAGACCAAATTAATTCCTTAGCTCTGTTCATTTTAACCCTATTCTTTAAGATTTTTCCTTGGTCTTCCCCTACGCTTCCCAGAGCTGTTACCACTGCTCTGGCTGCTGTACCTCTTTGTCTTTTTTTCTTCAGGATCAAAATCGGAGTCACTATCAGGATGTTTCGCTCTTCCCCTCGATCTCGCGGCGGCCTTTATCGCCTTCTTGCTGCTCTCCTCTTCCTCTTCTGCTGGATCAAAGGATGCGTCACGGTACCTCGGCTCTAACTGACTTTCTTCATCGCTGCATTCTTGTAGATTTCCAGTCTTGGTGTTTGAACACTTGCCTTCTACGAGGTTGCGCGATTCATAGCTCTTAGGCCTTCCTATGGGCCTACCTGTGCTTTTCCTTTTTTTTTTAGGTCTATATATTCCCTCCTCCTCTTCCGTGTCGCCTTCTTCCTCTACATTGTCAAGTCCTGATACTGCACCTCCGTTACTTCCATTATCCTGAACATCGCCAGCGTCACTTGCCCTTTCGTTTATCTTTTCTATATTCTGTTCACGTTCAGAGCTCGATGGGTGGTAACGCTGGACGTGACTCTTCAAGCTCACGTTGTGATTGAAGCTTTTGTCACAGTGCTGACATTTAAAAGGCCTCTCCCCTGTGTGCAGACGCATGTGGGATTTCAGGTGGCTTGGCTGGCTGAAGCCACGTTGGCACACTGAACACTTGAACGGCTTCTCTCCTGTGTGCACCGCCAAGTGTCTCTGGAGATTAAGTGGCCAGAGGAATTCAATCCCACAGAAGTAACACTTCAACTGTGGGGGGCCTCTGTGATCCTCCAGGTGGATTCTGCGTTCCTTATTTTTGGCAAATGTCTCTGAACATTCGGGACATTTATAGGGCTTTCCTTCAGTTAGGTGGATCTGCTCGTGACTGATCTTGTCCACCTTTGTTTTGAATGTAACGTGGCAGTATTTGCACCGATGCTCATAGTTTTCACTGTGGATTCTGCTGTGAGTATTTAGCGTGAACTTGCTAACACATCTCTTACCACAAATATTGCAAGAATAGGGTTTAATTTTGTGCTCACATGTGTGAGGCCTCTGTTTATTAAAAAACTTTCCACACTCTGTGCAGAGCTGACCTTGTTTGGGGACAAGTGGAGGAAAAGCATAATCTTCTTTCTCTTTAGTTTTGTCATCATGGGTATTTTTGAGCATTTTAGCCAGCACCAAATTCTTTGGCTTCCAATCCTCGTCTGAATCCATGTCACCCTGATTACTCGATTCCCCTGATTCAGCCATGGCATCACTTTTGTCATCAATAACAGCAACAATCTCAGGGACTCCTGCGATAGTGCTGGGGTTGTCATCTGTTGACACTGCCTGTAGTACAATGAGAAGAATGGGTATAAATAAAATAAAAAAAATGTTGAACCTGTACAGCAGACTGTTTTAAATTTTACAACTAAAAAAACAAGGTGCGAGCAGATGACGCGTTAGGATTCTAACTAAACAAACAGTCTTCAAAACCCCAAAAAATAGGATGTAGACAATACTTAACAGTGGCGTGTGTTTGTGTGTGTGTGTGTGTGTGTGTGTGTGTGTGGTTTTCTTATAGGCATTTCAGGATTCTTAAGCTACAAAAAGTGTGTCTGGGTATGTTGTAGTATGTCTGATTAAGTCCTACCTGTTGGGTCTCTGGAGTTAGGTCTACTTCTACTACTTCTGTCAGGCATTGGTCTTCAGCTGTTGGGACACTGGTAGTGACTTGGCTTTTCCATTGGTTTCTGTAGTCACACTGAAGGCACTGTTGGTTCAAGATGATGAGCACCCCATGGGTGACCTTCTCCATCTTTACTTTAGAACCACATGACGGGCACTTGTGGCTGAACAACTGGAGGAGGCGTTTTTCATTAACGACATACTTCCCTTTCGTCTGCAGAAGTGATGCTCTAAAAATCAAAGTAAATAGAATATTAAAACACCAACCCGATGTAAAATAAAGTAGTCAAATGAGCAGAATGTTAAGAAAACGTACTTTTCTTTCATCAAATCCAAATTCGTATTTGTTGGTTGCAGCTGACGATATATGGATATAAAAAAACCATCTGAGGAATCAGTTGAGGATGAGACACCTCTTGGGACTGGGCTTCCTTCAGAAGCTGCAAATAAAGTTTAAAGTGTCAGAAAATCCTTCACTTTACTTCTTTTTTAATTACACATTTTTTAAAACATGTTTTACCCGTTGAAGTCAGTCTTGATTCTTCAGGAAAGGAAGTTGGGCCATCACATGTTTTAAGTTGATCATGCTGATAAGCAACTTCTGTGGTTTCCTCAGGCTCCTACACAAAGTAACAAGCAGTAAACGCTTGTAGTTGTAACCAAAAGCAAACAATACATAAAAAAATGTGTTTGGTCGATGTTACAGTACCACATGTTTTGATTTGATATTCAAATGTTTAAGAGCTTTGCCCACAATGTGGATACTTACCAAGTGGATGGTAAATGACTACATTTGCATGTAAATGTGGACAGTGGGACAGCACAGTATCACTATAGGACTAACGTTACTGTGTGGTAGCACTATAGGGCTAAGTCGATAATGGCATATTACGCTCCTCCCACTACAAGCAACATCTGAGGCAACATGTAAGAACACAAAAGGTAGCTTAGCATTACTAGTCAGTTTGCTGATGAAAATATGTGGATCTGCACCTATTTCATATTGAGTGTGTAAAATGAGAGGACATTGCATTCATGTTGCTAATGTTAAGTGTTTACTGTGTTGATATTATGCTTGTTTAAGTAGTGCTGGGCATCCTACTGTACTTTTACTACCTACTGCAGCACTCCTTGACATGGAAATGCTTATAGTATAAATACCTAACTTGTACGTCTCTCTCATATGAGTTTTTATATTAGAGAGAAAAAAAATAAACATTATTACTTGACAATAAAATCATCCATCTTAACTTGATTTGATAAACAAGTAAACACCTAACGTTACTTGTCTATCTGGGGGAAATAGGACGATTCTTGTACATTTACTGTAACGTTACTTGGCAATTGAATGCATCACGTTACTCTTAACCTGATCACCCTAACATGTGTTGGTGTTTGATTCAACGTGAGAATTAACTTCATTCACTTAGTTTGGGGTTTATGTACAAACAACCCAGGATGTAGGCTTCTAACGTTATAGAAGTAACGCAATATCAAACGAAAGCAGCAGCACTGGGTGATAATGTTCAACGGTGACAGACCCTATGATTGGTGCTCTCAAAGCAGCAGACTCACCACACATGTTGGGCTCTGCAGATGTGTCTCAGGTTCCTCTGACTCGGACTTGAGACACAGTGATGGGACAGCATTGGGATTTAACGTTAGCTGGTCCTTGTCAGTAAAACCTGAATGGCTCGGTGACATGTTGTTAAAACAGTCGCCTTTAAAGTGTTCGCTACAAATTCTAATGTCTGTCCAGGACGCTTCTTTAAACCGCTGCATGTTGACTGTAGCGAGAAACTGAACCCACTCCAGTCTCCTCTCTGGGTCCTCCGGTAACTTAAACCGTTGCGCACTGCGACGCCCCGAATCACATCCGACAACGGAGCACATCCTGGATTTAAGTTCTACCCCTAACGTTACAGCTCTGTTACCGTTGTCAGACCGCGTTTTGTAATGCTCATAAAGAATACGGACGGATTAACTTTTAACTATTATCTTCCAACCTCAACAACAGCGCTAAGCTAATTTAGCTAACCGTTGTTGCTACACATAGATTGCTACAGTAGTGTGGTGGCGACTGAATGGGCGGGATTTTACGGATAGGTACGCACGGTTTGTTGTCAGGCGTACACCGGGTCAAAGGCAGGTGTAGGGGATAGACCGTAGACATGCATTTTAGATAAATGAAGTTATCATTAAAGTTATTGTGAACACGATCTTATTCCATCAACAGACACATCAATTCATATGAATTATGTGGTAGTTACTGACTGGGAAATATGATTAATAAACGAGTTTAACGCATATTATAGGTATTAACGTCCCAAAAACATTTTTAAACAGAGTAATGGCTAAGTGCAGGGTGTGGAAAGTATCCAGCAGATGGCGATTTTAAGCTTTTAAATCTTCTGGCTTTGTTGGCAGTAATTGACTTGTAAATGTGATTACAAGTGATATTAAAAATCTCTTCTCATTTTTCAAAATCATTTCATAGTCAAACACGTGGGTAACTGATGGGATTTCTTATATGTGTGCTTTATTAAGATAGCTTTCGTATTACCTTATGACTCATTGTGCATACATGAAAGGTTTTACCACTATAACCTTTATTTACAGTAGGCCTAGGCCCAATCAGGGAAGTCCCATAGATTAATTTCTAATTTACAAGAATTCCTACATACTGAAGAACAATAATGCAAATTACATTATCAATACATAATGCCAAACAGAACATCAAATACAACTTGAAATGTAATTAATAAAGATTAGTAGGCCTATCTCTCATTACTCAGTTAAGACAAAGAAAAAAACATTTCAAAGCATGTCCCTAAAAGAGTGGCGTGTTGTGGATTCTGAAAGTGCTTTATAAATTGTTTTAAGATGTTATAACTAATAAAAGTATTTTATTAGAATAATGCAGAGAGCAAATGTCCCAGTGTCTTAGTTGCACTGCTCTTTGAGTCACCTGGCTATCACCTAAGAAGCAGTTGTAATCTACAGTTTCCTACTATGTTAAATACACACCAAACCCCCCTCAGTTCCCTAGTCATACATTCCCAAAAGATCACCTGCACACCAATGTGTGTGTGTGTGTGTGTGTGTGTGTGTGTGTGTGTGTGTGTGTGTGTGTGTGTGTGTGTGTGTGTGTAAAGCAGTTAACATATCAGCCCCTTCCAAGTCAAAGAACACATGTTTTCCAGGAGGTGGAGCCAATACTGTACAGTTTGTGTCTCAGAGGATCTGTAAGTGTAAATAATAAAAGAGTCAGTGAATTCTGTCTTTTAACTATTTAATGTATGTAGGGGCATTTGACTTCAGGAGTCCAAAACATGCCCATTTATTGACACATTGTGCATCTTGTACATGTCCAGTAAGTAATGCAGGTTATAAGTTTCATAAATGTTTTAATGCAAATTATTTTTTTCTAACAAATGAACAACTTAAGAATACCAAAATGTATAACCTTTAGGACACCTGCTTTCTTTAAAAAGAAAAAATCATAACAGTAGACATCCTGACCTGCCATTACATCTTATAATACTGACTTTTCACTGAAGCCCACATGAGGGACGTGTGGCTGAAATATGTGCTCAGGGTCATGTCTGTGTTTTTAAACAGATGGTCCCTGAACAAACAGGAGTCCCAATCACAACTGCAGCCTTTGCAGCAGGCTTGTGTAGCAGGTGTTGACAAGTTACTCTCCTGTGTCCCTTTGGGCATGTATCACCAATGTCCAAAAACATGCTATGCCTTTACGACAACAGAAAGAAATGATAGGGCTTTGTGGATTTATTTACTTTCCCACTGGGTGTTTGGGGGATGTCTACTTCCTGTTTATCTGACAAGTTATTCCATGTGTCCATTAATCAGAGCTACATATATCTGCCCTGAGGAGGCCACTCGATCAATATCTCATCACACTTACTCAACATTCATTTATATCCTTGTTTTTGTTTGGATGTATGTACATGTGTGTGATAGGTAGCCTATACAGAGCTATTATTTAATCCACAGAAATATGAATTGTAGTTTTCTTTCTTAATGAGTTTTGGCCAGAAATAGTATAAGGCCATATTAGTTACCATACCAAGGTGAGTCGGGGACAATCTGCATTACAAAAACCTCTCTCTTACTTTGATATCATCACTCACCATCAGCATATTTGCTGAATGTGCTGGAACTTCAAAGGCTGATGCTTAATAGGAATGTGCTGTTAAACTGTAAACATTAGGATGGGGCAATAAACCCGTCAGTGCACACAAACACCCAGTGTGAGAAGATCATTTCCACGGTTTACACAGCAACAAACCCATTCCTTTCATGACAGCCGCAGTCAACATCAGGTTCCCATGTGACAGAGCAAAAGAACGGAGAGAAAACTGTTCCAAAAAGTAGATTAAATGTAATTTTCTTGGATGTTTGAGCACAGCAGGAATTTGACCCCTGACTCCCATTTACGGTGTATCCTCCTTCATCATATCAATTCTGGGAAAGAGAGAGAGAGCTGCAGTCGAAACATGTCATTCACAGAGGAATGTTGGCGAGTCTTCACAATGTTGTCAGTCAGTATGCCAGATAAGAGCTCTCAGTTCATAAATAAGATTGATGGCATCTCACATACCACCAGTTCCTGCTCTGTGTTTTCCCATACAAGCTTCTCTGTCAAAATCATCCGCACTATCTCATCAGTCGTATCCTCTCTGCCCAAGTCCAGGCATGCATCCAATTATCAAACCACGCTATGTACAGCAGGATACAACCAACCTTTGCTTGCTCAGGTGTGAATAAGAAATCAAGGCAAATGTTTCAAAGCTGGCACAGAAAATTCACATTAATGGATTACTTAAAAAGAGTGCGTAATGGCTTCGATGCCACTCAGTTATATTAAATCAGGAGCCTTCAGAACAGCTCTGAAATGTAAAAAAAAAAAAAAAAAAAAAAAAAAAAAAAAAAGCTTTGCTTTGGCGTACAGTACAGTATATCCAACAGAGTTCTTGCACACCTTAAAGTCTTATTGACTGGTGTTTAGTATTGAAAGGAACTAGAAAAACAGCACACTGCCAGTCACTCACATAACCCAAACTTTACAGGCCAAAACGTTAAATATATAAAGTGAGTTCATAATAAAGTGAGTTTAAACTAGAGACCACTGGGGATCACACCAACCACCCATCTTAGAACTCAATCTTCATTTTGATCTCAGCTATACACCTGTAAAGTTTTGTGACAGCATGTTGCACGCTTGTGGCGCTAATTGTGGTGACAAAATCTATCCGCAGACAGACAGACAGAGCAGCTAGCAAAGTACCCAAAACGGCCTTTGTGGTAATTCCGCATTCCACTACAATAGGTTTATTTATTTATTTATTATTTGGGCATGATTACACACACACACACACACACACACACACACACACGCACACACACACACACACACACACACACACACACACACACAAGGTGAAAACAATGCCAGTGTTGCTGTTGCTGTCTGTTTTATTATGCAAATACAATAGAAAAGTACACATACCACTGGCCTAACAGCTCCCTTACTAGCAACATTTCAACCTAATACAGTTCTATATGTCTGAGGATGAGTTGTGTTGTGTCGAAACATTGCTAATAAACTTAAATTCCAGCAGGCAGGTACTAATCTATTGTATTCTTGTGATGTTTTGATACTCAGCTTCAATCCCAATGAGCTTTTGTTGATGTGCACACACGACTGCTCTAGCCCACGTTTTATTATTTCTCAACTGCAGTAACAGTAAGAAAGTGTGATGTTGAACTTACAGAAGACATTCACTGTTTTATTTCCTCACTCTACAGGGAGTTGAGAGCACCAAATGAGCAAAAAGCAGTCTCACCACTTATCGCTCCACTCAGCTCTGCATTTATAAACCAAAATGTGTGAAATCTTTTCTACCACAGCCCTATTTTATATTTCACACACATTTTACACGCAGTAGGACAACTGCTGAAACATGGGAGTGAAATGATGACACCATAATGTTCATTGTCATTCTCATTGTCCTGCTGCATTGTGAAGTCTCATTGTCAAACTGGTAAATGTATACGCCCCAAAACTGGTATACGTTGATGACTGTGGCTCTGTTGTATGTGTGTGTGTGTGGTGTGTGTGTGTGTGTGCGCGGGTGGGTGTTTGTGTGTGTGTGTTAGAGAGAAAGATCCATCCTGAAACAGACACCACATAACAGAGCTCTCCATTCTCTCATCTGCATATCCAGTGGCACGTCCTGAAATAGTTCATAAACACCTCTGGGTGTGAGTTAAATCGGCGGCAATAAAAGCATTTAGGAATGCATGTAAGCAAAGGTGGATGGAGGGCACGCAGGTATTTCAAAAGGCATTAGCAACTAATCTGGGAGAAACCTGTCTTTGTCACTTATAGGGTTACGTGTCCTTATGAGAATGTGATCTATGTCAAGCATGCTCTTCATGGCAAGCAGAGAACAAGAGAGCAGGCCACCCGAGAAAGTTGAACCCAAAAGAATGCAGCTCTGGTATTCATTAATGAAGAGCACTTCTCTGTGGTGGAACGAGAGGACAGCAATGAGAACATAGGGTGACAATGAGAAAGAAAGGAGGGCTTAAAAACAGGAAGACAACATTCACCAGAAAAACTATGAGTTTTTTTTTTTTTAACAATTATGAGCATATTTGAGATCATCTTTACGTCAGCAAATAAATAATATGTAGATATTTTTGCGAAGAGCAAAATTAAACTATTCACAAGTCAGTGAGCCCGTCAAAGTATATTAGAATATTTTATTGCTTTATGAAATGTTGCATGAATTCAACTGTAATAACCTTCATATTGTTTGAAGTTCACAGAAATGTCTGTTTAAAGTCAACACTTGGTTGGTTGTGTACAGCTTGACATGACCGTGATTGTCGGCACATAACTTAAACAAACATACATAAAACTCTTTGGCATCCTGCTCAAAGCACTATCATATCTAAAATAACAAGACAAACATCTGTATAAAATATATAATAATAATAATAATAATAATAATAATAATAATAATAATAATAATTAACCTGTTTGTTAGTTCAAAGCTCACAGTAAACAAAAAACCAACATGGTGTAGTTTTCAACTTTTCTCCCACAATGGTGACCAAACCAGCAGAATCACCACATCAGGAAACACACTCACATACTGTAATCACACATGCAAACATACTTTGAGAAGGAAAAAGTCATCAGAAAAACATATGATGAAATCAACACCATGATGCAACACCCTTCCAAAATCACAAACAACACCATGACTATG